>NC_091135.1:28232145-28562326 GCF_041381155.1 Argopecten irradians | reverse complement strand
AATTACAGGCCAGCAAAAGCTCCCTTTTAGAGACTACAGAGATAGCAGTAGAGAGACGCCCAACTTCAAGAGCTCACACATATCCAACCAACAGTGTAACGTTTTAACTTGATTCTTTTGTCTCTGTTCTGTCATACAAACTAGTAAAATATACCTGTTCATGTTATCTGTTGCCGGGCGACCAAGCATATACTGAGAAATAGTCCAGGGGTGTAGAAATCGTAAAGTGATCGGAAACCCATTTGGGTCCCTGATTCTACCTACTGAATTGTTTTTTGTGTATGAAAAGGTAGAGCTCGCTTACTTAGTAAATGTATGTAAATTCATTTTTTTTTGTTTCTAAAAGTGCTTAGTTTTGTTTTTCTAATAACATGATTAATGATTAATGATTTTTTAAACTATTGATTTATATATCTAATACATAAATAACCAAAGAGTGAGTTGGATTGAGGGTCTTTGATTTGAAGACAAAACAATTCTACGTTTTGTTATGGATCGGAACAACGGTCTATAGTTGGTGGTGTCGTCGGCTGGGTAGTGACAGGTGCTGATGTGGATGACGCTGTACTTGGGCCAGCAATTGTAGCAGAAGTTGGGCCAGCAGTTGTAGCGGGAGCTGGTCTAGAGGTGGATCCCGTCCCGGATATACTGACATCAGCACAATTGATGAAGGTCTCCTGATCACCGCAGCCAAGGCAACCGTTCCCTGTCGCTTCATCGATACCCCAGTTATTTCCTAACAATAATTATATTCACAACTTACACTCAGACAAAATGGAATATAATGTTTCAAAAGCCAAATTAAGATCATTTCGCTTATACATAAAAAAACAAAAACTTGATGCTGCATTTTGTGGGATTCTTTTTAAGGGAAAATACTTCATTTATTAATTTTCACAAAATTTTCTTTAACGTATTTATTTGCAACTATAGATATTTGATAATTCTATATTCAATGAATACGATATTCATGCAACTTACTTTGACAAAAATATTTGCTTTTCAGCAAATACTAATCACGGTTCTGTTTTGTTCTTACCTGCTTTGTAGTGCCATTGAATGACACATTGATCGCACGTCATATCCGGCGGAAGTTGAACCTCTAAATCATAAAACCCAGCGTAGGTAACCGGCCATTTGGATTCACCGTTTGTAAACTTAAGAGGATGCTTGTCCAAAAACTCGGGTCTGGCGTGAAATAACTTGTGCCTAATCCATTTGTCCTTTTTATGACAATAACATATGTTTAAAGTCAAAGTCAATATAAAAAGACACATAATAGTTTATATATAAAACAGTTTAACATAAAACAATCCAGCAGTCATAGTGAGGTTATTCATGGGATTCTATTAATCTTGGTCAAATTAGTTGGTGAAATTGTCACAATCAAGAATCACCGAGATTTGTCACGTAGTAATGGAATGCATATACAAGGGTTTGTTGTTATGTTATTTATTGACCGGTGGTCGTTTAGTATTTTGTCTACGGAGATGACACTTTGTATTCCTTCCTCGAGTATTTACTTACCTGAAATCCCCCACAAAACAGTTCCATATCGTTATAATTGGGTTGAAATCGGGAGTCTCCGGGGTAAAACCGCCACACTGTAGATCGCTGAGGGGGTTCCATCATTCGGCCGTGGCCCCACACTGCCTGACAAAGTCCAAGCAATAAAAACACCAACCTCATCATTGAAATATGATGTCAGTAAGGGTACAGGGAAATCTCTGACTTTTATAGTCGTTAACATATTAATTTTATTATCAATTAATTTTCGATAAAAATCATAAATTTTATCACTATGATGTGTACACATACTAAAACTAAGACACCTCAGGTTATACGTGTCCTGGAGGGTGGAATTTTTAATTAGCGTTGTGTGGTCCTACAGAGAACTATTGATAGAAGATAGATCTTGCACCTGTTGTTGAATTGTTGTCCGTAGCAATTACATGGGGATTTAGTTTTAAATATACACGAATAATCGCTTGAAGTGTACTTATACATATTTCCAGTCTATTTATGTGGGTTGGGGATAAAACTATATGTGATCTTAAGTAATTTTATACGACCCATCTGTTGCAAGGTTAGAACATAATTATGCACTTTAAAAAACTTTTTTGCCAAATACAAAACAGAAGAAAATACTTAAAAAGTACTATTAAAGAAAATGCACTTTCGGTTTGAATGTCTGAGATAAAATTACTTAATATACATATTAATTGGAAAAACTGGCCATGTACGACCGTGATATAATGTACAAATATCATGTTGAAACGAATACACTTAAAAGTATTCAGCCAAAGAAAAGTGCCTACAACCCGCACGTTCCTCTGTCATTCAGGTGCTTCCAAACTCTATGTATTATTTATTTCTGATTCGGTAACAGATAAACGTACTAAGTAAACCCATTTCTGTTATTGCCATGTAAATTTCGTGTTCAATGGTAGATAAAAGTAAATATTGAAGCGGATTAGGGGGATAACATCATTTCTACATACGTCGACGCATGTTTGCGTAAAATCTCCTGCCACCATATGCGATTTTTTTTCCTATAAAACATTTCCTTCCTCTCCTTTCGGCAGGTTCCACTCAAATCCTCCTAATACAGCCATCATGAACGTGTTGGTGCTTTCTGTGGTGTTCAGTGCTGTTCTGTATACGGAAGGTAGGCTTTCTCATTTTCTTTTTCTATTGTTCGACTCTTTCTATTGTTCGAAAAGAATGATATATCAAAAACAATTCACATCTGAAACATTAACGTAAATTTACCTATGAAATTTTATATAGACCAATTAGTAATAATGGAATGACAGATTCGTCACTAAGAGTATCCATGGTTCATTACTTGTTAAGCATTTCTAGGATCTACGTTGTTAACTACTTAGTATTTTTTCAGTTTATATATTGATAATAACTTATCTGTTCTACATTATTCAATTGTAACTTTATCGACTTGTCGTGTTGTTTCTGTTTTCACTTGACAAATATATCCTTATTGCTAAATCTAATAACTACAACATACCTAGTAGGAGCTATGGTGTGTATGTTCATGTTATTTCTATTTTATATTAATGTCGGAATGATAACATAATAACATGAGGAATCCGGTTTTCATGTTGTTGATGTCTTTTCTATTGATAGATCACACTTTTAAACCAATCACAAGTTCGGATATTGCAGCATGCAAAATGTTAGCATATACTCACCTGATCATATACTCAGATTCATATTGCCGATGAATGAAAAAAATCTTGACTAAAATTATTCTCTGATTTAAAACATTTAATATCAAACTGAAGAGCCAGTAATGTTCTTGTGACAAGTAACTATCTTATTCTACACAAATGTATGTTCTGGGAAGCCATACTATATAGTTGATATATAGTTTGTCAGTGAGACAGCGATACCGCTTATAATTCAGAAGTTTTGCCAGTAGGCGGGGCCAATGCTTGTCGGTAAAAAAACTATATTTCTTTACCAATTTGCTTTGCAATTGTTTAGATACTATTCAAATGTTCACATTCGCTAAAGTCGGCGTTCACTTTGTAACAAAGTTATTTTACATGTAACATAAACTAAGAAAAAACATTTCATTACCATATTCATGAATGAATTTAATAACATTGAAAAATTAGGAAAAAGATATTTGATTAATTAACATATTCAAGTATCAATTTTTTAGTAATATAAGTTAAAACGCTAACAGCACTGTCACACCAATGCGAAAACCAGATCAACCAAGTTTTTGCCACTGTATATGATCTGAAAATTTGCAAATGTGGAACTACCAGATTAATCAAAACATGTTGGAATGTTAACATTCTCTAACGGTTTTTAACACATTAAACATTATAATATCTAATATCTAATATTTCGATAGAAACGTTGCATGTCTGCCAATGATATTTCACACGAAGCTCAGAAAGTCCTACTTTACGATTGCCTTGTCAAATTTCAGTATACACGTATATCGTTCCCGTTTCATTACAGATTTCAGTTTGCAAAACACATTTTCAACTGGATTAAAATTTAGGTTATATGTAGGCAGAAAGAAGAGAGAAACAAATCAGCAAACCATTCTTCTTTTAACCTGGTATCGTGCAATTATGTGTATATTTGGTAAAAAAACTATTAGATTAAAAAAAGCAATATACAGTGGCCCCGCCTACTTTTCAAACTACAAGTCCATCAAAGTGTTACATTCACACTGATATTGGTCCCTGATTGGTCAGCCAATCAAAAACGTTTTGCAAACTGATCGTCGCCGAGCTGTGCAGGAGATCAAAGGAATCCAAACTATTTACCGTTACAAGTTTTGCTAAACGATAAGCTGTATCGCTGTATATGTATGATTGTTTATGTCTTTTATATCACACATAGTTTCTGGCAACTAATATCATCGTACCGTAGAATTGTGACCATATTTATGTTTGAAACCTTCTTTTGCTTTAGAGATATAAAGAAAACTAGATAGATCAAATGTAGTTGTGACGAGAATACACACGTGAATGTATCAAAAACATCATTTATGAAGCAATCTATATGAATGAATCCTTATTCATTCTTATACTCACACTCTTTAAGCCGTTGTATTGTCCAATCAAAAGCGACGTTACAAACGCCTACGTCCATTCTCAGTTGATATTATTATTATTAAAATGAATTGTTATAAGTCAGATTGAACTTTTGTTTTCCATTGTGTATTTCAGTGGCCGGCTGGGCATGTCCTCGAGGCTGGGTATCTAACTGTGATCACTGTTACTTTTTTCAGCAGAGACACTAAGACCTGGTTTGAGGCATCGGTAGTCATTAACATACTGTTACAGTCTAAGTTTGCTATATGTACTGTTACTTCTTTACCCTCTTTTAACACCTAGGAGCTGTTTTATTGATTCTGTAATTCCTATGATCTATAGGATCAATTTTGTTACACTGTTATCAATGTTTTAGAAATGTCTTAGCTCAGCCACTGTAAGCGTTGTGATTCACAAAAAGAATTGAGTGCTAGATCGTTGATAACGAGTATATACATATTTACATTTTCGTTATATGTTCTCTATATAACGTTACTAACGGATTTGACGATGAATGAGTACTGGTTCGGCATACACACCTGTACTGTCCTACGTCCTTATGTTGCGCTCCGGAAATTAATACAGCTTCCCGCGAATTCTTGATCAGCTGTCATATATTCAAACAGTTCCAAGGCTATTCCAACCATGTGTATAGCGTCAAATAAGTAATGAATATCTTGTTGTGATTAAAAGTATTGTTATGATATACCTGTCGTAATGTAGATATAAGAAATAATTGTTATTTTTTGTTGGTCACTGGTGTATGAACGTCATATATATACCTCATTCAATAACGAATTACATCATTTTATATTTGATATTTTCTTAGTAATTCATGTTTTATTAGTAATTCATGCTTATTTGCTGATACTTGACATAGTACATGTGTACCGCCATGGGAGGAGCCCTGGTCTCCTTTGACACGCCGGCTGAGTTACAATGGGTTAAAGGATACGTGACAAGACTCTGTAGCGGTAAGCACCAAATACAAATATCTTGTACAGTTCATCATTGTAATACATTGTCAGTATAATTCATCACAGGATGCTTTATTGTTGCCGACCGAATCTCACAGGACTTTTAACACTTTTGACACTACGTGCAATGCATAGGTTTTAATTAAGATTTACGTCTACATTGTAGTAAAATAAGTACATATAGCCAAGTTAGGGTTTATATATACCCAAACCTTCTATAATACATGTAGAGTAGATGTAAAACCGGAACCTGTCTAAATCAAATAGCATGTAGGTTAGATATAAAACCAAACCTTCTAAATCAAAATACATGGAGATTAGATAGATAGAAAAACCAAACCTTCTAAATCAAAATACAAGATATAATACCAAACCTTCTAAATCAAAATACAATGGAGATTAGATATAATACCAAACCTTCTAAAACCTTCTAAAAAATACAATGGAGATTTAGATATTAATACCAAACCTTCTAAATCAAAATAAATGGAGATTAGATATAATAAACCTTCTAAAAAATTCATACCAAACCTTCTTCTAAATCAAAATACATTGGAGATTAGATATAATACCAAACCTTCTAAATCAAAATACATGTAGGTTAGATATAATACCAAACCTTCTAAATCAAAATACATGGAATTAGCTTAGATATAATACCAAACCTTCTAAATCAAAATACATGGAGATTAGATATAATACCAAACCTTCTAAATCAAAATACATGTAGATTAGATATAATACCAAACCTTCTAAATCAAAATACATGTAGATTAGATATAATACCAAACCTTCTAAATCAAAATACATGTAGGTTAGATATAATACCAAACCTTCTAAATCAAAATACATGTAGATTAGATATAATACCAAACCTTCTAAATCAAAATACATGTAGATTAGATATAATACCAAACCTTCTAAATCAAAATACATGGAGATTAGATATAATACCAAACCTTCTAAATCAAAATACATGAGATTAGATATAATACCAAACCTTCTAAATCAAAATACATGGAGATTAGATATAATACCAAACCTTCTAAATCAAAATACAATACATGAGATTAATATAATACCAAACCTTCTAATCAAAATACATGTAGATTAGATATAATACCAAACCTTCTAAATCAAAATACATGTAGATTAGATATAATACCAAAATCCTTCTAAATCAAAATCAAAATGGAGATTAGATATAATACCAAACCTTCTAAATCAAAATAAAGTTAGATATAATACCAACCTTCTAATCAAATACATGAGATTAGATATAATACCAAACCTTCTAAATCAAAATACATGTAGATTAGATATAATACCAAACCTTCTAAATCAAAATACATGTAGATTAGATATAATACCAAACCTTCTAAATCAAAATACATGTAGATTAGATATAATACCAAACCTTCTATATCAAAATAAAATGTAGATTAGATATAATACCAAACCTTCTAAATCAAAATACATTGGACAGGAAAGAGCTATTGGACAGGATTAAATGACATTAGACAGGAGGGACGATGGGTGTGGAATCCAACCAATGGAAATGCAGTTAAAAACGTGGATTGGGCACATGGTGAGCCTAACAGCTGGAGAGGATTGAATCAGGACTGTATGTTGTTGTGGCACCACCGGAGTTACCAGTGGGACGATGAGAGATGTGAACTACCCAAGGGGTACATCTGTGAAAGATATATGGTATATACCTAGATCCAATCTGATTGATTTACTTCCCTTAATATCAAAGTCATTACATTACTTTAACTTGATTAAAAATGTCAAAGGCTTCTTTTATTTTACCGGAATATATATTTTATTTGTATATAAAATCTTTTACACAGGTTTTTGCCTTCACATATGCCCGTGAAAGCTGTTTTGTCCTGCGAAAGAGTCTGCCTTTTTGTTATTTTTTGATTAATTTTAATTTACCTTTGCTATGGATAATTACATTTGTCCGACATTTCTATATATATATCAGTGAAGATATCGCCATACTTACAGTCACTTATGTACAGTTAATCTATCAGACTTCCTCAAACGGTTGTGAAATCAGCACCTCATTAAATCTCTTATACCTCTTTAATCCTGTTCCTCTTTTCAGTTTTCAGAGAGAGTTTGCCCTTGTAGGTTGTAAAGAATCGGAAAATCGCAGCATAACAAATCTAAATGTATTTGAAATATCTAATAAAGAAGTGTATGACATTATGGTATGATTCTGTTGTTGATGAATGTTGTTATTTAGGCGTCTTACTATGATTTGATAACAAGTTGGAAAAAAACCACTTGAGATTAAAATGCAACCAAGTTAACTTAAATATGAAAATTTATATTTATTTGATACATATATTGTAAGCATCCTTTATGCTTGTTAAACATGGACGAGATGTAAAGATATTGCAGTTAAAAGGGTTCATATAGAATTTAGTAAAAACATTTGATGTGTTAAAATAATCGACTTGTAATACAAAGCTTTATTTTTAATTTTCGTTACCACTTGATAAATGTTTAAAGCTTTCAAGTATTGTTTTAAATGATTGAGCAGGAATCACTGTACTTTAAAGGAAGTATATCAGTCCATTTATATGGAGACTGACACATTTAAAACATAATATTTAGTGGGTTTTTAACATAAATTATCTAAATTTGTATCAGGTTACATATGGCTCAGGCAATCTCCTGTTGATTTTACTTGCCTCCATTAAACAACGAATTGAAGATTAGTCGAAACAACTGCTGTTGACACCAATATATATGGCCTTTTAGATACCTAGTAGATGACGTAACATTACAATTTTATTAGACGAAATTTCTTTCAAAACAACGTAGGATTTTGTAACCAAACTCCGTCTTACAGCTGATAATCTTGCAATCGAGACAGGTAGATATAAAAAAGGAATAATGGGTTATATAGAAACCGTGAACTGTCCGAAATAGAGAGATGCATATCATTTTATTCAGTTCATTTCAACAAATTTTATTGACAAAGATGTTTCAAGTCAAATGGATTAAATAACAGACAAAGCCTATATAAATTCTCTCCATGGTAGCAAAAGTAATGTTTGAAACTTACATCAATTATAAATATTATATTTAAGTTTTGAAATGAAATTTTACAACAAATAAAGGGAGATAACTCTTTTGCATACTCCATTCACACATCACACATAATATAAATACAGCTATTATTTTATTACAAGAACATGTTATATTACTAATTAGACCACATGTTACTCAGATATTGACAGACAATGACCAAAAGTCCATGTGTATATATATACACTTGTCATTGCTCTAAATACTGTTAACTTTCTTGAAAATAATTGAAAATATACATGTACATACTTTTAGTAGAATACGTGTATGCTGTATATAGAATAAAACAAAGTGACATTATTAAAACAACCATGCTCAACAAACTACTCCGAGTATATCTTTGACAGAGGATAATATAGAATATATACAATATTATTCAAATGTTATATAGTGAACATTGCATAATTATTATTTATTTTTTTTTGGAGAAAAATAGAGAAAAAAAATTCTTTAAATTTCAACAGCTTATGTCATGGCTAATTTAAATCATATAGAGATTAAAACGTCTTGATTTACCAATATATAGGTGAACATCATGAAGTAATTGTCTGTTTATAGTTTCATCACAGTCAGGACAGTCTTGAAGAAGAATATTGATATCAATATGGTTATGATTTGCATAATTACTAATGGAGGTGAACAGGGGAAGTCTATGTTGGTCATATAAAGGGCATTCAAGGGTAGTGGGATATAGTTTCATTTTCAAAAGAACAAGCACAGGATGTATCATCAGATAAATGGTCAGTATATAGGTGGGAATTAAGATTACTACACAAATTTCTAAGTTGACAAAGAATAATATTAGCTCTTCTATCACCTTCTGTTTTAAAAATTTGGGTTCATTCAATTACAACTGGGACAGCTTTATTAAGTTGGTGTTTAAAGGCTGAGAGAGAAGGAGAGTTAAAGAGATTGTTATCATAAGTGTTAATAGTGCGACACATTAGTGGGATGAAACTATCAAAATAATTATTTGTTCTGCATATTGGTGGATTAAATATTCTTGTTTGTCTGAGAGCATAGCCATTATTGTTTTGATTGTTAATGAAAGGATTTAGGATATCTTGTAAGTATTGTGGTGATAGGCCATGCATTATTTTGTACATCATTGTTAGTTTGTGTTTGTGTCTTCTTACTGATAGTGTTTCCCATCCAAGTTCTATGTAAAGTTTATATGTTCCAGACCTAAGTCCTGTAATAATTCTGGCTGCTTCTAATTGGACAGATTCTAAAAGGTCTTTTGATTGTTGAGTGCAATTATCCCATATCATATCTGCATATTCTAAGATTAGCCTGATAAATGCTGTGTAAATTTTAATTAATGACTGACGATTTACTTTATTTTTAATGTAACGAAGAATGTTTAATCTACTGTATGCTTTTTCATATATGTTAAGGATGTGTTGTTTCCATGATGCATCGTCCTTAAGTGTAAGCCCTAGGTGTTTGTGTTCTGATGTGTCAGTGATTTGATTGTTTTGGAAGTTTATTGGGGAGATGTTTTTGTTATGTTTTCTGGAAAATAGTACTAATTTGGTTTTGTTAGGGTTAAATGTCCCATGTTTTTGCCCATTCACCAATGTTAGAGAGGTCAGTTGTTAGTGCTTGAGCTGCTTGTGTTGGGTTTTCATCTATAATTACATACAAGAAGGTGTCATCTGTAATAAGTTTGATATTAGTTGAAAGATTATCAGTGATATCGTTGATGTAGAGGAGGAAAAGAAGAGGCCCGAGTAATGATCCCTGGGGTACCCCAGCGTTTACAACCTTGAACTGTGAATAGTAGCCTTCTATGGTCACTCTTTGTAATCTATCAGATAGGTAATTGTTGAACCATAGAAGTAAATTTCCATTTATTCCATACATCTTGAGTTTATGTAAAAGACCTTTATACCATACTCTGTCAAAAGCTTTGCTTATATCACAAAAAATAAATCGAAGTTCCTTTCCCTGGTCCATATTGCTATTTTATTCAGTTGCCTAGAATATCAAGATACTCGGAAATATAAATTAAACACTATTTTTGGGTAAAACTGTCTATTTACAAAGTTATTGAATTGCTTAAAAGACATGATCTAAAATATCTTAATTTATCAGGAAAATATACATTTGAGGCAAACAACAGTAGAATCACTTAATCAAATATGTATATAACAAGACGTAAATATTTAGCCTGTCTTGATATTGTACCGCTTTCAATGTTGATTGTAAATGTGTGTATGCTGTATAATAATGTTAATTTCATTAATCCAATACTTTGTAAACTTACGAAAAAAAATTGAACTGAATTGACTAGATAGAAGACATAACCCAAAGCCTTCCTCACAGGGGCGAAAATTAAACGGGAGGCCATAAGTAAGGCGAGATTATGGAAAACATTAAGAAAAAGAAAGTCAGGATGAACAAATGTCCTACAAATGTCCCAATAAAACAGTACGACGTAAAGAGTGTTATGTATGCAAAAGTGAGAATCATTTGGCCCGTGAATGTCTAGAAAAAACGTCTGATAATCTCAGACAAGAACGTCATAGACGCTTCCATTTCTGGTGCATCTCTTGATAAAGTTGACATCGTTATAGAGAGAGCTGTGTCATTAATCCCCGAAAACGCGGTCATTAAAAACGTTACAATATGCTTGGGTACGAACGACGTTACAAGAAACATCGACGATCCAGAACAAGTGATCTGTAATTTGCCTTCTGCCATCAACAAAGTGCAGGAAATCTTTCCATATACTGCAGTCGGCGTATGTGGAATCATTTGGAATCATTCCACGTAAAGGCAAAAGTGAAAAAATAAGAGAGGCCAACGAGACAATGAACAGAGTTAACAAATTCGCGAAAAAGATGTGTGAGCGGAATTCCTTCCTTACATATGTGGATACTCCCATTGTATTTCAACGTCAAGGGCATGTAGTAAAAGAAATGTTCGATTCAAATGATTCGGCGGGAGTTCATGTCAGTGAATCGCGCGCTGCGCTATTATAGTCTGCGATGCGAAAGTACATCGACATTGCCAAAATCCAGTTAACGGCTCCATTTGGAGAGGATCCTGGTACACCCGCGGGCGCGCGAAAAAGAACGATCAGCGACAGATCAGCGACACCACAGTCTTCAGAACGTCAAGCCAACAAGATATGCAAAACTGATAGTTCATAGAGAAATTAACACTATAAAAGTATGAAAATATCTGAAATATTTATTCATATCTTATATAAATGTCATTTCTGTGTATTGTATCTATTAATATCAATGGCTTAAGAGATAAATCAAAACGGCAAGAATTTTTCTTATGGTTATCAAAAAAGAAGTTCAATGTAATAGCTTTACATGAAACTCACTGTACTAAAGCAGATGAATATATATATGGAGTAAAGAATGGAAGAGTTTGGGCGGGAATGTATCTATATGGAATAAGGGTACTTCTGCGTCAAGAGGGGTAGCAATATTGACCAAATCAACGATCAACATTTCTATCACTGAATCAAAACGTGACAGAAATGGTAGGTTTTTAGAGCGTTGCATCAATAAAGATGATGCTCCATTATTCAGCGTTATAAATATATACGCACCAAACACATGTGCAGAGAGGAAACTATTTCTGAACAGCATTGACGAAAACAGAAATAGAGCAAAATGTGTAATTATGGCTGACTTCAATTGTACGTTAAATAATACTTATGATAGGATACCAACAACAAACACTAATGATCCAACCACACAACAATTTAGGGAGCTTATTGAAAGATATGAACTGAAAGATTTATGGCGTGAACGAAATCCCGAGAGTAGAGAATTTACATTTAAAAGGGGGAAATCAAGATCTAAGATAGATTATATTTTGGTAGGTAATGAATTGTTTAATGATATGGTTAATGCAAAAATAATTCTGTGCATATATAGTGATCACAATATGGTGACTGCGGAGTTGAAAATAGACAAGGTAAAAAGTGGCCCTGGCGTATGGAAAATGAATCAGTTATAGAATCAGAATTTTTTAAAGATTTTTTCGAAGCCTTCTGGTCATACTGGAAAACAGGAAAGGTGCACTATGGGAAACTTACAGAATGGTGGGAAATGACAAAAATTAAAATAAAAGAACTAACCATACACGTTTCGAAGATAATGAATAAGAGAGATTAAGGCTCATTATAAACACAAGATTAATGGTTATAAGATAAGGTCTAGAATGGAAAATTATGAAGATAATGAAACGTCTTCTAAGTATTTTTTAACTTGGAAAAAACTAAGGCAAAAGAAATTACGACGGTAATTATAAAAAAGGAATATCTGCTATTTTAGATGAGCAAACAAAATTTTATAAAAAGTTATTTTCTTCTGAGGGTTGGGATAGAGATGCAGCAAACTCTCTTCTAGAAAATGTTAATGCTAAAATAACTGATGAACAGAGGGGCGAATTAGAAAGAGATATAACCGAAACTGAAATACATAACAGCATTTGTCAAATGAAAAAGAACAAATCTCCAGGCGAAGACGGTATTATATCCGAATTCTATCAACAATAGTACTGGTGCCTAATAAAAGGGGAATTCTTCCAAGTTTTAACAGAAATATTTGCTTCAAATACATTATCTGAATCTCAGTCTAAAGGTATGCTTACTTTATTATATAAAAAAGGAGAAAGAGAACTTATTCAAAATTGGAGACCGCTAACTTTACTTAACGTTGATTGTAAAATTATTGCAAAGGTTCTGGCTAATAGAATAAAACCTTATCTAAAACATATCATCCATTCGGATCAAAAAGGTTTCGTTCCTGGTCGAAATATTTCAGATGCTAATAGACTTATTCAAGACGTTTTTGAATATACGGATTTAGAACAATCAGAAGGAGCGATAATTTTCCTAGATCAGTCTAAAGTTTTCGATAGAGTAGAACGGTCATGGGTTAACAGATGCCTAGAACACTTTAATTTTGGTGCAAAATATCTAAATTGGATAACAATGCTTTTAAAAGATTCAAAAACATGCATTAAAACAAATGGGTATGTAAGTAAATATTTCCCGATATCGAGATCAGCAAGGCAAGGTTGTCCAATCGCTCCGATTTTATACATCCTACAAGCTGAGCCATTAGCTTGCTCTATAAGGCGAAACGAAAACATAAAAGGTATAAAACTTCCGAATGAAAAAAAAAGAAACTACTATTAACATGTTTGCAGACGACACACAATTCTTCGTAAGGGACGAACATTCGATCGTAGAAATATTTAATATTTTAGATATATTCAAATCAGCTTCTGGGTCAAAGATTAACTTAGATAAAACAACAGGTATATATTTAGGCAGATGGAAGCATAAGGATCCAATATATACAAATATATCCTGGTCGAAAACTTGTGTGAAAACATTAGGAGTCCATCATGAATACGTCATCGATGAAAATTCCATATGGAAAGAAAAAATACAAAAAATTAAATCATGCTTGAAGGTTTGGAAAAGTATAAATTTAACACTATATGGTAAGAGTTTTGTTGAGAATTGTTAATATCAGAGAATTCATTTTCAGAAGGCAAATAAAAACAATGTATAAAATTATGCAAAGTGATATTGACACATGGAATGCTATAGGTAAATACTGGTTAAGCTATATGGATGAAAACTTTAGAGTAACCTATTTTCTATGTAAATTATCAGACATACGCACTATTGACACATCAAAAATTCCACTTTTCTACAGAAATCTTATTGAAGCATGGGCAAATTTCCAAAAGTCTAGCCACTCAACTCTCAACAAAAACAAAATACTAGAACAGCCAATATAATAAAGCAGCAATATATTTTCCTTCTTTTCTTAAAAGCAATATTTTTACAATACAAGATTTATGGGATGAACGCAGAAATAATTTTAAAGAGGATTACGAAATATATAACATGTTAACTGACAAAAGAAATTGTATCGCTGAACTAGCAAAGTTTAAGATCGCTTTTCCGACACAATGGTTGAATGTTCTAAAAGAAATTGATGCTGGGGCGACAGATTTTGTTTATCCTAGTACAGACGCCAATCTTAATATTATAGGGAAAGATAACAAACCGATAGGATACAAAAGTCTGAAACCAAAAATGATAAAGAGTAAAAGAAATCCTGATGCAGATCCTATCTGCAAATTAAAATGGGAAATCCAATTTCAAAACAGTTCAATTGGGAATTAATATGGAAAAATATACAAAATACCGTTACAAAAAATCAAGTAAAAGAATTTCAATGGAAGTGTATACACAACATTATATATACAGAATCAAAAATAAGTAAATTTGGTAATTCGAATGGCAAGTGTCATTTTTGCAAAACGCAAACTGAAGATATTGTACATTTATTTTTTGAATGTGGTATTGTCAGAAATATTCTGAACATTTGTTCTGTACATATATTTAAAACCATTCCGGGATTTAATGAAGATATGCTGACATCAGATGTTGTGATTTTGGGATTTCAAGCTAACGATAATCTATCAGTTCTTCTCAATACCGCATTATTGTCCTTCAAATGGTTCATTTTGAAATGTAGAAATGAAATTAAGTATGACAAAATAGAAATTGCTGTTGATCATATATATAGGAAAGTCCAATACCTATTTCTAAGTAATTTAGAAATGTTTATAAAATCAAAGAAAAAGAAAATTGTATCAATAAATTATGTTCAGAATATTTTAGATAAGTTTAAGAATTAAGGAATTAGCTACAGAATGCGAGGATGAATTAAGAATGAAAGAACTGTAATAAATGAGTATGAAAGATCCACAGAA
Organism: Argopecten irradians; assembly: GCF_041381155.1. Classification (NCBI taxonomy): domain Eukaryota; kingdom Metazoa; phylum Mollusca; class Bivalvia; order Pectinida; family Pectinidae; genus Argopecten; species Argopecten irradians. The sequence goes on along the minus strand of NC_091135.1, from coordinate 28,546,899 downwards.
TGAATGTATTAATGAACAATATAAAGAAAGAGAAAGAGTAAGTGAATGATTGGAAGATTAGAGAGAATATAGTGAAATGAATGTTGAATGAAAGCCCTCTTGCAAGAGGACAATTATGTACGGATGCTGAATCCAGGGTCCCAACCTCGGCAGTCATCTACGTTTATCATGTCTGGGTAAAAAAAAATCGAGTTACATGAAAAAGTAACAATAAAAAACACATTTGAACGTTTTTTCTTTGAAATAAACATATTTCATTTGCACATTATATACAAATGGGACTCAAATTATTATCCGATTTTCTTTCCATTGCAGGAGTGTGTGAACCTATGAATGAATACAAAAACATGCATGGCAGTTAACTTGAATGTACAGTGTATCTAAATAGTGACATTAAAGTAGTTATTTTCAATTTTTTTTGGATATTTAAACATTGACATGTAACTAGATGATTTAGCTCCCCAAAAGCATATGTCGGCCTATAAGAGAGCCAAAATCTAGGAATCATATATTCCTGGTTTTGAATAAAGCGCCTTCAATCACCGCCATGTTCAGTGGCTTCGGGTTTTGTCGGATTCCTAATCGTATCACATGACTGACGTTCGACACGACCTGCACGTGGTGAGCCAGGTAACTAGCGTAAGCACACATGTGTTTGTTTACGTTTTCCTTCTGGCCTATATGAGCAAATCATGCTAGTATATGTCCACAGATTGAGTATTTGAAACATCCAATTTACACATTACCGTAAAATGTTGTGTGTATCAAATATTGTAATGTGCGAGCATTATTTTCTTTGTAGATAGAGTCTGATGAGGTCGACCACATATTTTGTTTATGAAAAATAGTTGATATTTTCTCTTGGTTTCACAACTCTCGTTTTACTTCGAGATTGTCGCTTCTTCTTCTTCTTTGGTGTATCACCATCCGTCAATATTGACGATTTTAGATGAGGTGATCGGCTCAGTGGCGTGGGGGAAGGGGTTATATACAGTGCGGTTTTTTTTTTGTTTTTTTTTATAGGAGGATGAGTCGTGATTGTAGACGGCGTGTTTGTAGTGTTTGCCATTTGAGTGTGTATAACATGTCTGAGACTGAAGAAGTGTTATGATATCTGTTGTGTACATATCGTGCTGCTCTGCGTTGAGTTTTTTCTATTTGTTGTATTTGGCCAGTATTGTGTGGGTCCCAGATAGAGGAGCAGTACTCTAGTTTGGGTCTAACAAGTGCTTTATATGCGTGTTCTTTTATGTGTGGTGAATTGATTGTGAGGTTTCGTTTTAGGAAACCTAGTGTTCTGTTTGCATTTGCAGTGATGTTGTTAATGTGTTTGTCCCATTGGAGGTTGTTTTGTAGTGTGAGGCCTAAGTATTTACTGTGTTTGACGTGTTCAAGTGAGTGGTTATGGAGAGTGTAGTTGTGGTGGATTTTGTTGCGTTTGGTGGTAGTGAAGATGACGTTGGACTTGTCGGGATGAAATTGCATTAGCCAGTCGTGTTCCCATTGTCCTGCATTGTCAAGGTCGTGTTGTAGTTTCTGTGTGTCTTCTTGTTTGTGTATGGTCTTGTAAATGATACTATCGTCTGCGAAAAGTCTAAGGGTGCTGTGTTTCATGTATTCATGTAGGTTGTTGATATATATTAAGAAAAGTATGGGGCCCAGACAGGTTCCTTGATGGACTCTGGATGTTACTGGTATTTTGTGTGAGTGTTTGCCCTCAAGTATTACTGTCTGGGTGCGATGTGAAAGAAAATCTGTTATCCATGCATGTGTGTTACCTGTGATGCCGTAGTATTTGAGTTTGTACTGAAGGCGTTTGTGTGGTACTTTGTCAAAGGCTTTTGCAAAGTCCATGATTATGATGTTTGTCTGCGTGTTGTTGTTGTGGTTTTGTGTGAGGTCGTGTATGAATGTGGCAAGTTGGGTTTCGCACGATCTTGAAGGTCTAAAGCCGTGTTGCGACGATGTTCGGAAGAGTTCGGAATGATTCGGCATCGATCGAGCCTATTTTTCACGTGTACACGTTAAAAAAATTTTTACTTTTATAATTAAAGATACTTCCAGTGCTGCAACTTTATAAAAAGTGGTAAAATTAGAAAGTTTAAACCTCAGACAGACGGAGAAAAATATGTATAACACTTAAACAGTTTTCACTATGACAAAAAGAGCGAAAGTTATAGACCATACAACATTAAAGAGACATGTTAGAAATATTACTAGTTCTCCACAATGGCGATGCCATAGTTTATAGAGGAATGCTATATTTGTAGATATTCTGCCAATTCTACCAACAATTTTGTTTTGGTCAAAATTATCTATCTCGATGACGTCATAACCGGCGTTCAACGCAGTGTAGGGAACGGTATCTGTCTAGATCCTGGTCAACCGGTCAGAATATATGTTTCGTGCCTTCTTATAGCCCCCTGCCGGTGAAATCAGGGGGGACTTTAGTGTTTGTTCCCGTCTGTCTGTCTGTCTCTCTGTCCGGATTTGGTTTCTAGATAATAACTTGAGAATTGATTTTTGAAGGAGTCACTTTATAATTATAGATATCACTGTAATATGTTGAATGAAATGGTAGACCACTATTGGAGATTGGAGTTATCTTGTATAAAAAGGGTGATATCAGCAGTAGACATAATAATTTTACACTGACTATCCCATATATCCACACACAGGTGCTCCGAATACATTTCACATAAATAAGTGCTATGATAACATAATTGCTGCAAAAAGCTTTTCCATCCTCTCAAGTGTTTTTAATTATCAGAACAAGATATTACGAAGTTATATTTCATTGTAGAAAGACCAATTTACTTCTGAACAACCATCACCCGAATACTATCCAATTCAAACCTTACTCGATAATCCAGGAGTTCCGATCACTTACGATCACTACATCACTAGACTATCTCGTAGTAAAACTGAAGCCAGCACAGAGGGGGAAATCTGAACCAATCACAGGCCAGCAAAAAGTTCCTTTTAGAGACTACAGAGATACAGTAGAGAGACGCCCAACTTCAAAGCCACACATCCAACCACAGTGTAACGTTTTACTATTCTTTTGATGTGCATCAAACAAGTAAATTACCTGTTCTGTTCTGTCGCGTCCAGCTTTACTAGAAATAGTCCAGGGGTGTAGAAATCGTAAGTGATCGGAACCCCAGGAGTATCGAGGATGTATCTAAGCAGGCACTGACCATTTCAGATTGACCTATTGACCTATTCTAATGACATATGATGTTTGGGTAGGACCTTTGGCGGATTATGATTGTACTTAAGATATCCTCGTAAGGTCATAATTTCCTGAGGGCAAAGTTTAAAACTGAATAGGATTTTGTGTGAAAGAACACATCTTCACGTACCTTTTAGGAAAGTCCGTAATTGTTTATTATTTTCAAGGATGCATTTGGTCCCTGATTCTACCTACTGAATTATTTTTTGTGTCTGAAAGGTAGAGCTCGCTTACTTAGTAAATGTTTGTGACTTCATTTTTTCTTTCTAAAAGTGCTTAGTTTAATAACATGATTAATGATTTTTAAACCATTTATTTATATGTCAATAAATAAATAACCAAAGAGTGAGTTGGATTGAGGGTCTTTAATTTGAAGACAAACAATTCTACGTTTGTTATGGATCGGAACACGGGTCTATAGTTGGTGGTGTCGTCGGCTGGGTAGTGACAGGTGCTGATGTGGATGACGCTGTACTCGGGCCAGCAGTTGTAGCAGAAGTTGGTGCAGCAGTTGTAGTAGGAGCTGGTCCAGAGGTGGATCCCGTCCCGGATATACTGACATCAGCACAGTTGATGAAGGTCTCCTGATCACCGCAGCCAAGGCAACCCTCCCCTGTCGCTTCATCGATACCCCAGTTATTTCCTAACAATAATTATATTCCCAAATTACACTCAGACAAAATGGAATATAACGTTTCAAAAGCCTAATTCAGATAATTTCGCTTATATATAAAAAAAACAAAAACTTGATGCTGAATATTGTAGCTTTATTTTTAAGAGGAAATACTTCATTTATTTTTTTTCGCATACTTTTTAATATATTTTGTATTTGATAATTCTAAATTCAAAGAATACGATATTCATGCAACTTTACACCTTTTATCTCTTTTGAAATTTGATTAGACAAAATATTTGCTTAAAGCAAATGCTAATCACGGTTCAGTTTTGTTCTTACCTGCTTTGTAGTGCCATTGAATGACACATTGATCGCAAGTCATATCCGGCGGAAGTTGAACCTCTAGATCATAAAACCCAGTGTAGGTAACTGGCCATTTGGATTCACCGTTTGTAAACTTAAGAGGATACTTGTCCAAACACTCGGGAGTTACTGGCGTGCTGACGTCATTTTGAGGACATATTTTGAACTCAAAGAACCCCATGTGTGATGTTGTAAGCTCGATCTGGATAGCTATTACATCTCCTTTTTTGTAGTTTCTGGTGATGAAACCAGTTGCGTATTTTCCTCCAGCCTCGTTTTCACGCACCCCATCATATGGGTCACCACAGTTTCCACATTTCCCGCCATTACTGAGCATTCTCTGAAAGAGAAACATTTGACACATTCAACAATGTACTTCAAAACCAGGGAACTGTTTTTGAAATCATAGAATTTCCCAACCAGTCAATATATATTTTGTAGAAGACTTCTTAAGTTGAAATTACTTGTGCCTAATCCATTTGTCCTTTTATGACAATAATATATGTTTAAAGGCAAAGTCAATATAAAAAGACACATAATAGTTTATATAAAACGATCCAGCAGTCCTAGTGAGGTATTCATGGGATTCTATTAATCTTGGTCAAATTAGTTGGTGAAATTGTCACAATCAAGAATCACCGAGATTTGTCACGTAGTAATGGAATGCATATACAAGGGTTTGTTGTTATGTTATTTATTGACCGGTGGTCGTTTAGTATTTTGTCTACGGAGATGACACTTTGTATTCCTTCCTCGAGTATTTACTTACCTGAAATCCCCCACAAAACAGTTCCATATCGTTATAATTGGGTTGAAATCGGGAGTCTCCGGGGTAAAACCGCCACACTGTAGATCGCTGAGGGGGTTCCATCATTCATCAAATCATCCATCAAAGTCCAAGCAATAAAAACACCAACCTCATCATTGAAATATGATGTCAGTAAGGGTACAGGGAAATCTCTGACTTTTATAGTCGTTAACATATTAATTTTATTATCAATTAATTTTCGATAAAAATCATAAATTTTATCACTATGATGTGTACACATACTAAAACTAAGACACCTCAGGTTATACGTGTCCTGGAGGGTGGAATTTTTAATTAACGTTGTATGGTCCTACAGAGAAACATTGGACCTGTTGTTGAATTGTTGTCCGTAATAATTACATAGGGATTTAGTTTTAAATATACACGAATAATCGCTTGAAGTGTACTTATACATATTTCCAGTCTATTTATGTGGGTTGGGGATAAACTATATGTGATCTTAAGTAATTTTATACGACCCATCTGTTGCAAGGTTAGAACATAATTATGCACTTTAAAAAACTTTTTTGCCAAATACAAAACAGAAGAAAATACTTAAAAAGTACTATTAAAGAAAATGCACTTTCGGTTTGAATGTCTGAGATAAAATTACTTAATATACATATTAATTGGAAAAACTGGCCATGTACGACCGTGATATAATGTACAAATATCATGTTGAAACGAATACACTTAAAAGTATTCAGCCAAAGAAAAGTGCCTACAACCCGCACGTTCCTCTGTCATTCAGGTGCTTCCAAACTCTATGTATTATTTATTTCTGATTCGGTAACAGATAAACGTACTAAGTAAACCCATTTCTGTTATTGCCATGTAAATTTCGTGTTCAATGGTAGATAAAAGTAAATATTGAAGCGGATTAGGGGGATAACATCATTTCTACATACGTCGACGCATGTTTGCGTAAAATCTCCTGCCACCATATGCGATTTTTTTTCCTATAAAACATTTCCTTCCTCTCCTTTCGGCAGGTTCCACTCAAATCCTCCCAATACAGCCATCATGAACGTATTCGTGCTTTCTGTGGTGTTCAGTGCCGTTCTGTATACGGAAGGTAGGCTTTCTCATTTTCTTTTTCTATTGTTCGACTCTTTCTATTGAAGAATGATATATCAAAAACAATTCACATCTGAAACATTAACGTAAATTTACCTATGAAATTTTATATAGACCAATTAGTAATAATGGAATGACAGATTCGTCACTAAGAGTATCCATGGTTCATTACTTGTTAAGCATTTCTAGGATCTACGTTGTTAACTACTTAGTATTTTTTCAGTTTAGATATTGATAATAACTTATCTGTTCTACATTATTCAATTGTAACTTTATCGACTTGTCGTGTTGTTTCTGTTTTCACTTGACAAATATATCCTTATTGCTAAATCTAATAACTACTACATACCTAGTAGGAGCTATGGTGTGTATGTTCATGTGATCTCTATTTTATATTAATGTCGGAATGACAATATAATAACATGAGGAATCCGGTTTTCATGTTGTTGATATGTCTTTTCTATTGATAGATCATACTTTTAAACCAATCACAAGTTCGGATATTGCAGCATGCAGAATGTTAGCATATACTCACCTGATCATATACTCAGATTCATATTGCCGATGAATGAAAAAAATCTTGACTAAAATTATTCTTTGATTTAAAACATTTAATATCAAACTGAAGAGCCAGTAATGTTCTTGTGACAAGTAACTATCTTATTCTACACAAATGTATGTTCTGGGAAGCCATACTATATAGTTGATATATAGTTTGTCAGTGAGACAGCGATACCGCTTATAATTCAGAAGTTTTGCCAGTAGGCGGGGCCAATGCTTGTCGGTAAAAAAACTATATTTCTTTACCAATTTGCTTTGCAATTGTTTAGATACTATTCAAATGTTCACATTCGCTAAAGTCGGCGTTCACTTTGTAACAAAGTTATTTTACATGTAACATAAACTAAGAAAAAACATTTCATTACCATATTCATGAATGAATTTAATAACATTGAAAAAATAGGGAAAAGATATTTTATTAATTAACATATTCAAGTATCATTTTTTTAGTAATATAAGTTAAAACGCTAACAGCACTGTAACACCAATGCGAAAACCAGATCAACCAAGTTTTTGCCACTGTATATGATCTGAAAATTTGCAAATGTGGAACTACCAGATTAATCAAAACATGTTGGAATGTAAACATTCTCTAACGGTTTTTAACACATTAAACATTATAATATCTAATATCTAATATTTCGATAGAAACGTTGCATGTCTGCCAATGATATTTCACACGAAGCTTCAGAAAGTCCTACTTTACGATTGCCTTGTCAAATTTCAGTATACACGTATATCGTTCCCGTTTCATTACAGATTTCAGTTTGCAAAACACATTTTCAACTGGATTAAAATTTAGGTTATATGTAGGCAGAAAGAAGAGAGAAACAAATCAGCAAACCATTCTTCTTTTAACCTGGTATCGTGCAATTATGTGTATATTTGGTAAAAAAAAACTATTAGATTAAAAAAAGCAATATACAGTGGCCCCGCCTACTTTTCAAACTACAAGTCCATCAAAGTGTTACATTCACACTGATATTGGTCCCTGATGGGTCAGCCAATCAAAAACGTTTTGCAAACTGATCGTCGCCGAGCTGTGCAGAAGATCAAAGGAATCCAAACTATTTACCGTTACAAGTTTTGCTAAACGATAAGCTGTATCGCTGTATATGTATGATTGTTTATGTCTTTTATATCACACATAGTTTCTGGCAACTAATATCATCGTACCGTAGAATTGTGACCATATTTATGTTTGAAACCTTCTTTTGCTTTAGAGATATAAAGAAAACTAGATAGATCAAATGTAGTTGTGACGAGAATACACACGTGAATGTATCAAAAACATCATTTATGAAGCAATCTATATGAATGAATCCTTATTCATTCTTATACTCACACTCTTTAAGCCGTTGTATTGTCCAATCAAAAGCGACGTTACAAACGCCTACGTCCATTCTCAGTTGATATTATTATTATTAAAATGAATTGTTATAAGTCAGATTGAACTTTTGTTTTCCATTGTGTATTTCAGTGGCCGGCTGGGCATGTCCTCGAGGCTGGGTATCTAACTGTGATCACTGTTACTTTTTCAGCAGAGACACTAAGACCTGGTTTGAGGCATCGGTAGGTCATTAACATACTGTTACAGTCTACGTTTTCTATATGTACTGTTACTTCTTTACCCTCTTTTAATACCTAGGAGCTGTTTTATTGATTCTGTAATTCCTATGATCTATAGGATCAATTTTGTTACACTGTTATCAATGTTTTAGAAATGTCTTAGCTCAGCCACTGTAAGCGTTGTGATTCACAAAAAGAATTGAGTGCTAGATCGTTGATAACGAGTATATACATATTTACATTTTCGTTATATGTTCTCTATATAACGTTACTAACGAATTTGACGATGAATGAGTACTGGTTCGGCATACACACCTGTACTGTCCTACGTCCTTATGTTGCGCTCCGGAAATTAATACAGCTTCCCGCGAATTCTTGATCAGCTGTCATATATTCAAACAGTTCCAAGGCTATTCCAACCATGTGTATAGCGTCAAATAAGTAATGAATATCTTGTTGTGATTAAAAGTATTGTTATGATATACCTGTCGTAATGTAGATATAAGAAATAATTGTTATTTTTTGTTGGTCACTGGTGTATGAACGTCATATATATACCTCATTCAATAACGAATTACATCATTTCATATTTGATATTTTCTTAGTAATTCATGCTTATTTTGCTGATACTTGACATAGTACATATGTACCGCCATGGGAGGAGCCCTGGTCTCCTTGGACACGCCGGCTGAGTTACAATGGGTTAAAGGATACGTCACAAGACTCTGTAGCGGTAAGCACCAAATACAAATATATTGTACAGTTCATCATTGTAATACATTGTCAGTATAATTCATTACAGGATGCTTTATTGTTGCCGACCGAATCTCACAGGACTTTTAACACTTTTGACACTACGTGCAATGCATAGGTTTTAATTAAGATTTACGTCTACATTGTAGTAAAATAAGTACATATAGCCAAGTTATGGTCCACCATTTTATTTCGCAGTTTAATCATGATATTAGTAATTCTAAAGTGACAAATATGCTTTCATCTCAACATACATAAAGCATAAAACAAGACGCTTGGTTTTCAATTTTTCAAAGATTACTCGAAGTAAAAATAACATGTAAATTAGTTATGCACATAACAACTTCAAATACATGTAGATATATAAGCATCCAAACATAAATCAATACATGTCCGTATAATACCTTTAAATCAAACATTGAAGATAAACAAACTTTCAGCGATTTATACCAAACCTTACAATCAAAATACATGGAGATTAGATATAATTCCAAACCTTACTCGAAGTAAAAATAACATGGAGATTAATATTATACCAACCTTCTAATAAATATGGTAATATAATACCAAACCTTCAAATCAAAATACATAAGATTAGATATAATACCAAACCTTCTAAATCAAAATACATGTAGATTAGATATAATACCAAACCTTCTAAATCAAAATACATGGAGATTAGATATAATACCAAACCTTCTAAACCTTCTAAATCAAAGATTAGATACAAACCTTCTAAATCAAAATACATGTAGATTAGATATAATACCAAACCTTCTAAATCAAAATACATGGAGATTAGATATAATACCAAACCTTCTAAATCAAAATACATGGAGATTAGATATAATACCAAACCTTCTAAATCAAATCAAAATACAACTTGGACAAACCTTCTAATCAAAATACATTGGACAAAAGAGCTATTGGACAGGATTAAATGACATTAGACAGGAGGGACGATGGGTGTGGAATCCAACCAATGGAAATGCAGTTAAAAACGTGGATTGGGCACATGGTGAGCCTAACAGCTGGAGAGGATTGAATCAGGACTGTATGTTGTTGTGGCACCACCGGAGTTACCAGTGGGACGATGAGAGATGTGAACTACCCAAGGGGTACATCTGTGAAAGATATATGGTATATACCTAGATCCAATCTGATTGATTTACTTCCCTTAATATCAAAGTCATTACATTACTTTAACTTGATTAAAAATGTCAAAGGCTTCTTTCATTTTACCGGAATATATATTTTATTTGTATATAAAATCTTTTACACAGGTTTTTGCCTTCACATATGCCCGTGAAAGCTGTTTTGTCATGCGAAAGAGTCTGCCTTTTTGTTATTTTTTGATTAATTTTAATTTACCTTTGCTATGGATAATTACTGTTGTCCGACATCTCTATATATATCAGCGAAGATATCGCCATACTTACAGTCACTTATGTACAGTTAATCTATCAGACTTCCTCAAACGGTTGTGAAATCAGCACCTCATTAAATCTCTTATACCTCTTTAATCCTGTTCCTCTTTTCAGTTTTCAGAGAGAGTTTGCCCTTGTAGGTTGTAAAGAATCGGAAAATCGCAGCATAACAAATCTAAATGTATTTGAAATATTTAATAAAGAAGTGTATGACATTATGGTATGATTCTGTTGTTGATGAATGTTGTTATTTAGGCGTCTTACTATGATTTGATAACAAGTTGGAAAAAAACCACTTGAGATTAAAATGCAACCAAGTTAACTTAAATATGAAAATTTATATTTATTTGATACATATATTGTAAGCATCCTTTATGCTTGTTAAACATGGACGAGATGTAAAGATATTGCAGTTAAAAGGGTTCATATAGAATTTAGTAAAAAACATTTGATGTGTTTAAATAATCGACTTGTAATACAAAGCTTTATTTTTAATTTTCGTTACCACTTGATAAATGTTTAAAGCTTTCAAGTATTGTTTTAAATGATTGAGCAGGAATCACTGTACTTTAAAGGAAGTATATCAGTCCATTTATATGGAGACTGACACATTTAAAACATAATATTTAGTGGGTTTTTAACATAAATTATCTAAATTTGTATCAGGTTACATATGGCTCAGGCAATCTCCTGTTGATTTTACTTGCCTCCATTAAACAACGAATTGAAGATTAGTCGAAACAACTGCTGTTGACACCAATATATATGGCCTTTTAGATACCTAGTAGATGACGTAACATTACAATTTTATTAGACGAAATTTCTTTCAAAACAACGTAGGATTTTGTAACCAAACTCCGTCTTACAGCTGATAATCTTGCAATCGAGACAGGTAGATATAAAAAAGGAATAATGGGTTATATAGAAACCGTGAACTGTCCGAAATAGAGAGATGCATATCATTTTATTCAGTTCATTTCAACAAATTTTATTGACAAAGATGTTTCAAGTCAAATGGATTAAATAACAGGCAAAGCCTATATAAATTCTCTCCATGGTAGCAAAAGTAATGTTTTAAACTTACATCAATTATAAATATTATATTTAAGTTTTGAAATGAAATTTTACAACAAATAAAGGGAGATAACTCTTTTGCATACTCCATTCACACATCACACATAATATAAATACAGCTATTATTTTATTACAAGAACATGTTATATTACTAATTAGACCACATGTTACTCAGATATTGACAGACAATGACCAACAGTCCATGTGTATATATATACACTTGTCATTGCTCTAAATACTGTTAACTTTCTTGAAAATAATTGAAAATATACATGTATATACTTTTAATAGAATATGTGTATGCTGTATATAGAATAAAACAAAGTGACAGTATTAAAACAACCATGCTCAACAAACTACTCCGAGTATATCTTTGACAGAGGATAATATAGAATATATACAATATTATTCAAATGTTATATAGTGAACATTGCATAATTATTATTCTTTTTTTTTGGAGAAAAATTAGAAAAAAAAATTCTTTAAATTTCAACAGCTTATGTCATGGCTAATTTAAATCATATAGAGATTAAAACGTCTTGATTTACCAATTTATAGGTGAACATCATGAAGTAATTGTCTGTTTATAGTTTCATCACAGTCAGGACAGCCTTGAAGAAGAATATTGATATCAATATGGTTATGATTTGCATAATTACTAATGGAGGTGAACAGGGAAAGTCTATGTTGGTCATATAAAGGGCATTCAAGGGTAGTGGGATATAGTTTCATTTTCAAAAGAACAAGCACAGGATGTATCATCAGATAAATGGTCAGTATATAGGTGGGAATTAAGATTACTACACACATTTCTAAGTTGACAAAGAATAATATTAGCTCTTCTATCACCTTCTGTTTTAAAAATTTGGGTTCATTCAATTACAACTGGGACAGCTTTATTAAGTTGGTGTTTAAAGGCTGAGAGAGAAGGAGAGTTAAAGAGATTGTTATCATAAGTGTTAATAGTGCGACACATTAGTGGGATGAAACTATCAAAATAATTATTTGTTCTGCATATTGGTGGATTAAATATTCTTGTTTGTCTGAGAGCATAGCCATTATTGTTTTGATTGTTAATGAAAGGATTTAGGATATCTTGTAAGTATTGTGGTGATAGGCCATGCATTATTTTGTACATCATTGTTAGTTTGTGTTTGTGTCTTCTTACTGATAGTGTTTCCCATCCAAGTTCTGTATAAAGTTTATTGTGGGATGTTCCAGACCTAAGTCCTGTAATAATTCTGGCTGCTTCTAATTGGACAGATTCTAAAAGGTCCTTTGATTGTTGAGTGCAATTATCCCATATTATATCTGCATATTCTAAGATTAGCCTGATAAATGCTGTGTAAATTTTAATTAATGACTGACGATTTACTTTATTTTTAATGTAACGAAGAATGTTTAATCTACTGTATGCTTTTTCATATATGTTAAGGATGTGTTGTTTCCATGATGCATCGTCCTTAAGTGTAAGCCCTAGGTGTTTGTGTTCTGATGTGTCAGTGATTTGATTGTTTTGGAAGTTTATTGGGGAGATGTTTTTGTTATGTTTTCTGGAAAATAGTACTAATTTGGTTTTGTTAGGGTTAAATGTCCCATGTTTTTGCCCATTCACCAATGTTAGAGAGGTCAGTTGTTAGTGCTTGAGCTGCTTGTGTTGGGTTTTCATCTATAATTACATACAAGAAGGTGTCATCTGTAATAAGTTTGATATTAGTTGAAAGATTATCAGTGATATCGTTGATGTAGAGGAGGAAAAGAAGAGGCCCGAGTAATGATCCCTGGGGTACCCCAGCGTTTACAACCTTGAACTGTGAATAGTAGCCTTCTATGGTCACTCTTTGTAATCTATCAGATAGGTAATTGTTGAACCATAGAAGTAAATTTCCATTTATTCCATACATCTTGAGTTTATGTAAAAGACCTTTATACCATACTCTGTCAAAAGCTTTGCTTATATCACAAAAAATAAATCGAAGTTCCTTTCCCTGGTCCATATTGCTATTTTATTCAGTTGCCTAGAATATCAAGATACTCGGAAATATAAATTAAACACTATTTTTGGGTAAAACTGTCTATTTACAAAGTTATTGAATTGCTTAAAAGACATGATCTAAAATATCTTAATTTATCAGGAAAATATACATTTGAGGCAAACAACAGTAGAATCACTTAATCAAATATGTATATAACAAGACGTAAATATTTAGCCTGTCTTGATATTGTACCGCTTTCAATGTGATATGGCCATTATTTATTTTCAAAGTAATATGTGTGTAATGCTGTATATAATAATGATTATTTTCATTAATCATAACCGTAGGTTTTTATTTATATCACCTCGAATAAACGGGAATTTTCTATGACGAAAATTAAAATAATACGGGAGGAATAGAATTGACTAGATAGAAGACATAACCCAAAGCCTTCCTCACAGGGGCGAAAATTAAACGGGAGGCCATAAGTAAGGCGAGATTATGGAAAACATTAAGAAAAAGAAAGTCAGAATGAACAAATGTCCTACAAATGTCCCAATAAAACAGTACGACGTAAAGAGTGTTATGTATGCAAAAGTGAGAATCAGTCTAGAAAAAAACGTCTGATAATCTCAGACAAGAACGTCATAGACGCTTCCATTTCTGGTGCATCTCTTGATAAAGTTGACATCGTTATAGAGAGAGCTGTGTCATTAATCCCCGAAAACGCGGTCACTAAAAACGTTACAATATGCTTGGGTACGAACGACGTTACAAGAAGCATCGACGATCCAGAACAAGTGATCTGTAATTTGCCTTCTGCCATCAACAAAGTGCAGGAAATCTTTCCATATACTGCAGTCGGCGTATGTGGAATCATTTGGAATCATTCCACGTAAAGGCAAAAGTGAAAAAATAAGAGAGGCCAACGAGGCAATGAACAGAGTTAACAAATTCGCGAAAAAGACGTGTGAGCGGAATTCCTTCCTTACATATGTGGATACTCCCATTGTATTTCAACGTCAAGGGCATGTAGTAAAAGAAATGTTCGATTCAAATGATTCAGCGGGAGTTCATGTCAGTGAATCGCGCGCTGCGCTATTATGGTCTGCGATGCGAAAGTACATCGACAATGCCAAAATCCAGTTAACGGCTCCATTTGAAGAGGATCCTGGTACACCCGCGAGCGCGCGAAAAAGAACGATCAGCGACAGATCAGCGATACCACAGTCTTCAGAACGTCAAGCCAACAAGATATGCAAAACTGATAGTTCATAGAGAAATTTACCCTATAAAAGTATGAAAATATCTGAAATATTATTTCATATCTTATATAAATGTCATTTCTGTGTATTGTATCTATTAATATCAAAGAGATAAATCAAAACGGCAAGAATTTTTCTTATGGTTATCAAAAAAGAAGTTCAATGTAATAGCTTTACATGAAACTCACTGTACTAAAGCAAATGAATATATATATGGAGTAAAGAATGGAAGAGTTTGGGCGGGAATGTATCTATATGGAATAAGGGTACTTCTGCGCCAAGAGAGGTAGCAATATTGACCAAATCAACGATCAACATTTCTATCACTGAATCAAAACGTGACAGAAATGGTAGGTTTTTAGAGCGTTGCATCAATAAAGATGATGCTCCATTATTCAGCGTTATAAATGTATACGCTCCAAACACATGTGCAGAGAGGAAACTATTTCTGAACAGCATTGACGAAAACAGAAATAGAGCAAAATGTGTAATTATGGCTGACTTCAATTGTACGTTAAATAATACTTATGATAGAATAACAACAACGAACACTAATGATTCAACCACACAACAATTTAGGGAGCTTATTGAAAGATATGAACTGAAAGATTTATGGCGTGTATGAAATCCCGAGAGTAGAGAATTTACATTTAAAAGGGGGAAATCAAGATCTAGAATAGATTATATTTTGGTAGGTAATGAATTGTTTAATGATATGGTTAATGCAAAAATAATTCCGTGCATATATAGTGATCACAATATGGTGACTGCGGAGTTGAAAATAAACAAGGTAAAAAGTGGCCCTGGCGTATGGAAAATTAATCAGTTATAGAATCAGAATTTTTTATAGATTTTTTCGAAGCCTTCTGGTCATACTGGAAAACAGGAAAGGTGCACTATGGGAAACTTACAGAATGGTGGGAAATGACAAAAATTAAAATAAAAGAACTAACCATACACGTTTCGAAGATAATAAATAAGAGAGATTAAGGCTCATCATAAACACAAGATTAATGGTTATAAGATAAGGTCTAGAACGGAAAATTATGAAGATAATGAAACGTCTTCTAAGTATTTTTTTAACTTGGAAAAAACTAAGGCAAAAGAAAAGTTGTAGCACAGAACTAAAACAGACGACGGTAATTATAAAGAAGGAATATCTGCTATTTTAGATGAGCAAGCAAAATTTTATAAAAAGTTATTTTCTTCTGAGGGTTGGGATAGAGATGCAGCAAACTCTCTTCTAGAAAATGTCAATGCTAAAATAACTGATGAACAGAGGGGCGAATTAGAAAGAGATATAACCGAAACTGAAATACATAACAGCATTGTCAAATGAAAAAGAACAAATCTCCAGGCGAAGACGGTATTATATCCGAATCCTATCAACAATACTGGTACCTAATAAAAGGGGAATTCTTCGAAGTTTTAACAGAAATATTTGCTTCAAATACATTATCTGAATCTCAGTCTAAAGGTATGCTTACTTTATTATATAAAAAAGGAGAAAGAGAACTTATTCAAAATTGGAGACCGCTAACTTTACTTAACGTTGATTATAAAATTATTGCAAAGGTTCTGGCTAATAGAATAAAACCTTATCTAAAACATATCATCCATTCGGATCAAAAAGGTTTCGTTCCTGGTCGAAATATTTCAGATGCTAAAGACTTATTCAAGACGTTTTTGAATATACGGATTTAGAACAATCAGAAGGAGCGATAATTTTCCTAGATCAGTCTAAAGTTTTCGATAGAGTAGAACGGTCATGGGTTAACAGATGCCTAGAACACTTTAATTTTGGTGCAAAATATCTAAATTGGATAACAATGCTTTTAAAAGATTCAAAAACATGCATTAAAACAAATGGGTATGTAAGTAAATATTTCCCGATATCGAGATCAGCAAGGCATGGTTGTCCAATCGCTCCGATTTTATACATCCTACAAGCTGAGCCATTAGCTTGCTCTATAAGGCGAAACGAAAACACAAAAGGTATAAAACTTCCGAATGAAAAAAAAGAAAATACTATTAACATGTTTGCAGACGACACACAATTCTTCTTAAGGGACGAACATTCGATCGTAGAAATATTCAATATTTTAGATATATTCAAATCAGCTTCTGGGTCAAAGATTAATTTAGATAAAACAACAGGTATATATTTAGGCAGATGGAAGCAAAACGATCCAATATATACAAATATATCCTGGTCGAAACTTGTGTGAAAACATTAGGAGTCCATCATGGATACGTCATCGATGAAAATTCCATATGGAAAGAAAAAATACAAAAAATTAAATCATGCTTGCTGGTTTGGAAAAGTATAAATTTAACACTATATGGTAAGAGTTTGGTAATTAAGTCTTTAGTAATATCATTTATATATTATGAAATTGAACGTTATATAAAAGAAATCGATTGAGGTTGTTGATATATATTAAGAAAAGTATGGGGCCCAGACAGGTTCCTTGAGGGACTCCGGATGTTACTGGTATTTTGTGTGAGTGTTTGCCCTCAAGTATTACTGTCTGGGTGCGATGTGAAAGAAAATCTGTTATCCATGCATGTGTGTTACCTGTGATGCCGTAGTATTTGAGTTTGTACTGAAGGCGTTTGTGTGGTACTTTGTCAAAGCCTTTTGCAAAGTCCATGATTATGATGTTTGTCTGCGTGTTGTTGTGGTTTTGTGTGAGGTCGTGTATGAATGTGGCAAGTTGGGTTTCGCACAATCTGGAAGGTCTAAAGCCGTGTTGCGACGATGTTCGGAAGAGTTCGGAATGATTCGGCATCTATCGAGCCTATTTTTCACGTGTACACGTTAAAAAGATTTTTTACTTTTATAATTAAAGATACTTCAAGTGCTGCAACTTTATAAAAAGGGGTAAAATTAGAAAGTTTAAACCTCAGACAGACGGAGAAAAATATGTATAACACTTAAACAGTTTTCACTATGACAAAAAGAGCGAAAGTTATAGACCATACAACATTAAAGTTAGAAATATTACTAGTTCTCCACAATGGCGATGCCATAGTTTAGAGAGGAATGCTATCTTTGTAGATATTCTGCCAATTCTACCAACAATTTTGTTTTGGTCAAAATTCTCTATCTCGATGACGTCATAACCGGCGTTCAACCCAGTGTAGGGAACGGTATCTGTCTAGATCCTGGTCAACCGGTCAGAATATATGTTTCGTGCCTTCTTATAGCCCCCTGCCGGTGAAATCAGGAGGGACTGTAGTGTTTGTTCCCGTCTGTCTGTCTGTCTCTCTGTCCGGATTTGGTTTCTAGATAATAACTTGAGAATTGATTTTTGAAGGAGTCACTTTATAATTATAGATATCACTGTAATATGTTGAATGAAATGGTAGACCACTTCTAACTTGGCTTATTGGTTTGACCGTGAGTATTTATTTTAGAGATTGGAGTTATCTTGTATAAAAAGGGTGATATCAGCAGTAGACATAATAATTTTACACCGACTATCCCATATATCCACACACAGGTGCTCCGAATACATTTCACATAAATAAGTGCTATGATAACATAATTGCTGCAAAAAGCTTTTCCATCCTCTCAAGTGTTTTTAATTATCAGAACAAGATATTACGAAGTTATATTTCATTGTAGAAAGACCAATTTACTTCTGAACAACCATCACCCGAATACTATCCAATTTAAACCATACTCGATAATCCAGGAGTTCCGATCACTTACGATCACTACATCACTAGACTATCTCGTAGTAAAACTGAAGCCAGCACAGAGGGGGAAATCTGAACCAATCACAGGCCAGCAAAAATTTCCTTTTAGAGACTACAGAGATACAGTAGAGAGACGCCCAACTTCAAAGCCACACATCCAACCACAGTGTAACGTTTTACTATTCTTTTGATGTGCATCAAACAAGTAAATTACCTGTTCTGTTCTGTCGCGTCCAGCTTTACTAGAAATAGTCCAGGGGTGTAGAAATCGTAAGTGATCGGAACCCCAGGAGTATCGAGGATGTATCTAAGCAGGCACTAACCATTTCAGATTGACCTATTGACCTATTCTAATGACATATGATGTTTGGGTAGGACCTTTGGCGGATTATGATTGTACTTAAGATATCCTCGTAAGGTCAGAATTTCCTGAGGGCAAAGTTTAAAACTGAATAGGATTTTGTGTGAAAGAACACATCTTCACGTACCTTTTAGGAAAGTCCATAATTGTTTATTATTTCCAAGGATGCATTTGGTCCCTGATTCTACCTACTGAATTATTTTTTGTGTCTGAAAGGTAGAGCTCGCTTACTTAGTAAATGTTTGTGACTTCATTTTTTCTTTCTAAAAGTGCTTAGCTTAATAACATGATTAATGATTTTTAAACCATTTATTTATATATCAATCAATAAATAACCAAAGAGTGAGTTGGATTGAGGGTCTTTAATTTGAAGACAAACAATTCTACGTTTGTTATGGATCGGAACACGGGTCTATAGTTGGTGGTGTCGTCGGCTGGGTAGTGACAGGTGCTGATGTGGATGACGCTGTACTCGGGCCAGCAGTTGTAGCAGAAGTTGGTGCAGCAGTTGTAGTAGGAGCTGGTCCAGAGGTGGATCCCGTCCCGGATATACTGACATCAGCACAGTTGATGAAGGTCTCCTGATCACCGCAGCCAAGGCAACCCTCCCCTGTCGCTTCATCGATACCCCAGTTATTTCCTAACAATAATTATATTCCCAAATTACACTCAGACAAAATGGAATATAACGTTTCAAAAGCCTAATTTAGATAATTTCGCTTATATATAAAAAACAATATTGTAGCTTTATTTTTAAGAGGAAATACTTCATTTATTTTTTTTCGCATACTTTTTAATATATTTTGTATTTGATAATTCTAAATTCAAAGAATACGATATTCATGCAACTTTACACCTTTTATCTCTTTTGAAATTTGATTAGACAAAATATTTGCTTAAAGCAAATGCTAATCACGGTTCAGTTTTGTTCTTACCTGCTTTGTAGTGCCATTGAATGACACATTGATCGCAAGTCATATCCGGCGGAAGTTGAACCTCTAGATCATAAAACCCAGTGTAGGTAACCGGCCATTTGGATTCACCGTTTGTAAACTTAAGAGGATGCTTGTCCAAACACTCGGGAGTTACTGGCGTGCTGACGTCATTTTGAGGACATATTTTGAACTCAAAGAACCCCATGTGTGATGTTGTAAGCTCGATCTGGATAGCTATTACATCTCCTTTTTTGTAGTTTCTGGTGATGAAACCAGTTGCGTATTTTCCTCCAGCCTCGTTTTCACGCACCCCATCATATGGGTCACCACAGGTTCCACATTTCCCGCCATTACTGAGCATTCTCTGAAAGAGAAACATTTGACACATTCAACAATGTACTTCAAAACCAGGGAACTGTTTTTGAAATCATAGAATTTCCCAACCAGTCAATATATATTTTGGAGAAGACTTCTTAAGTTGAAATTACTTGTGCCTAATCCATTTGTCCTTTTATGACAATAAAATATGTTTAAAGGCAAAGTCAATATAAAAAGACACATAATAGTTTATATATACGATCCAGCAGTCCTAGTGAGGTATTCATGGGATTCTATTAATCTTGGTCAAATTAGTTGGTGAAATTGTCACAATCAAGAATCACCAAGATTTGTCACGTAGTAATGGAATGCATATACAAGGGTTTGTTGTTATGTTATTTATTGACCGGTGGTCGTTTAGTATTTTGTCTACGGAGATTACACTTTGTATTCCTTCCTCGAGTATTTACTTACCTGAAATCCCCCACAAAACAGTTCCATATCGTTATAATTGGGGGTTTACATTGAAATCGGGAGTCCCCGGGGTAAAACCGCCACACTGTAGATCGCTGAGGGGGTTCCATCATTCGGCCGTGGCCCCACACTGCCTGACAAAGTCCAAGCAATAAAAACACCAACCTCATCATTGAAATATGATGTCAGTAAGGGTACAGGGAAATCTCTGACTTTTATAGTCGTTAACATATTAATTTTATTATCAATTAATTTTCGATAAAAATCATAAATTTTATCACTATATGTGTAAGTGTACTTATACTAAAACTAAGACACCTCAGGTTATACGTGTCCTGGAGGGTGGAATTTTTAATTAACGTTGTGTGGTCCTACAGAGAAAATATTGATAGAAGATAGATCTTGCACCTGTTGTTGAATTGTTGTCCGTAGCAATTACAAGGGGATTTAGTTTTAAATATACACGAATAATCGCTTGAAGTGTACTTATACATAATTCCATTTTATTTACGTGGGTTGGGGATAAACTATATGTGATCTTAAGTGATTTTATATGACCCATCTGTTGCAAGGTTAGAACATAATTATGCACTTTAAAGAACTTTCTTGCCAAATACAAAACAGAAGAAAATACTTACTTTACTAACGAGGCAAAGATATATGCCTTTTAACAGTATTGCTGCCAATTACTGTACCTACTCTTTACCGATGTTTTTTTCCAAGTCTTTAACCTGACACGTCTCTAAATGTCCCTGCCTGTTAACAAGTCGTAAAGTTGATCGATATTGAGTTCAGCTTTAACATTGACGAAAAATATATTATATATGAAAATAGCTAAATACAAGAGGATGACATAGAAAAGAAAATATTATAACAGGTCTGTAGATAGCTTGGGTACGATTTTTTTGGGGGGAAATAACATTTAAAGTTGTATACCTATTAAAGAAAATGCACTTTCGGTTTGAATGTCTGAGATAAAATTACTTAATAAACATATTAATTGGAAAAACTGGCCATGCACGACCATGATATAATGTACAAATATCATGTTGAAACGAATACACTTAAATGTATTCAGCCAAAGGAAGGTGCCTACAACCCGGAGGTTCCTCTGCCATCAACAAAGGCAATGAAGGTGCTTCCAAACTCTATGCATTATTTATTTCTGATTCGGTAACAGATAAACGTATTGTAGTAAACCAATTTCTGTTATTTCCATGTAATTTCGTGTTCCGTGGGAGATAAAAGTAAATATTGAAGCGGATTAGGGGGATAACATCATTTCTACATACGTCGACGCATGTTTGCGTAAAATCTCCTGCCACCAGATGCGATTTTTTTCCCTATAAAACATTTACTTCCTCTCCTTTCGACAGGTTCCACTCGCATCCTCCCAATACAGCCATCATGAACGTGTTCGTGCTTTCTGTGGTGTTCAGTGCCGTTCTGTATACGGAAGGTAGGCTTTCTCATTTTCTTTTTCTATTGTTCGACTCTTTCTATTGAAGAATGATATATCAAAAACAATTCACATCTGAAACATTAACGTAAATTTACCTATGAAATTTCATTACTTGTTCAGTATTTCTAGAACCTACGGATGTATGTTAGATGTACCGCCAATGACGTTGTTAAATACTTCGTGGTATGTTTAGTTTATATATGGATAAATATCTGATCTGTCCTACATTATTCAATTTTAACTTTGTCCCAACTCTACATTTTCTGTTGTCGTGTTGTTTCTGTTTTCACTTGACAAATATATCCTTATTGCTAAATCTAATAACTACTACATACCTAGTAGAAGCTATGGTGTGTATGTTCATGTGATCTCTATTTTATATTAATGTCGGAATGACAATATAATAACATGAGGAATCCGGTTTTCATGTTGTTGATATGTCTTTTCTATTCATAGATCATACTTTTAAACCAATCACAAGTTCGGATATTGCAGCATGCAGAATGTTAGCATATACTCACCTGATCATATACTCAGATTCATATTGCCGATGAATGAAAAAATCTTAACTAAAATTAATCTTTGATTTAAAATTCAGTTTGATCTAAAATTTGTTATTTTCTTGTGACAAGTAACTATCTTATTCTACATAAACGTATGTTCTTGGAAGCAATAGTATATAGTTGCTGTAAAGTTTGTCAGTGATATACTATGCATAATTGTTTATGTCTTTTATATCACACATAGTTTCTGACAACTGATGTCATCGTCCCTTAGTATTGTGACCATATTTATGTGTGAATTTTCTTTTTCTTTAGAGACTTCTCTCAAAGCAAACTAGATAGATCACATGTAGTTGTGACGAGGACACACACGTGGATGTATCAAAAACATCATGTATAAAGCAAGCTATATAAATGATTCCTTATACATTCTTCTACTCACACTCTTTAAACCGTTGTATTGTCAATCAAAAGCGAAAGATTGAACTTTTGTTTTCCATTGTGTATTTCAGTGGCCGGCTGGGCATGTCCTCGAGGCTGGGTATCTAACTGTAATCACTGTTACTTTTTCAGCAGAGACACTAAGACCTGGTTTGAGGCATCGGTAGGTCATTAACATACTGTTACAGTCTAAGTTTTCTATATGTACTGTTACTTCTTTACCCTCTTTCAGTAAATAAGAGCTGTTTTATTGATTCTGTAATTCCTATGATCTATAGGATCAATTTTGTTACACCAAGTTATCAGTGAGTCAGTTTTATAAATTTCTTAGCTCAACCACTGTTAGCGTTGTGATTCACAAAAAAGAATTGAGTGCTAGATCGTTGATAACGAGTATATACATATTTCTACCACAATAGGCGGTGTTATTCAACTCTCAGGTCATTGAATAAACACTGCAGCTGTTGATTAACAATTTGTTTATACCACACGTGGTATAAACTCTGTACGCATTCTGATTGGCTGACACGGTGAACTTTGAACGAACTTCTTCTTTCTCAGTGTCACGTCATCATTGTCAACGACATCAATAATCAAATGACGTCATTCTATGTTGTGATGGCCGCTTGACGTCCAAAACTGCTATTGGAAAGCGTATGCGCCGTGGTCATTGTGTCAAAATACGTGACGTTTTCATACATGTGAAATTGACCTTTAGTACTAATGATACATCTTGCCGGATTAGAATTTTACTGATGAGTTTCGTGTAGTTTTAACGTGTATGAAACGAACTTGATCTTGACGATAATGGCTTGATGATTAGACGTTGCCGTATCATGCGAATGATTTTACATGTATACATGTAGTCCGACATTGAGTTTTATTTTCTGGAAGCAATTTTGAAGATTTGAACTCATTAAGACGTTAAATGAGTATTATTTGACCCTAAAGATGTTCCCAATTAGAAGAATTTGATATCGACGGATTCTTTATCAAACGATGACTTTTGAATACTAATAAGTGTCTTTTTGCTGATGAAAATATTACTACAACTTATTTGCATATTTCGGTAAATACACGTTACCGTATCCCTGCCGTATTGCTATCGGCTAAACATGAATATTATTGTGGTAGAAACAGGTCACACTACTCGTGGTTGTTAAATCGCTAAAGCTCGTGTCTTTTTTAACTTTTAAAAAATAACTCACTCGTGTGGAATAAATTCAATATTCAACAACCACTCATTGTGTAACCTCTATTTACATTTTCGTTACATGTTCTCTATATAACGTTACCAACGAATTTGACGATGAATGAGTACTGGCTCGGCATACACACCTGTACTGTCCTACGTTGATAATTAAGTAATTCCTGAAGGCCCAACTCAAATATATATATATATATATAATTGGAAAATGCAAATGTTTGAAATGTCGCATAGACACGGGATAAACACGACGTCATTGTAGAACTTTTTATGTTGCGCTCCGGAAATAAATACAGCTTCCCGCGGATTCTTGATCAGCTGTTATATATTCAAACAGTTCCAAGGCTATTCCAACCATGTGTATAGCGTCAAATAAGTAATGAATATCTTGTTGTGATTAAAAGTATTGTTATGATATACCTGTCGTAATGTAGATATAAGAAATAATTGTTATTTTTTGTTGGTCACTGGTGTATGAACGTCATATATATACCTCATTCAATAACGAATTACATCATTTTATATTTGATATTTTATTAGTAATTCATGCTTATTTTGCTGATACTTGACATAGTACATGTGTACCGCCATGGGAGGGGCCCTGGTCTCCTTTGACACGCCGGCTGAGTTACAATGGGTTAAAGGATACGTCACAAGACTCTGTAGCGGTAAGCACCAAATACAAATATCTTGTACAGTTCATCATTGTAATACATTGTCAGTATAATTTATTACAGGATGTTTTATTGTTGCCGGCCGAATCTCACAGGACTTTTAACACTTTTGACACTACTTACAATGCATAGGTTTTAATTTTACAAAGTCAAATTCAAGTCGGCTCAGTTATGGCACATAACAACTTCAAAATACATGGAGATTAGGTTTATAATACCAAACCTTCTAAATCAAAATACATGTAGAGTAGATATAATACCAAACCTTCTAAATCAAAATACATGTAGATTAGATATAATACCAAACTTTCTAAATCAAAATACAATGGAGATTAGATATAATACCAAACCTTCTAAATCAAAATACATGTAGATTAGATATAAAACCAAACCTTCTAAATCAAAATACATGTAGATTAGATATAATACCGAACCTTCTAAATCAAAATACATGTAGATTAGATATAATACCAAACCTTCTAAATCAAAATACATGGAGATTAGATATAATACCAAACCTTCTAAATCAAAATACATGTAGATTAGATATAATACCAAACCTTCTAAATCAAAATACATGGAGATTAGATATAATACCAAACCTTCTAAATCAAAATAAAATGTAGATTAGATATAATACCAAACCTTCTAAATCAAAATACATTGGACAGGAAAGAGCTATTGGACAGGATTAAATGACATTAGACAGGAGGGACGATGGGTGTGGAATCCAACCAATGGAAATGCAGTTAAAAACGTGGATTGGGCACATGGTGAGCCTAACAGCTGGAGAGGATTGAATCAGGACTGTATGTTGTTGTGGCACCACCGGAGTTACCAGTGGGACGATGAGAGATGTGAACTACCCAAGGGGTACATCTGTGAAAGATATATGGTATATACCTAGATCCAATCTGATTGATTTACTTCCCTTAATATCAAAGTCATTACATTACTTTAACTTGATTAAAAATGTCAAAAGCTTCTTTCATTTTACCGGAATATATATTTTATTTGTATATAAAATCTTTTACACAGGTTTTTGCCTTCACATATGCCCGTGAAAGCTGTTTTGTCATGCAAAAGAGTCTGCCTTTTTGTTATTTTTTGATTAATTTTAATTTACCTTTGCTATTGATAATTACTGTTGTTCGACATCTCTATATATATCAGCGAAGATATCGCCATACTTACAGTCACTTATGTACAGTTAATCTATCAGACTTCCTCAAACGGTTGTGAAATCAGCACCTCATTAAATCTCTTATACCTCTTTAATCCTGTTCCTCTTTTCAGTTTTCAGAGAGAGTTTGCCCTTGTAGGTTGTAAAGAATCGGAAAATCGCAGCATAACAAATCGAAATGTATTTGAAATATTTAATAAAGAAGTACATTACATTATGGTATGATTTTGTTTTTAATTAATGTTGTTATTTAGGCGTCTTACTATGGTTTGATAACAAGTTGGAAAAAAAACACAATTAAACACGAAACAAATCAAGCTAGCAAGGCCGTTGTAGCCTTGAGATTAAATGCAACCAAGTTTACTTAAATATAAAAATTATATTTATTTGATACATATATTGTCAGCATCCTTTATGCTTGTGAAACATGGACGAGATGTAAAGATATTGCAGTTAAAAGGGTTCATATAGAATTTAGTAAAAACATTTGACGTGTTAAAATAATCGACTTGTAATGCAAAGATTTATTTTTAATTTTCGTTACCACTTGATAAATGTTTAAAGCTTTCGTATTGTTTTAAATGATTGAGCAGTAATCACTGTAGTTTGAAGGAAGTATATCAGTCCATTTATATAGAAACTGACACATTTAAAACATAATATTTAGTGGGCTTTTAACAGAAATTATCTAAATTTGTATCAGGTTACATATGGCTAAGGCAATCTCCTGTTGATATCATTTTTACTCCATTAAACAACGAATTGAAGATTAGTCGAAACAACTGCTGTTGACACCAATATATGTGGCCTCTTTAGATACCTAGTAGATGACGTAACATTACAATTTTATTTGACGAAATTTCTTTCAAAACAACGTAGGATTTTGTAACCAAACTCCGTCTTACAGATGATAATCTTGCAATCGGGACAGGTGGATATATAAAAAAGGAAAAATGGGTTATAAGAGATGCATATCATTTTTATTCAGATATTCGGAAAATACATTAAAACTACTTTTTGGGAAAACCATCTGTTTATACAGTTATTGAATTGCTAAATAGACATGATCTAAAAGATCTTAATTTATTAGGAAGATACATAACTGAGGCAAACAACAGTAGAATCACTTAATCAAATATGTATATAACAAAACTTACGTTTGATTGGATCCCATGTCATCTGGAAAGTCCTGTTGATGTTACTTCTTTGACCCTTATAACAATACATACATATTTTGCTTGTCTTGATATTGTACCGTTTTTTCATGTTGATTATATATGAGTATTTATGTTATGTTAATTACATTAATCCAATACTTTGTAAACTTACGGGAAAAAAGAATTGAACTGAATTGACTAGATAAAGTTTGTCTTTACCAGGAGACATAACCCAAAGCCTTCCTTACATGGAGAAAGCTAAACGGGAGGCCATAAGTGAGGCAAGGTTAAGGGAAACATTCAGAAGAGGAAAGTCAGGAAAAAGAGACAAGATAACATAATGTTCCATATTTAATAGCCATTTGCAAACATTGAATAGGGGCAGCTGGTACAATTATAACAACACGCCTGTAGGAACACTTTATTTAAAAGAGACATGTTAGAAATATTACTGGTTCTTCAAAATTGCTATGCCATACCTTATAGAGGAACGCTATATTTGTAGAAATTCTGCAAATTCTACCGACAATTTTTTTCGGTTAAAATTTTCTATCTCGATGACGTCATAACCGGCGTTCACCCCGGCCCAGTGTAGGAAACGTTATCTGTTATCTGTTGGTTAAGTAATTTGTAATAAGTGTATCATGAGTTTAAAAATAAAGGTAATGGGGTGGGGGGTCACTAGATGAAGTATGTTTCGTGTCTTCTTATTAGTCCCTTGTTGGTGAAATCAGGGAGGACTATATTGTTTGTTCCCGTCTGTCTGTTCGGATTTGATTTCTAGATGATAACTTGAGAATTGATTGATGGATTTTGATCAAATTTCACACAGTGGTAGCATATGGTTAAATACAGGTTGGGATTGAATTTGGGGTCAAAAAGTCAACTACAAAGGTCACTGTTACTAAAAATAGATTGTTTCACAAACGATCAGTTTCCAGACGATAAGTTGAGAAAACAGTACAGATTTTGATCAAACGTCACACAATGGTAGCATATGAGAAAACACAGCTTGGGATTTAATTTGGGGTCAAAAGGTCAACTACAGAGGAGACTGTCACTACAAATAGATTGTTTCACAATATTTCGTTTCCTGACGATAACTTGAGAATAAGTGAACAGATTTTGATCAAACTTAACACAATGGTAGCTAGAACGAATAATCATACCCTGCCTCCACTCTGTTCCCGGCAGGCGACGACCATCTGTCAGAAATTTTCCGTCCGTCGTTCAGAGCTACGTCATCGAAGCTAAATGGTAGCTTATGAGAAAATACAGCTTGTGATTGAATATGGGGTCAAAAGCACGACTTCAAAGGTCACTGGAATTAAAATTAGATGGTTTCACAAATTTTAGTTTCTGAATGATAATTTCAGAACACATCAACGGAATTTATTCAAACTTCATACAATAGTAGCATGGATTGAATTTGGGGTCCAAAGGTCGACTACAAAGGTCACTGTTACTAGAAATACATGTAAATTGTTTCACGAATTTTCGTTTCCGGACGATAACTTGAGAACACATCAACAAAATGTGTGTAAATTTCATACAATGATAGCATAACTAAGCAATAATAATATGCCATAGATTAAAAAATATAGTTGACGGCAGGGGACGTGTGTTGCTTGCAACACTTACTGTAAGCTTGTTTATAATAGGGTTATCGCCATAGGCTGACCAAAACTTCGTTTCTCAGTAACCAGTCACGAATCTGGTGTAATATGAGTTCAAGGGTAATAACAGTGTAGCACAACGTTCAAATTAGTATCAAATCAACGGTATCATTTTGTCTATTTCGTGGCTTTAAGGTAGATAGTCATGGCTGACAAAGGGATTGCCATACTTTTCTTTCTTAGCCTTGCTTATATCAATGGGACTGTCATACACGACAACGACTTCAACCACTGGGCAGCTACTGTAACCGCTCTGGAGCAGAGAGTTGCTAACTTAGAGGGCAAGATATCTGTCAAAGATGATAGAATAAAACATCTCGAGGAAAAGATAATTACTGAGTCGGAAAGGAAGGACTTCGAAATATCGCAACTAAGAGAGGGTACGAAAAGGCTGAAGCAAACAATGGACTTCTTAAGCCAATACATATTGGAGTTCAAAGACGGGATTATACAAAAGCCTAATGCAAATGTTGAAGAGATAACAGGTCCAGTGGAGGCAAATAGATACAAACGTATGTATTTAAAACACAGCAGACACAGGTACATCATTTCTACATAATTAATTAATGACTAAGGTAACGACGATTTAATTTTAATGAAACCGAAGCATTTTATCTATTTTGTACAGCAGTGTATTCTTGGAGTGCTTTGATTTGTATATTTATCCCTGTAAAATTGATAATAGTTTATCTAAAGGTTGTTGTTTATGCATCGATTTGTGATTTTAATGTACAATTAAATCCCTTTGGCCGTGTGACATTTATATGTTTAGTTTGTCTCTGTTGTATCCTGTAATGTTTCTATACCCTAGTTAACATTGCTATGTTGATATAGGTTATATGCCTATACAGTATTAATCGGAATTTTCAAAAAATAGTTCATTCTTTCCTTCCGAAACAAATGACTCTTTTTACGTTTTTTTTCTTTTCGAAAACATACACACACATTAATATTTAGCAAGTAGTTAAGATATCTGTTTTTATGAAACAATTTGTTATACAAATGCAGCTACATGTGTTATGTACACGACTTTAATATCACTCCTTAGGTGATGTTTCCGCCCCACCTGTAGCCTTCCACACCAGACTATCATCGTCCATGGCATTGTTGAAAGGTCACACTATGATATTTGACGAAAACGTTCTGGACCAGGGAAATGGTTACAACTCGCGTGACGGGATCTACACAGCACCAGAGTCCGGGACCTACGTGTTCTCGTGGAAAGTTCTGTCTAGGATGCATACTGTAATCTACACTTCTCTTGTAGTCAACGGAGAGGTGATGGACACCTCAGATGTGGATTCCGAGGATATCACGGATTATCATCAAGCCACAGCGATGGTTGTTGTGGCATTGACCGAGGGTGATGACGTGTCCATACAAGTAACAGGTGCAAATACAAATGCAGGAGTTATCAGTGATAATAGCCATGGCAAAGCTACATTTTCTGGGTGGAAAATTTAAGCACAAATGCGTTGAACATTGTCTCGCCAGTATGCTGTCTTCGTGTAGTTATATCTTTGTGGAAAGAATCCCTATTTCCAGGCAACGTTCATCGAGCTACAGCTATTGTCTGACATTGCATTGCTATCTTTATATCCTATACATTGTAATTAAATTAAATAATTACTAAATCAGAATACTTGTTCTACAGGTAAAATATATATAGTCACTTACACCACATAGATGACCAGGGCAATCCAAATATACAACTTGTCTCCGAAACAAATTCACCAGGGTACATATATTTGGCACTGCTATAAAAGACCAAGTACTTCCTATTTCGGCTCTTTTGTTCACGGCGCCACCTTTATGAAGACAGAATCGCTTCAACACCCATCATGTAAACTGAGTTCATAGAAACGTGAATCTATAATATTCCTGGGATATTCCAGTAACAATATCAGTTACACATACATTAAAAAGACGCCAAGATTTTAGGTGACACTCCATTCGTTAAGATATACAGAATGCAGTCTTTAACAGTTAAGACATTGGTTTTTTTATAGTTTTGTGTTATATGTGCCGTATTTTTCATATTCATGATGACAAATGGTTTTTAATGTTATGCATCACCAAACGTTACCAACATTTTTTGAATTACAGTACTTTCAATGCATAGGTTTTTATTTTATAAGTACGAATAAGAGGTGAACAAGATTTTAGCGGTTTTACCAAAAGGCATTACATCTATATATTTGTGAAATGATTACATGCCGTCAGACCACTAAACCAAATTGTGGTCTGCAATTTCATTTCACATTTTAACAGTGTTATTAGTTATTGTAAAGTGATTTCTGCATATATTTCCATCTAAGCATGCCTAAAGCATAAAAACAAAACTTTCCCTGTTAAAACTAACGTTTATAAAGCATCTGAAGTCAATTGAATAATTTTCACAGCTTAATTAATCAAACTTTATTGTTTTCAATAGAATATTGACGATAAAATAACATGTCAAAATTTTCGCCCAGTTTACTGCACATTTTTACCTTTAAAACCTGAGCTTTAAGTCATATCATCCTTTATATTAGGAGCTGGTGTAGTGCGTAAACTGATTCCTAGATAAGATACTATTGTAGTCACCGATTACTTAGTTGGTCGATTTTCCTAACTTCTTACCATAAACTGCCAAAACAGTTTTCGAGGGCTTCAATCAGGTACGAATGGCAATTTATAACAGCAAAGCAAATGCATAAGTGGTTTCAAAGGACATATCTAAAACCGTACTGAAGGTAAACAATGACATAATAACATACACAGAAATTTTACCTAAACCAATGTCCTATAGTGCGCCTACTTAATAGGATAAAACATGTGATAATGGATGGTGTGTCGGTAACAGGAAACCGTCTCCGTGCCTGCTGCGATATCACACGACACACAAATGGCTTCAAACAGGGCCTCAGTTCAATAAACTAGCAGATCAGGCTACAAAGAATAGCGATGTGATCAACACGGAAAGCGCTACTCCGAAATACGTTTGTACTTGGTAGGTATACAAGTAACAAAAAGACAAATTGAGTATCGATCTCGTATTTCAAAAACTCCTCATAAACGTTTTACACCTCTATGTACAGATGATTGTCTAATTAATCATCTGACGAAGACATTTTATAAATAATGTGATAGTTACATGTACAAGTAGATATAGAGAAATTATGAGTTCATAAAATTAAAACAGAGACAGTAATATAGTACAGTGTAAGTAGGACTGAGACCACAATTACATACTTCCGGTTTCAGTACCAACGAATGAAGTCCCTTCAGAAATGTATGTATTTTATGAAAACATGCAGCATGCCCCTATGAACTTGGTATTTGCCAACAAATTTAATGTAGATGTGTAGTGTATATGTCATTATAACTGTTATAGTGCAAAATACTGAATTTTCTTATGTTTTATTGCTCCAGGATCCTGTGTAAAAAGTCCTGTTTTGACCCCAACCCATGACCCGGATGTATATAATTGGCACATGGTGACACTTGATGACAGATATCTTGAGAAAATGCCGGTCATGCTAGGTTGAAACTTTCAGAATTTGTTCCTCGGATATTGACCTTGACCAGGTTAGATGGAAACTTCTCAACGAAATTTTTTGGAATTTATTATGAATTTTAACGTTACAATGAAACATATAGCAGAGTTAATTGTGGTCTCGGTCCATAAGGTTATAAGGTTTCACGAAGAAAAAGCAAATATAATATTTCTTTGGAATAAGTTATTTTAGTTGGTTTTACTTTTTCATGTGATACATTGAGTGATGAAGAATACAAACATTGCGAACAAAGCCAACTGATCAAAATCTGATTGGCATTCATAGTGGTATGCAAGTAGACCTACACGTAGACAAAGTGTATCCTCGGGCTAATGGTACACACTACATACAAGATAGCTCAAATCCTAACAATCTGTCTGCCACCAAGTGTGGTATATATACATCAAGTCCTACATGGAGCGATGGCTAACCTAGACGGTTGTATATGACTACCATTTTAGACGAGAAAAACTTCGTGTCACGTTGCACTTCATTGTGTAATAGGTTTCCTTTCAAAGCACCATGCATTTGATGATTGCTGGTTATTGCAACACGTATACATGTATTATAAATCGAACATTTCTATAACGTACTTCGGTATACTTGCATGTACTTCAACAGATCAAACTCTCGGATGCCCTCATACGGTATACATGTATCGATGTCAATTGTTCACATTAGAATATGTTGTATAATGAGAACATTACATATTAAGTCCGATATCGTAGTTAGGTTTCCCGGTAGAATAGCCCTGTAGGAAGGCGATATGGGTTGGTAGATCAAACATGGTTTCCTTCACAGCAGGCTGGGACAACATAGCTTCCACCCAGGCATTCAGGTTTGGGAACTTCTCCGCTGGTAGCGCTTCTGCACCCGGCATCATCTTCGATATGATGGGCAATCGTTCGAACCAAGGCCACAACATAAAGTCTAACATGGACGGCTGGTCACCTATAGATAGACACAATACAACTGAATACCAACCGATCGTGAAAATGTGATCTTTATAAGGATAACAGTATGGTTAACAGCGTATACAGATTGATGCGGTGTTTTCATATTCAACCTTCATCAATACATGTATGGCTGGGCTTTTGAAATCCAGTTCAGACGTGAAAAGTTATTCGGTGACCTAATCGACCACATGTGTTTCTTAAGGATGCGCCTGTTTCCTCCCATTGTAACTCACCACGACAATTCAATACAGATCAACAGTTGAAAATATAGACCGATGTAACTGTCGATTGTTGTTTAAGACACATCTGTATATAAGATTAAACAGTTTAAGGTTTGTCTATGGAAACACTAACGACTATACTAAACGTTTTACAAGAAAATAAAATACCTCCGAAAAATGCGCCTCTTTTCCCTTTCTCTTCCTCAAACGGTTTAAGGCTTGTGTGAAAATTCTGGAAAACTTCTTTGTCTTCACCTTTGTTCCTTAGAGTACCATAGTAATTCGTCACCACCTGTGGTTTAGTGAGAAACATGCCAAGATTAACATTATCAGTGAACAATCATCTAAACACGGATATAAACAGAATAGTGACAGGCACATGGACTTCGGTACAATTAAGACAGAGAAATTCATCGAGCATTTTCTAACGAGGATATATTTGCGATTGTCAAGGCTCCACTGCCATCCGCCAACCAATTCTGGATGAATGGAGTGGGGCAGTTGTCAGGTACTGGTCGTAGATCGTTGGCACTTATCCAAGTACAACGTCGAACTCCGACAACATGACATGTTGTCCTTATATAACACTGTTTGTAAACAGGAAGTTTAACAACGTTAATCTATCCATGACATTAGCAGGGGAGTTATTGCAGCGGAAGGTTATCGCAAATCCATAGTGTTATGGTTGCACCCAAGGTGTAGCAGTAAGTTTACCAGAGTTCGGAGATCCTTGTTTCTAATCCCGATATGCCCATCCAAATGTGGTGGTTACGCATACATTGAATAAATATTTCACTTAAAAACTGGACATGTTAATTACCTTGCCGAATAATTGCAACAGAATACTGTCACGTGCTCTCCTGTAGGGCTCAGATGGGGTCAGTTTGTTATCTTGGTAGATGTCATCAAGGTAATCACAAGTGATTGCGGACTCGTAGATGACTCTATCGTCCTGTTCTAGAACGGGTACCAATCCCAGTGGGTTCCTCTCAAGGAACCATTCTGGTTTGTCCTTCAGATTTACATTCACCGTCTCAAAACTGAAAACCAAGCATACAGCCGAAACCGTAACCGAAGTTGTTAATATCTACAACTAGCTCATGATATGAATGGTTTGTGTATATATACGTATGGTGTTATAATAAATATGTGACGTCTGTCTTTAAAAACAAAATAGAAAGCCTCTATTTTTCATAAATGTTATTTGTAGTTATATGCTAAACAGAATTTTTCAATCGTGGCTATGAATCTGATATTCGTTTAACGCACACAGTAATTTGATATAAAGATTCCTGGTATATCAAATCAAATCTTATATTTCAATGTCACTCATACAAGATCTCCAACATTAACAGAAAGACCGAGGTTGTGTGGGACATAAAGTATAGAAGAACTCACGTGAGCTTAAGTCGTCCTCTACTTCAGTATCTATTAATACAATTATTTAATTATTGTCAGACTGAGAGGTAAAATTACGGTATTTATATCAAAGTAAAAACAAACACCAGGGTTATATATGGTACTATATCATGTTCATAATGAGGTATAATACGTAAATGGACACTTAGAATCAGATACCAGAGTCATTATGAAAACTACATGTGCATATTCAACAGTTGCAAAAGTGGGACACGTGATACAGACAAGTCTCGCTACCTGAAGATGATTTATGTTAGACATGTGAAATATTGCACAGAGGCAATATATATATATATAGAGAGAGAGAGAATCTTACATGAGTGTTCATTTCATATGAGATTTTATGAAACGAGTCTAAGAATTTTTGTTTTTATTTTTACGAGCCTCCTCGCTGTCCTCGTAATCCTGACGTCACTTTATTGTTTCTGTCTGACGTCACAACGAATTTCCCGCCAATGAAAATCGCTCCACACTAGTGACATATTCAAAAACATTACACGGGCGAAATCACTGGATGTCAGGCGGATTATGTGATAAATATAGTTATGCTTACTCTATCTTCTTGTGTGCTAACACCAGGCGTGTTCTTTGGGCATATGGACAAAACCTCATACTGTACAGGCGTAGCTTTCCAGGTGTTAGAGCCGGAAACTCCGAGCCTAAATACAAAAGAGTAAAATATGTATTACTTCAAATTAACTAAGCATTGGACTGTATTAAGTCTGCTATTAATTGAAGATGACTGCCGACTGACAGCGAACTGAAGTATTTCAGTACATATACTGCTAAAGCTTAAATGTCATCAATTATTACGAATATTCGTCATGATAAATGACCTAAAACTGAAAACGACACATGAAGTACGCGTTCTTTAATTGGTATGCACACACATCAGCAAGCTATGTACATAATTGTAATAGAGAACTCGGAAATCATGGACATGTCATGAGCTGTTTTCCGGTACGGCATTTTGTTTTTGTTTAAACTAACAAAACAAATACATTACTAATTAAAATCCTAATATTTCCTCCGATTACCAATAACAACATCAATCCCTGATGTGGGTATGAAAGTGGTTGGCTTACATTTGTAGAAGAACAGGAAAAATTCACATTCCTGTCAAGTGACCCGACAAGGAATCGAACCCGGGTCTCAGGCGTGGAAATCTACGAGTAAACCGACTGAGCCGAAGAAGCACGCTCCGTCAGCTGAGTGACAGAGACTGTATTTAACACTATATGTGCAAGCCACACCGACCCGCTCCTTTTACACATTATTGTAGTAGGTTTGAGAATATGATTGTTAAACATTCAGAGAATTATTACGTAGAATGATAGCACACGTTACCTTTAGAGAATGATTTCTGAGTAGTAGACATGGTTGTGGTTCACAGCGGTCTGACAGCGACACCAGTATGTACTCCCCTTCTTATACTCCGCAACTACTTTTATACTTTAGATGGGAGGTCAAAATCTAGGATACGTAAACAATGCTATCAATACATGTCTGCTTGTTATAACTATTCACCGCCTTATCGGGTAATTATCCCGGTCATAATGTAGAACGCCGAGTAAACGTCACTATCTAGAACGGCTACACATGTTCTTACGTAATACATGCAGTAAAATCTGAATAATTAGTGTCATATGTTACATAGCACAGAGAAGGACGTTATAAAGTGTATAGAATGAATATACTCAAGTTGACTTGGGGCCAAAATGGAGTTTTTTTTATGAATTTACAACGCGTATATTATCACAGCGTAAATAAATAAGGCTGATTAACAAACTATTGCACTTACAAAAACATCCACACATAAAGTTACCTGTTTAAAACAGGTTATACTGACCAGTGTACCTTATCTGTTGTGATAGTGTATCTACATTAACTGACTTTGTCCCATCAGTCGCCATTTTTTCTCGCCCTGTAAATGACTCAATGTTTTCTTGGTCTGGTGTTAATCCAGGTCACAAATTAGGTCGATTGACTCAATGTTTTCTTGATTTGGTTCTAATATTTAGGTACTGGTGTCGTTGTTTAAGGAAAGGTGAACTAAATATAATCTTATATCAGCTTGTTTTCCAATCTTAGCGATACATACATAAATTTTCATGTAATGAACAATAATCAAATTAATGAAATACTGTTTAAACTAATATTGAACTAGATACAATGTAGTAACACTGCTACTGTACAAATGAAGATCTAGACCATCACGAGTAATGGAATCGTCAAATAACGTACTGGTAGTACTGGAAAAAGTCAGCTTACAGGTTTATAAAAACAAACAATAGCAACAAGTCACAGAAGTGGTTCATCAAGAATCCATTTTACTGTACATCACACCTTCAACTGTGGTATTCTCTATCCATTCAAGAAAAAGCTACCTCCCAGATAGCAGTCGAACCGTTATATAAAAAAAGTCTTAGAATGAAGGATTCGACTACAGCTTCATGGCTTATTTGTGTTATTCGACGATAATTCTGCTGCCAGTTAGTTGTTTTTTTTTAATTAGTTTAACGTCCTTTTAACAGACAAGTTCATTTAGGGACGTGCCAGGTTTATTGGCAGGTATAAAATCCGGCGTACCCGGATAATAAATTGGTCAACAGACAGCCAGTTTGGATGTTGATAGTTGAAGATTGCTATTTCTCATAAGGTACTGAAGGAATCTTTCCTATATTCCTATAGGTTCCTCTTCAACCCTTGTTATTCATATTGCATTTTGGGATAGATCGGTAAACAAGATAGTCGACAGGCAGTTAGCACCTTGGATTTTGATTGTTATTATTTGTTACTGCTAGCTCAAGGACAGTGCTGAAGGGACTGTCTCTTTCATAGATCCGACAACAAACTGACTGAAAAGCGGCCATCTTGAAAAAGTCTAGCTTCCTCAAATTAAACTTGTATGGTCTTCTTGTTCCTGTGGTTTGCATATTCATTTTAAGCACAACATGCATGGTAGAGAGTGGCCATATTAAGTTTGACAAATGAAGTAACTGTTTCTGCTAAGCAACTTCATAAATATGAGTAAATTTCACGAGGAGTTTCCCTATATGTATTCAATATTTAAAAGGAAGAGGGAAAGAAAAGAAGATCTTTCTTTTTTATTGTCAGAAATACAAATGTAGATGATTCTATGGTAGGCGCAATGATCCCTTGTAATAAATTATACTTTCTTTTTTACGAGTGGCGTTCAATTGTTTGATTACGATAATTATAGTACTTTTTCATTTTAACAACAATCCCGGAAAGTTTGCATTTAAATATGATGAAAAAGAAAGGCAAATTAATTGTCGTTTCCAAAGATTTCAATTGGATGGATCCTATTGTTTTACAACCTACATAATACACTTAGCCACACATGATACAGCACGAGACAACGTTTTGTTCTGGTCTTTATTATCAAAGTATTACAAATTACCACTGAATGTAACATACATGTACATTTACATACATTTCTTTACATATACTCTCACAGTCCCAATATTATACTTTAAACTTCCATATACTAGTCCTCTAGAGGGAGAATATATATATAAACATTAATTTAATGTGATGAAGAAAAAAATACATATTTATTGCAATGCATATCAGAATATATATCTGAAACTAAAAGATTTTTTTAGATTTTTCTACTATGATAGGTTGGGGAGACACACTAATAATAATATTCATTCATAATGTAATGTTAAATGTTAAAATATTTTGTTGATAATTGTACTATACCGGATTTGTTTGGAGATGGCTAATATAGGCTTTGCCTGTTGCCAAATCCATTTGCATATTATTTGCAATAAAATTTGTTGAAATGAAATAAATTGAAATGAAATGAACATTAATTTAAACAGTATAAATATCCTTTCCACAAATTTAATCTAATTATTATCTTAGTTTGCGTAAAACAGATTCTCTTTATTAAAGTTGTATTTCTTGTACATTTGACCATCACAAACTCTCATATATCATACAATGTGTGAATATGAATGCTTATATATGATGGTTTGGATCCATGAAAATACCAATTTACTATTGACATAGCGGTAAATGTCGCATGAAATATAACGTTTTGAAAGAACCGCCGCAGTCAACGCCATGTTTCAAACTTTCGGGTAATATTACTTACGATACAAAGTACGTACTGTAAAGGTTAAAGTAAAACCTACAAAGTACTTACTGTCAAGGTTAAAGGTTAAAGTAAAACCTACAAAGTACGTACTGTAAAGGTTAAAGTAAAACCTACAAAGTACGTACTGTAAAGGTTAAAGTAAAACCTACAAAATACGTACTGTAAAGGTTAAAGTAAAACCTACAATGTACGTACTGTAAAGGTTAAAGTAAAACCTACAAAATACGTACTGTAAAGGTTAAAGTAAAACCTACAAAATACGTACTGTAAAGGTTAAAGTAAAACCTACAAAGTACGTACTGTAAAGGTTAAAGTAAAACCTACAAAGTACGTACTGTAAAGGTTAAAGTAAAACCTACAAAGTACGTACTGTAAAGGTTAAAGTAAAACCTACAAAATACGTACTGTCAAGGTTAAAGTAAAACCTACAATGTACGCACTGTAAAGCTTAAAGTAAAACCTACAAAGTACGTACTGTAAAGGTTAAAGTAAAACCTACAATGTACGCACTGTAAAGCTTAAAGTAAAACCTACAAAGTACGTACTGTAAAGGTTAAAGTAAAACCTACAAATACGTACTGTAAAGGTTAAAGTAAAACCTACAAAGTACGTACTGTAAAGTTAAAGTAAAACCTACAATGTATGTACTGTAAAGGTTAAAGTAAAACCTACAAAATTGCGTACTGTAAAGGTTAAAGTTAAAACCTACAAAGTACGTACTGTAAAGGTTAAAGTAAAACCTACAAAGTACGTACTGTAAAGGTTAAAGTAAAACCTACAAATGTACGTACTGTAAAGGTTAAAGTAAAACCTACAAAATACGTACTGTAAAGGTTAAAGTAAAACCTACAATGTACGTACTGTAAAGGTTAAAGTAAAACCTACAAAGTACGTACTGTAAAGGTTAAAGTAAAACCTACAAAATACGTACTGTAAAGGTTAAAGTAAAACCTACAAAATACGTACTGTAAAGGTTAAAGTAAAACCTACAAAAGTACGTACTGTAAAGGTTAAAGTAAAACCTACAATGTACGTACTTTAAAGGTTAAAGTAAAACCTACAAAAGTACGTACTGTAAAGGTTAAAGTAAAACCTACAAAAGTACGTACTGTAAAGGTTAAAGTAAAACCTACAAAGTACGTACTGTAAAGGTTAAAGTAAAACCTACAAAGTACGTACTGTAAAGGTTAAAGTAAAACCTACAAAGTACGTACTGTAAAGGTTAAAGTAAAACCTACAAAGTACGTACTGTAAAGGTTAAAGTAAAACCTATACAAAGTACTTACTGTAAAGGTTAAAGTAAAACCTACAAAGTAACGTACTGTAAAGGTTAAAGTAAAAACCTACAAAGTACTTACTGTAAAGGTTAAAGTTAAAACCTACAAAGTACGTACTGTAAAGGTTAAAGTAAAACCTACAAAGTACGTACTGTAAAGGTTAAAGTAAAACCTACAAAGTACGTACTGTAAAGGTTAAAGTAAAACCTACAAAGTACGTACTGTAAAGGTTAAAGTAAAACCTACAAAGTACGTACTGTAAAGGTTAAAGTAAAACCTACAAAGTACGTACTGTGAAAGGTTAAAGTAAAACCTACAAAGTACGTACTGTAAAGGTTAAAAGTAAAACCTACAAAGTACGTACTGTAAAGGTTAAAGTAAAACCTACAAAGTACGTACTGTAAAGGTTAAAGTTAAAACCTACAAAAGTACGTACTGTAAAGGTTAAAGTAAAACCTACAAAGTACGTACTGTAAAGGTTAAAGTAAAACCTACAAAGTACGTACTGTAAAGGTAAAGTAAAACCTAAAAAACGTACTGTAAAGGTTAAAGTAAAACCTACAAAATACGTACTGTAAAGGTTAAAGTAAAACCTACAAAGTACGTACTGTAAAAGGTTAAAGTAAAACCTACAAAGTACGTACTGTAAAGGTTAAAGTAAAACCTACAAAGTACGTACTGTAAAGGTTTAAAGTAAAACCTACAAAATACGTACTGTAAAGGTTAAAATAAAACTACAAATACGTAGAAAGTTAAAAAACCTACAAAGTACGTACTTGTAAAGGTTAAAGTAAAACCTACAAAAAGTACGTACTGTAAAGGTTAAAGTAAAACCTACAAATACGTACTGTAAAGGTTAAAGTAAAACCTACAAAATGTACGTACTGTAAAGGTTAAAGTAAAACCTACAATGTACGTACTTTAAAGGTTAAAGTAAAACCTACAAAGTACGTACTGTAAAGGTTAAAGTAAAACCTACAAAAGTACGTACTGTAAAGGTTAAAGTAAAACCTACAAAGTACGTACTGTAAAGTTTAAAGTAAAACATACAAAGTACTTACTGTAAAGGTTAAAGTAAAACCAAATCAAACCTATATCAGCTTATTGCTGTGTGACAATAAGGTGACTAAAATTAAAATGGGTTAAAAGTTCAAAAATACACTTTGGGATTTCAATGATATGACTGATAACAACGTTCTTGAAGATATTCAATGAA
Organism: Argopecten irradians; assembly: GCF_041381155.1. Taxonomy (NCBI): domain Eukaryota; kingdom Metazoa; phylum Mollusca; class Bivalvia; order Pectinida; family Pectinidae; genus Argopecten; species Argopecten irradians. Next base: position 28,505,322 of record NC_091135.1, on the reverse strand, counting down.
TGACGAATCTACATTTTTCACATGAATAAATCCATGTATAATACACATTATACAAGCTATCAAAGGTTTAAAACTACAGTTCTTTCTTCAGATATGCGACAAAATCCGCTGTGGCTTCTCTAGACCGATTTAGAAAATATGCGGGGAAAAACCCGTGCTGTATTCCGTCCCAGTGCACGTGTTTTACAGGAAAGTCTAGATCTTTCCAACGCTTGGCCAACATTAAACCGTCATCTCTCAGGGGGTCATATTCACAAGTTACTAAATACGCTTTCGGAAGCTTGGATAACATTTCATCTTCTAACATTAAAGGAAAAGCAAATACATTGGTAATAATTTTCTCTGCTCTCTCTGCTAGACTTTTATCGACGGGTTTCAAATCCTGGGCGCGGTATTGAGACTTGTATTTTTCCGGCAGCAAATCTACATTCACTTTGGATTTGACAGACTCACGCATTTTCTTTGTAAGGTGTTGATTTTCTAAGAATTTATGTAAATCATCATCATTTCCAAAAATGTGACGTAGATAAAACTGAACCATTCTCTCTGACCTAAGTAAGAATGGGGATGATGTATACGTGTTATAGGAAGGCGTCTTCAGGTCCACCATTTGTAGTGCTGGGTAGATCAGACCAAGAAGACGTGGAGGTTGTCGTTCCTGAGTAAGTTTTGTTCCGACAGCCATCGCCAGGTTACCTCCTGCACTGTCACCTTTAGATATAGGAAAAACAAAGATGTGTTACTAATTATGATTGATGAGGGAAATGAAGTGAAAATCCAATAATAGAACTTAAGACTCTACAGCTATTGATACAGCGGCAGTTAAAACATCGATGTTTGAAAGCAACCTTTATTGTCTCTAGAGTTCTCGAATCAATACGATCTATCTTGATTTCGTTTCAGTCTTACTTCTAAAGACTTACCTGATAATGCAATTCGATTAGCATCAACACCAAATCTATCAGCATGCCTCATGAAGTACTTTGTGGCTGCCAGGCAGTCTTGAAATGGTATAGGGAATGTAAACTCTGGGGCTAGTCTGTACCTACAATATCAATGGTATAGGGAATATAAACTAAGGGGCTAGTGTGTACCTACAATATCAATGGTATGGGGTATATAATCTCTGGGGCTAGTCTATACCTACAATATCAATGGTATAGGGAAAATAAACTCTGGGGCTAGTCTGTACCTACAATATCAATGGTATAGGGAATATAAACTCTGGGGCTAGTCTGTACCTAAAATACCAATGGTATAGGGAATATAAACTCTGGGGCTAGTCTATACCTACAATATCAATGGTATAGGGAATATAAACTCTGGGGCTAGTCTGTACCTACAATATCAATGGTATAGGGAATATAAACTCTGGGGCTAGTCTATACCTACAATATCAATGGTATAGGGAATATAAACTCTGGGGCTAGTCTATACCTACAATATCAATGGTATAGGGAATATAAACTCTGGGGCTAGTCTATACCTACAATATCAATGGTATAGGGAATATAAACTCTGGGGCTAGTCTATACCTACAATATCAATGGTATAGGGAATATAAACTCTGGGGCTAGTCTATACCTACAATATCAATGGTATAGGGAATATAAACTCTGGGGCTAGTCTATACCTACAATATCAATGGTATAGGGAATATAAACTCTGGGGCTAGTCTGTACCTACAATATCAATGGTATAGGGAATATAAACTCTGGGGCTAGTCTATACCTACAATATCAATGGTATAGGGAATATAAACTCTGGGGCTAGTCTGTACCTACAATATCAATTATGGTATAGGGAATGTAAACACTGGGGCTAGTCTATAACTACAATACCAATGGTATAGGGAATATAGTCTGTACCTACAATATCAATGGTATAGGGAATATAAACTCTGGGGCTAGTCTGTACCTACAATATCGATGGTATAGGGAATATAGTCTGTACCTACAATATCAATGGTATAGGGAATGTAAACACTGGGGCTAGTCTATACCTACAATATCATTGGTATATAGGGAATATAAGCTCTGGGGCTAGTCTGTACCTACAATATCAATGGTATGGGGAATATAAACTCTGGGGCAAGTCTATACCTACAACAATATCAATGGTATGGGGAATATAAACTCTGGGGCTAGGCTATACCTACAATTCCAATGGTATAGGGAATATAAACACTGGGGCTAGTCTATACCTACAATATCAATGGTGTAGGGAATATAAACTCTGGGGCTAGTCTATACCTACAATATCAATGGTACAGGGAATATAAAACTCTGGGGCTAGTCTATACCTACAATATCAATGATATAGGGAATATAAACTCTGGGGCTAGTCTATACCTACAATATCAATGGTATAGGGAATATAAACTCTGGGGCTAGTCTATACCTACAATTCAATGGTATAGGGAATATAAACTCAATGGGGGATCTATATAAACAACAATGGTATAGGGAATATAAACTCTGGGGCTAGTCTATACCTACAATATCAATGGTATAGGGAATATAAACTCTGGGGCTAGTCTATACCTACAATATCAATGGTATAGGGAATATAAAACTCTGGGGCTAGTCTATACCTACAATATCAATGGTATAGGGAATATAAACTCTGGGGCTAGTCTATACCTACAATATCAATGGTATAGGGAATATAAACTCTGGGGCTAGTCTATACCTACAATATCAATGGTATAGGGAATATAAACTCTGGGGCTAGTCTATACCTACAATATCAATGGTATAGGGAATATAAACTCTGGGGCTAGTCTATACCTACAATATCAATGGTATAGGGAATATAAACTCTGGGGCTAGTCTGTACCTACAATATCAATGGTATAGGGAATATAAACTCTGGGGCTAGTCTGTACCTACAATATCAATGGTATAGGGAATATAAACTCTGGGGCTAGTCTATACCTACAATATCAATGGTATAGGGAATATAAACTCTGGGGCTAGTCTATACCTACAATATCAATGGTATAGGGAATATAAACTCTGGGGCTAGTCTATACCTACAATATCAATGGTATAGGGAATATAAACTCTGGGGCTAGGCTATACCTACAATATCAATGGTATAGGGAATATAAACTCTGGGGCTAGTCTATACCTACAATATCAATGGTATAGGGAATATAAACTCTGGGGCTAGTCCATATACCTACAATATCAATGGTATAGGGAATATAAACTCTGGGGCTAGTCTATACCTACAATATCAATGGTATAGGGAATATAAACTCTGGGGCTAGTCTGTACCTACAATATCAATGGTATAGGGAATATAAACTCTGGGGCTAGTCTATACCTACAATATCAATGGTATAGGGAATATAAACTCTGGGGCTAGTCTATACCTACAATATCAATGGTATAGGGAATATAAACTCTGGGGCTAGTCTATACCTACAATATCAATGGTATAGGGAATATAAACTCTGGGGCTAGTCTGTACCTACAATATCAATGGTATAGGGAATATAAACTCTGGGGCTAGTCTATACCTACAATATCAATGGTATAGGGAATATAAACTCTGGGGCTAGTCTGTACCTACAATATCAATGGTATAGGGAATATAAACTCTGGGGCTAGTCTATACCTACGATATCAATGGTATAGGGAATATAAACTCTGGGGCTAGTCTATACCTACGATACCAATGGTATAGGGAATATAAACTCTGGGGATAGTCTGTACCTACAATATCAATGGTATAGGGAATATAAACTCTGGGGCTAGTCTATACCTACAATATCAATGGTATAGGGAATATAAAACTCTGGGGCTAGTCTGTACCTACAATATCAATGGTATAGGGAATATAAACTCTGGGGCTAGTCTATACCTACGATACCAATGGTATAGGGAATATAAACTCTGGGGCTAGTCTGTACCTACAATATCAATGGTATAGGGAATATAAACTCTGGGGCTAGTCTATACCTACAATATCAATGGTATAGGGAATATAAACTCTGGGGCTAGTCTGTACCTACAATATCAATTATGGTATAGGGAATGTAAACACTGGGGCTAGTCTATACCTACAATACCAATGGTATAGGGAATATAAGTCTGTACCTACAATATCAATGGTATAGGGAATATAAACTCTGGGGCTAGTCTGTACCTACAATATCGATGGTATAGGGAATATAGTCTGTACCTACAATATCAATGGTATAGGGAATGTAAACACTGGGGCTAGTCTATACCTACAATATCATTGATATAGGGAATATAAGCTCTGGGGCTAGTCTGTACCTACAATATCAATGGTATGGGGAATATAAACTCTGGGGCAAGTCTATACCTACAATACCAATGGTATAGGGAATATAAACTCTGGGGCTAGTCTATACCTACAATATCATTGATATAGGGAATATAAGCTCTGGGGCTAGTCTGTACCTACAATACCAATGGTATAGGGAATATAAACTCTGGGGCTAGTCTGTACCTACAATATCAATGGTATAGGGAATATAAACTCTGGGGCTAGTCTGTACCTACAATATCAATGGTATAGGGAATATAAACTCTGGGGCTAGTCTGTACCTACAATACCAATGGTATAGGGAATATAAACTCTGGGGCTAGTCTATACCTAAAATATCAATGGTATAGGGAATATAAACTCTGGGGCTAGTCTGTACCTACAATATCAATGGTATAGGGAATATAAACTCTGGGGCTAGTCTGTACCTACAACATCAATGGTATAGGGAGTATAAACTCTGGGGCTAGTCTATACCTACAATATCAATGGTATAGGGAATATAAACTCTGGGGCTAGTCTATACCTACAATATCAATGGTATAGGGAATATAAACTCTGGGGCTAGTCTATACCTACAATATCAATGGTATAGGGAATATAAACTCTGGGGCTAGTCTGTACCTACAATATCAATTATGGTATAGGGAATGTAAACACTGGGGCTAGTTTATACCTACAATACCAATGGTATAGGGAATATAGTCTGTACCTACAATATCAATGGTATAGGGAATATAAACTCTGGGGCTAGTCTGTACATACAATATCGATGGTATAGGGACTTATAATAAACAGAAGTATTCAACCTCGTCTTACCACCATATATATATATCAAGTGTAGAACCAATTAATGCCATCACCTCACACGTTTGGATGTCTGAAAGGAATTTTCTACTTTTCAGTGGTCAAGTCAAAGACAGCCTATATGACACTACAATTGCATTAACGGACCAAATAAACGAATATTGTTCACTTACTGGATCTTTGACAATGAGTCAAAATTGATTTGAATTTACGTATATAGCGGAATTCACTAATGTTTGAACATACATCCCGATGGTATACGTACCCAACTGAGACCACCACAGCGGGTATCGATGTATACGTACCCGACTGAGTCCACCACAGCGGATATCGATGTATACGTACCCGACCGAGACCACCACAGCGGGTATCGATGTATACGTACCCGACCGAGACCACCACAGCGGGTATCGATGTATACGTACCCGACTGAGTCCACCACAGCGGGTATCGATGTATACGTACCCGACCGAGACCACCACAGCGGTTATCGATGTATACGTTACCGACTGAGACCACCACAGCGGGTATCGATGTATACGTACCCAACTGAGACCACCACAGCGGGTATCGATGTATACGTACCCGACCGAGACCACCACAGCGGGTATCGATGTATACGTACCCGACTGAGTCCACCACAGCGGGTATCGATGTATACGTACCCAACTGAGACCACAACAGCGGGTATCGATGTATACGTACCCGACCGAGACCACCACAGCGGGTATCGATGTATACGTACCCGACCGACACCACCACAGCGGGTATCGATGAATACGTACCCGACCGAGACCACCACAGCGGGTAATGATGTATACGTACCCGACCGAGACCACCACAGCGGGTATCGATGTATACGTACCCGACTGAGTCCACTACAGCGGGTATCGATGTATACGTACCCGACCGAGACCACCACAGCGGGTATCGATGTATACGTACCCGACTGAGACCACCACAGCGGTTATCGATGTATACATGTACGTACCCGACTGAGACCACCACAGCGGGTATCGGTGTATACGTAACGAACTGAGACCACCACAACGGGTATCGATGTATACGTACCCGACCGAGACCACCACAGCGGGTATCGATGTATACGTACCCGACCGAGACCACCACAGCGGGTATCGATGTATACGTACCCGACTGAGTCCACCACAGCGGGTATCGATGTATACGTACCCGACCGAGACCACCACAGCGGGTATCGATGTATACGTACCCGACCGAGACCACCACAGCGGTTATCGATGTATACGTACCCGACTGAGACCACCACAGCGGGTATCGATGTATACGTACCCGACCGAGACCACCACAGCGGGTATCGATGTATACGTACCCGACTGAGACCACCACAGCGGATATCGATGTATACGTACCCAACTGAGACCACCACAGCGGGTATCAATGTATACGTACCCGACCGAGACCACCACAGCGGGTATCGATGTATACGTACCCGACTGAGTCCACCACAGCTGGTATCGATGTATACGTACCCGACCGAGACCACCACAGCGGGTATCGATGTATACGTACCCGACTGAGTCCACCACAGCGGGTATCGATGTATACGTACCCGACTGAGACCACCACAGCGGGTATCGATGTATACGTACCCGACCGAGACCACCACAGCGGGTATCGATGTATACGTACCCGACCGAGACCACCACAGCGGGTATCGATGTATACGTACCCGACTGAGACCACCACAGCGGGTATCGATGTATACGTACCCGACCGAGACCACCACAGCGGGTATCGATGTAGCCAATATCCTTGTAAACGAATCATATTGGTCTGAAAACGTATAAGTAGACACATAAATCACATTCACAACCAAGGCCAAGTTGCTCAAAATGAGATAAATTTACTCACAGTGTAACCACAATTTCTAAATCATAATATAAAAATCTCATTTAAAACTAACTTAACTCAAATTTATAAAATTCCGAAGCATTTCATTTTTTACCTACCTACTGCTCATTAAAAAAGATGTAATTTATCATATCCTGCATCTAACGAGAAATGACACATTCAGTGATGAATTGAATTATATAACTATTTGAATAGCCAGACACAGTTTCCACAGAACTGCTTCATGTTTTCACATGTGTTTTTTGGGAAGAATATGTCTGTTTGTTTGCTGCTTTACCTAATCATATTTAATCAAGACTTCGTTTCAACTGCTACAAATTAAACACTTGTAAACCCTATAATACAAAATAAAAAGAAGTCCAAGACCCTTGAGAGTCACCTCCATAATTTAATTTTATTAAAGACAACGTAATGTACATGATTTTATAACCAAAACATGGTGGACATTTGACTAGGTACATGTTTATAAGGAGGAGTAGCAATTGAAATGCAAAAGTTAACGGTAAAAGCAGACGACAACGGACATGACAAAACCAAACCAATGCCTCTTTCAAATTAAAACAGTATTCAATATATTTCAAAATTTAATTCATGTTACTCACCCACAGATCCAATTATGAAGCCTCCACCATGAAAAAAAATTAATGCCGGTAGAGGACGCTTTAACCTGCTATCACGTGGTGTATACAGCCTCACTTTCACGCCATCAAACAACTCTTCATTTACCTAGATTAACATACATGTACATGTATAGTATTTTGATTAGCATTTACAATAATTACGAAGGAACAAATACACAATAATATACATGTATCAAGATGTAACTTTACATTTTAGTCATAAAAACAGTCACAAACATATTGATTAAGCTTACATGAGTATGGTTTGTTTTTAGTCATTATATTGCTAGGGAATCAGAGTTAGATGGCTTCTTTGTCACAATGATAACTCTCATTGTTCGTCACGTCATACACAAATAGATATAAATCAAAATGTAACTACATGAAATATGTCATATCTTGTCTTATAGTAACAATTACGTGACGCCTGGTGTTCCTCGTATATTTAAGGAATTATTTTATATTGTTTGTTGTTTACTGGTGTGTAAACTACATTTTTTGTACAGATACATTTTTTTATGTATTTTAAATGATGCCCGTTAGCGCGTCATGTTGAAATATCTGTACAGAAACTGCAGTTTACACACTAGTAAACAACAAACAATAACAATCATTCCTTATATTTACATTTCGACCGACCATTTTATTAAAAAATAAGTGGTAAAATAAGATAAAATTCTATTTTTTTCAATGTTATACGATTGTTGGAACAGCCGGTCAATTGATGGAATCCCGAAACAGCTGGCTTCAATTTGGTGGGATCTTTTTTTATAACATTAATACAATATTTGTTAAATATTTTATTTGCTGATATATAATTTAGATTACAGTCATACCTGCAGTATATTGAAGATTTTTCAAACAGATACAATAGGCCTAATCAACTGCGCATTCACACTACTTGCGGAAGTCAGTGTTCCGGTGTGTGTACTCTTGCACAGCAACCACTGCGTTTACGCAAGTGTAAACGATTTCGCAATTGGTATGGTTATATAGAAAGAGAAAAAGGAAATGTAAATATTAGACGATAATCAAGGAATTTTATTATAAACATTTCGCCAAACACTTACCATGACATCATCGTCAGATAACTCCTCGGCGGTGCGGACTTTTAGCAGGTTGAATGGATTTGTCGCACACTTGGTTAAAGTCGAATAGCCCACGTATTCCTGGAAATCGCACTGTTCAACAGAGAAACATTGTATTTTTAACTTGTAGCTAGCAGTGTCATTAAATGGATCTCAAGACCCCATGAAATCGACTACACAACTACAGTCTGAGGTGATCGGATGGCGTAGTGGTTAAGCCACTCGCTTTTCACCTCGCCGGTCGGGGTTCGATCCGCGGCACGGACGTGAAAAGGTCAGGGGTCACCCACCCGATTACGTGGGTTTTCTCCGTGCACTCCGGTTTCCTCTCACTCTAAGACCCCTCATCCGGGCTATCGAAAGTAATTTGTATAGGTTGTATAACTTGTTTCGCAATCGATGTAAAATAAATAAAGTTAATAACTATAGACTGACTTACTTAGTAATGTTATTTTATTTTAATACAGCGTGGTATTGATTAAAGTCTTATCGAGAGAAATACGCTTTGAATCCAATCCGTAGATGTGGTGGTCATGAGAACTATGTGATTTGATTGGCTTTGATATTTTCGTGATAGGACTTCGTGCAAAAGTGTTAGAACTTTCGTCCATTTTATAGCTCTAGTTCACTTACACCTTCTACCAGACATTGACTAGCACATTATACTCAGTCACACTATAAGGACAACAAGCAATTTAAGTCCTTCGTGTACAGAGTATTGCATTTGTACCAGTTGCCCACATTGCCTGTAAGTTGGGATCTTATCTTTTCTTTTAATCTTCCGATTTGATTTACAGTCTCATTTTTGTATCACTTTTAAGCGTTCGCCCTTGTGAGGAAGGCTGTGGGTTCTGTATCTTGGTTGAGACGCAATAAACACTTTGTTTGATTAAATTAACGTCCGGGGTCATGTGCGGGCGGCCTCCAAATATACTGTATGTGTGTTTTGTGAGACTGTGGTATATTCGTGTTGTGTATTCTTGCATAGTGGAACTCTTGCCCTTTTATAGTGCTATATTTCTGAAGCATGCGGCAGAAATCACCACGCAATACACCCCACTAGGCCACATTATAATGACAGCGGCAAAACCAGTCACTTACTTAATGCTGAGCGCTAAACAAGAGCAGAAACTACAACTGTTATAAGCTATGGTGTGTCTCCGCTAGAGGACAAGAACACAGAGCCTTCCTCACAATCAAAGTCGAAAAGTGAGCTTGCGTCAACGAAGACCTTAGGAAGAAATGAAAAATAATATCCTAAATTTAGTCGCCTTTTGTGACCATGCAATAGGGGCAGCAGGTACAATTCTTACGGTTTACCTGCAACCCAGCAAGTAGGGCGTTGGAATTGTACCTGCTGCTCCTATTGCATGATCGTAAAAGGCGACTCCGTAGGTGGTAGTTACACCTGCTTAGTAAAATTCAACATGAAGGGAGAGGACTAAAGTCGTGTCGGATGGGATGTGTTGTACCACAGAATCCCTCGAAATGCACAAATCACGTCACACACACGACGCAATCAAAATATGTTGTCATTAATGACCTTAGCATTTAGCGGGGTGTTAAACCTAGTCAACAAGCCATTCCATTTATGCTGCGTCGTTCAAAGAATTTGACGTAGTGTCTGGCACAAAATATGATAAATCCTCGATACTTCAAGGGTTACTATTACTGATGTTGTATCTATCCCTGGACTATCGCATAGTAAAACTGGAGGCAACAGAACAGAACAGGCCTTTGATGTACATAAAAATAAAGTATAACTGTACACTTTGGTTGAATGTGTAGCTACGCTGGGCGTCGCTTTCTCTCTGTAGTCTTCAAAGAAAGTCTTTGCAAGCCTGTGATTACTCAGATATTTTCTCTTGAGTTGCCTTCAGTTTTACAATAAGATAGTCTAGGGGCGGTTATAACGTCAGTGCCGAAGTGCCGGAGTATCGAGGATGATCTATAGATATAGTCTTTGATAGCTCACACAGCGGGACCAAATGGTTTACAAGAGAGTAATTTATAAATGAAGAATTTATTAATAAGATTCGAAATTAGGTCTCATTTTTCTGGTCAGAAAGTGTGATCGTTGACAAACAAAATCCAGTCTTACCATGTTAAGTAAAGCTGCTGTGAAGATAGACATGACTCTCTGCTGTTGTAAGTCCACGGCGCCGTCTGGGAAGGGAGAGTACAGGAGATAGGCCAGGCCTATTGCCATCAGGCCCAATACCAGGAGGCAGCTTCGGCACCTCATCTTGTCAGGTCTGACGGTCATTTACATAACGAAGAGAAAAGCCATGTTTATAACAAACAAAAAAATCGTTCGATTTTCATATAGCATAAACAGCAACATGCACGTCTGAACTTAACTGGGAATTGCTTAAAAATATAGGCGGTACTCCTAGCGATCATCATCATCATCATCATCATCATCAATCTTTATTTCCTCCAAAGGAAGATAATAAGTTCAGAAAATCGAGAGAGGGAGACAGAGAGAGAGAGGGAGAGATAGAGAGAGAGAGGGAGAGAGAGAGAGAGAGAGAGACGGAAAGAAGTGGAGGGGGAGGAAGAGGGGAAGGGGGAATATTGCAGGTAGTAGCATCAAGATAGTCAGCAGCGCGACAGGGATATAGACAGGAAACTCATGGAAACTCGTTTTGAACATAAAGAACAAGACTGTGCGACGGGAGGTAACTCGTACATTACAACATCAATAGTACACATTATGTAGGAGCAGTAGTGATATAAACTTGTAAAGCCTGTTGTGTATTTTAGGTCTAACCTATAAAGATTACACAAATGTACATACATGTACATGTAGCCTAGCTACTGCATGTAAAGTATACATGTACGTACAGAGATATACAAGTGACCTAAATGTATATATATATATATGGATAATTAATGTACATGTATACACTGTAGTCCGATCGAATACACATACATGGGCCCGAATAATGATCACCATAGCAATTTATAGAATACCTTGTGTTCCAGTCGTTGACTATGGGGGTGTTGGAGGTGGCTTTGATAGTGGACACTGTCCAAGCAGTCCAGCACCGGATACTTCGGTTTGAGGGTCCTCAGGCCTGCGCACTAACTGTGACAACAAATGAAAATATATACAGGTACATGTAAGCTGTACGTTATATAGCTTTTCTGGGTGTTTCACAATATTTGTTATATACGTGTACAACCTATTTAAGCGCTACGTGTAAAGTTAGATATGATACTTTCCTTGCTTGATTTGATTTTACAATCAACGTAGACTTCGTGTACATTTGTAGTATAATCCTTATACCTCTCTGACATTGTACAGTACATTTATAAATGTATATATATTATATATATATGCACGTTTATAAAAGTGTAGTCTTAATCAAGTCAAATCTTTACCGGAGTTTTCTGACTTCATACATGCTACTCTGAAGTTTCAGTTTGCAAAATTAATGTAGACTAGTTTTCCAATCTGACATAGACATATAAGGTAATACCATCAGGTATACATACATGTGTGTAGTCATGTCATATAGGCATTATACACACATGTAAGCGTTACTTGTTTTCTACATCCACTGTTACACATCGGCATCCACAGTAATCTTAAGGACAATCTAAATTTATATGCAGTATTATGTAAGTATGGGTAGGGGAGAACGAGGACCTATAATGATGTATACTTATGATGTGAAAACTGTTTTTTCGAGTAAATTCACATGACTTAACTGATAGTTCAAATAACAACATCAAGAGAGAAAATATCGGTATCATGGCCATGACCAGGAAGTTGTATAGACAAGATATTGTGACACGTAAACAATATTAGTACATGTAAGTCTTACATTTTAATTTAGTGCGACTTCATTTATCTAACTTGGTCAGTCTGGGTCGATCCCTTTGCGCCTCGAGTTCTGGCGAAATCAAACGTGCTCGTTTCCGGATTATGACGACTGCGGCTCGGACATGCCTTTGCACAATGTAGCCGAAAACGATGTTTAGAAAATCTGGCAATTAAGCTGTTGGCTACATATTGAATGAATGTCTTAACCTTAATTCAGAACTGATTTAGAAGGAAAACGTATCACAGATATAGTTTCACATGCAGTTGCCGTGTTTTTGGTACTAAAGTAATATTCCCCTTAGGCCTTCGACCCTCGGGAGCATCGCTTGTCTGATGGTATCAAATTCTGAAATTGACCGACATGTACGAAATAATTTCTGTTTATTTGGCTTTCTTAACTCTGGCTTATATGAGGAGGAAATTAAAAACATGAAGCTTAACATTATGACTATGTATTTGTGTGTTATGAGATGGACATTGATAATTATACCATTATGTTGTGTATGCTGTTGTATATCACGTTATTGCTGTTGTATAGCATGTGTGTGCTGTTGTATTATGTTGTGTATGCTGTTGTATATCACGTTATTGCTGTTGTATAGCATGTGTGTGCTGTTGTATATCACGTTATTGCTGTTGTATATCATGTGTGTGCTGTTGTATATCACGTGTTTGCTGTTGTACATATCACGTGTTTGCTGTTGTATATCATGTGTGTGCTGTTGTATTATACAATTATCGACCTATTTCCAGGTGGATACGGTGAGTTATCAACCCGAGTAAGTGATATATCCCGAGGCCGGAGGCCGAGGGTTATATCATTTACGAGGGTTGATAACTCACCGTATCCACCTGAAAATAGGTCGATAACTGTTTTATTATATGAAACTTACATATATTTACCCGGCTCTTCAAAAAGAATTAACTACAAAAACAGGATGGTATATGCAAACTTTCTGTTTACAAAAGTAGTTACATGTAGTAATAATGGTAAATATCCAAATGCTCCTTGCTAACGGTGTAGACTCACTGACTGGTAGAACCGGAATATTGTATCAACTGCAGCCCGTCTGGCATTCTTGAACGTTTTCCATAAATTGAAGTTTGCAGTTCATTTCTGTTGATAACCGTTGATCGCAGTAAACTTGCTGCCGTCCGCCATAATAATGACGTCACAATAGACTGTCCCGACGTCATTGAATGAGGGAAACTCCCGTTACGCTATATTTGGGTACGACTCGACGTCAAAAGTGATTATGACGTCACATCTCAAGGGAGTCTTCCTCGATCTATTTTTGACACAGGTTACTGGACTCGCGAGAGGTATCTGGACTGAGTCCAGTAACCTCGCGTGCTTTTCGCCGCCGATTTCGGGGTTGATATGGCAGTTGATGAATACTTCTGAGAAGCGTATCGGCCAATCAAAAGACAGCAAAAGCAGCAGTCATATAATAAATCACGTTATTGCTGTTGTATATCACGTGTTTGCTGTTTATATCACGTGTTTGCTGTTGTATATCATGTGTTTGCTGTTGTATATCACGTGTTTGCTGTGGTATATCATTTGTTTGCTGTTGTATATCAGACAGGATGGGTTGTGGACAGATACTGATCGGAGTGTCACTGGTGGTAGTACTCACAGCTTACCTCCTCTACACACCTTTCCCAGATGACGCCGTGGACGCCAGTAAACAAATGAAGGTGTCCATACAGAGCGGTCTGGACTTAGGCAAGGTGGCTGAGATTCCATGGCAATTAATTGGGTATCCTCAAGGGTTTATTTTAGATATTGTAAGGGTTTTTTTGTAAAAAAAAAAAAAAAAAAAAAAAAAAAAAAAAAAAACGACTACACCCCCCTTAAAAAAAAACCGAAAAAAAAAAAAGAAGTTTCTACTCAATAACGATACGTACATTGTATGTTTCTTTTCCCTAGTGCGACATTCTTGAATACATAGGGTATTCCACATTCCCAGAATGTGTCAGGACAACGGCGAATCCGGGAAAACTTCACGATTCCGCAGACCTATCCGACAACGATGTACAGGTACATGACATTTTTTCTTTGTCATGTTTGCTTAAAGTGACATAAACCCAAAATTAGTTGTTCTGTATGTTTAGAACTGATTTTCTGACTTCTTTCATTACAATGATTGGCTATATCTAAGACGCGATGAACACGTGGGAAATACTATTAATACTAAATTAATTAAAAAATAGACCGTCATATTCTATTTGTTGGAACAAAATAAAACGACTGTTGGTCGAAAGGGCGATGCTATATAATGAATAAAACAGAAGAAAAATAATCTAACAGTCCTTGAATAACGTTTACCATTGATTTCGTTTACCATTTTCTATGAAGCTTTTCACATTTACGATCGTAACAATTTATCTACAAAACATAACCATAGCAACAATCATGCATCAAATTGGCAGGTGACGGAACAGTTATTTGACGGTGTCAAAGTGAGGCTGTATGAACCACGTGACAAAAGGCAAAACCGCCCTCTACCGGCTTTGGTATTTTACCATGGTGGCGGCTGGGTGGGAGGATCAGTGGGTTAGTACATTTAATTATAGATATACTCGGTAGTATATCAACTATAGATATTTCCATATTTATTTTTAGAAACCCAAAGATATTTGTTTATTGTAATAGTACTAGTACTGTTGTGACGTCACAATCGCATTATTGCTCTTTTGAAGTAACAAAAAAAAAAAAAAAAAAAAAAAAAAACAAAAAAACAAACAAACAAACGAAATGTTGAGTTTATCAGGGATGTGTCCTATAAACAAAGCGATCTTATCTAAAGTTGAAAAAAACCCATATACATGACACGATGCATATGCTTTATTGTCGTTTTAAGGGAGAAAACTAAGAAAACTACCAAAATGTAGAATCTTTCTTTTTATTCCTCAATGATACCGGCTGCTCTATCGCGTTTCCAGATACACCACCTCTTTCCTGGATTATTGTATTATGTTTCCTGTTGACGGAATTCTTGTAAAGATTAGACTATTCAAGATAATAAAATCAAGCTATGTCTACAATTACTCGATAACTTACAGTATATTGAGTTCTTTCTTCCACTTAATTTAACTAATATTTTTGATATGTTCCAGAGCAGTACGATTCATTTACAAGGACATTATCCAAGTCAGTCACTGCCTTGGTGGTCTCGGTTGAGTAAGTACCTAAATCTTGCATGATTTATTGATACAATTTTTGTAGATCTGAATGTAATGTGGATTCTCATATCTACTTTTCCCTTTTTTGTACTGTACATACATTTAGCAGTGTTCTGTATGTTGAAAAGTATATGCAATATCTGTATATTCTGCCACAGAGATTAATTAGAACAGGACACAAAGACTTTCTTTCTCTTAATTTAATTAATTCTCTCTCTGAATTAATTAATATCTCCCCTGGCTCTTGACGCTTTCGGCATGTTAAGCTATGTGTCTTGAAAATACTTGTCAAAATAAGAGGATCACATATATAACTCTTTTTAACGCCCTTTTGCATGTTCCAATTGACTTTTAAGGTGACGTCTGCAGTGAGAGGATATACAAACCATTTACAAAACGATAAAGATTATATTATCGATCGTCAGACAGTTTGCGTTTCTACATGTGCTGGCACTTGCACATGCAAAATGCAGTCACGTAAAAACCGGCAAACCTTCAACAGATAATGAAATCTATAAAGTGCAGTGGAAGCTAAAATATGTTGAGGGGCACATTTCTGTCATTGGCTAGTATTCCTTATACCATTGATATTGTAGGTACAGACTAGCCCCAGAATTTAAATTCCCAATACCATTTCAAGACTGCTTGACAGCTACAAAGTACTTCATGAAAAACGCCAGGAAGTTTGGTGTTGATGCAAGCCGGATAGCTGTTGCAGGTAATTGTTAACAATTGAACAAAGTGTCGTGCGATTTTTTTCCATCGTGTGTTTAAGAATAGGTTTATGATAAACAGGTAACGTGTGTCCAATTTTCACTTTAAAGGGGACAGTGCAGGAGGAAACCTGGCGATGGCTGTCGGAACAAAACTTACTCAGGAACGACAACCCCCACGTCTTCTTGGTCTGATCTACCCAGCACTACAGATGGCGGATTTTAAAACACCTTCCTACAACACGTATACGTCATTTCCGTTTGTATTGAAAACGGATAGAATGGTTCAGTTTTTCCTATGGTATGTGTTTGGAAAAGTCGAGTATCTAAAACAGTATTTGGAAAATCAGCATATAACAGAAGAGATGCGCACGTCTGTGAATTCTAAAGTCAATGTAAAGTTTTTACCAGAAAAATACCATAAATTCCCGCCAAATCCTAACGATCTCAAACCTGTCGATAAAAATCTAGCAAAGAAAGCCGAGGAATTTGTTAACAATGTTTACATTTGTCCTTTAATGTTGGAAGATGAAATGTTATCTAAGCTTCCCAAAACGTACTTAATGACCTGTGAATATGACCCTCTAAGAGAAGACGGGTTAATGTTGGCCAAGCGTTGGAAAGATCTAGACTTTCCAGTAAAGCACGTGCACTGGGACGGAGTACAACACGGATTTCTGACACAGGAAATGAAGCGTTCCGTGGAAGCCGTGACAGATTTTGTGGGGTATCTCAGAGAAGAACTTTAACACGAGATAATAAATACATTCAACCAGCGACGTATATAGTATTATATCTAAGTGTCTGATTCAACCATGTACAATTGTTTAATACTTCAATATTGTATTTTACTTTAACACGTGAAAAACTAAATCGTCTTTTTCTAACCTTGGAGGAAAATATTTTTGTTCTTTTCCTCCTTTTGACCTTCTTTGTTTTATTCGTGTAGAAAATGAATTACATTAACTTAATAAATTCCCATTTTGGAAAGCCGTTTTAATTAATTTTTTTTTTTTTATTCCCAATTCTTGATTGTGCTATCATCATAATGACTAATGGTTACAAACAACAAAAATGACATGAATAGCGTCACCAAAGTGATATAAAGGCGGGAATGTATAGCATCTCGTCAATAACCTGAACAATGGACTAGAAATACACTTTCGGTTGTGTTGTGTTTTGTCAGCTAAAGTCGTAAGTATTATCTCCCTTGAACCATGTTTTAAACCTATCTTAACCTTAAATCAGTGTTTGGGATAAAGAAAAGGAGGCAAGGGCCTGTGCACAGGGACCTGGCACGATTTTTTACCAATAGTATAGTGTATATACATTTGTATTATAGATACTATAATAAAAACATATATATATATACTGTTGGTGAGAATCGTGCAATAGCCCTGTGGGTCTGTGAAAGACTAGACGCTGCGCTGCGAATCATTGCTACATGTAGCTGCTAACATCCTGTTTTCTGATACTGGTAGGAACAGTTTTTTCAAGAAAACAATCAAGATCCTTTTTAAGATGTGTATTATTGACGTCATCTGCCCCGTAACATGTATATCATTTATACATATGTAAGATTTGTCTCTGGTGGACGCAAAAAAAGGCTGGAAATTGGAGCCACTTAGACCCCATAAAAGCTGTCGAATAAATTCTGCAGAAAGCATTGTATAGGGCATATGAAAAAAAGGAGTTCTGTAAGTTTATAATAGATTTTATATTTTTCCCTACATTCTCTGTCACATTTGGTTCTTAATTTTTTTTTTCAATGAATATCTTGGGAAAATAAAAGGAGGTATAAGACTGTTGGAGCCACCAAGACCCCTAGAAGACAGAAGCTCTCGACGATATAGTGACGCTGACTTAAACTACTTTCACTTTAAAACGAGTGACATTCCGAAAGTATGTGTACACATTTTTATACAGCAACAATGGGAATTAATTAAGGATTTCAAAGCAGGGTTATGGGGTTTAGATATTGAAAGGTAAGTAAATACTCAGAAGACGGCAAGGGATGCAGCTCTAATGGACTTCCTTTTGAGAAATAGGAATCAACCCTAACCTCATACAACAAGATAGAATGAAACTTGAAATGGCAAAGACATAATTTATATCTAATGGAAATGTCTCCTTTTCTCTTCTATCCGATGATGATCACGTGAACTGTCTATCTTTTTTCGCGGGAATGTCGATTGTGAGCTGGTTCCCATCCCCTTGGATCCGCACCTGCTTGTATCTTAGTATCATTTATTTATTTATCAAAAGCCTTAAGCATGGGCATCTGATCTTCTTCAACTGATGAGCACGATGCTACTTTGTAACTTTTGCGCGTTTTCCAAAACGAGACTGCATGAGATACTTCCGGAAAGACAAATGTCGCGATCATGTATAAAAAAAGACACAATATGTCGACTGTAAGGTAAGTCATAGTTTCTCAGGTGAATTGCAGCATAAACATATTGATCAACGGTTTAATTTGAACCCAACCGATGATGGTAGAGATAATTTACCATTAATTAAGAATAAAGCTAGGTGACTGCATAGTTCATTAGACTGATAGAGGTAGGTCCTAATTCATTTTCGAAAAAAAAATCGTTCGCGCACAAACAGTCATCTGCAGTCTACAATCGATTTACGTAAACTTACATTAACTATTTAATGACTTCCATGAATTACCCAGAAAACATGTACAAATGCACAATCTTGAATATAAATATAAAGCTGCATTATTAGTTCAGCCATCTTTCCTTGAGACTAATTATAAGCTTATAGGCCTACTATATCATGATACGAAAGATGTCTATCTTAATGTTTTAGAGCATATTTTTATTAACAATTAACATTAAGTAAAACTCAAATTCAGAACAAGAGGTTGGATAGTAAGTTATTTAAGTTTAGGGGCCTACATCGTACATAATATGGTTTATTTTCTCTGATATGAATGAGTCTAGATGTATTTGTATGGCTTATTTCCTCATTACTAGGCCTAGTTGTTATACATACGGCAAATATTTGTATGGCTTTTCTTATTTTTAGTTACTCTACATGGCAGACATTTGGATGGCTTATTTCCACATTACTGTAAGCAATGCTGTATACTTATTTTAACACAGTCAAATTTTATCGAAAATGTAAAAAAAACCCAACATAAATTAAGATTTTTTAACATTGATTTTAAATTGATGCAATTCAATTGTTAAAAACAGAAAAAACAAGATACAATTTTTTCAAAAGGAGTAGATATGATAGGACCAGTATTTGCATGGCCTTAATTTTCAGGCCGAAAAATATTAACTCTGATCCACATCAATTTCACATCAATAAATACTCTCATACTTGCCATTCATCAAAACATAACTTTTTATAACCATGTACAAGATGTGCTCCACCTATGACGTCATCAAATTGATGATTTTCCTCTTCTCGCCAAATTTTGCTAGAAATTCATCTTTAGGTTAGAAAAGGCTTGAAATGGATTTGGCCGCCACCTTGGAGCAACTTTATATTTTGCATGGATATGCATAAATACACGATACACAACGTGTGAAAATCTCACATTCATTTGTAGAGAAAACCACTCAAAAAGTATGATTTTTCAAGGATTTTTGTGAAAAATGGCGGGAAACTGCATGTTGATGATGTCATAGTGAACATAATTGGCACATGCGGGATATTTTCGGGATGTAATGTGTTAGCAAATGTATTCAACTGTTATATGGCAAAATATGTTGTTCTTTACTGGAGAATTAATTTTGGGGCCATATTCGAGTCCTAACATACCTTTTCCTTTAGAGCAGTTAAATAGTTATGGCTTTTTTCCTTATTTATAGTTGCTGTAGGAGGCAAACATTTATTTCTTATTATAAGTTGCTCTACAGTGTAAATATTTTTGGCTTATTTCCTTATAAATAGTTGCTGTACAAAACAAATATTTATATATCTTATTTCTTATTATTAGATGTTCTACAGTGTAAATATTTATTGCTTATTTCCTTATCTATAGTTGCTGTACAAGACAAATATTTTATGGCTTATTTCTTATTATTTGTTGCTCTACAGTGTAAATATTTATGGCTTATTTCCTTATTTATAGTTGCTGTACAAGGCAAATCATGGCTTATTTCTTATTATAGTTGCTCTACAGTGTAAATTATCATGGCTTATTTCCTTAAAAATAGTTGCTGTACAAGACAAACATTTATATGGCTTATTTCTTGTTACAGTATTAGATGCTCTACCGCTTAAAACAGACATTTCTAAGGCTAGAATTCCTATTATTAGCTGCTCTACTTGGCAAACATTTGTTATGTTTGTTTTCACAATAAAATATTCCTAGACATCAGTAGTAGTTGTTAAAGAGGTATAAAACCTGCACTTCAACTTACATAGAGGACATATACAAAAATGTGAATGTTGAGTCATAGCTTTAAAACATTAATCATCATAAAAGTAACAAATATATTTATCCAAAGTACAGTCTAAAAAGCTACTTAAAACTTATCAACTGTTTCATTGACATTTAACAACAGTGTTTTTTTTTTTACATATAAATGAATTACTTTAAACTCATTTAAATTGTATTTGAATTTTAAATATGGATTACTGAGACTTAATTGACTTTAGTTGATAGACAATGGCTACACAGGTCAGACTAATTTTAAATAGTGAGAGAATGGTGTTATTAATTATCAATACATTACATGGTTATTGTCAATTAAATCTTAATTACAATTTATAGGTTAACAAGAAGTTATTTCTTCTTTTTCAATGAAATCAGTTTTGGAAATCTCATGTTCCGAGACTTTACAATTAACGACTGGTGAGCTTCTCGAGCACTGGTTAATTTATTTTATGTAATAATTGTGAATCCTGCCCTGACCAGATGTGAGTTCTATGGAAATTATTTAAAGTTTGTCTGTGGAATATTGTAACTAGTCAAAACTTTTGTTGTATAGAGCTTTGTGTTTTGTCCGCGTAGGATCCTTGTCGCCAGAGTAGGAAGACGATGTGATAGGAGTTATAGAAATTGCGTTGGTATACAGCTGAAGGCCAGTTAATGTTTAATAAAGCATCTTAGTTATTCTGGTCACAAATTCAAAACAAATTACAGTGTGAATTTGTTGTACCATTCACACTACAAGCAGTCTGTTCTAGATGTTGTCTGCGGTGATATATTAAGGCTTCTTTATTGTACAAATCTGTATATATAAACTCATATTTTCTATCATTATGATGTTTTTAGATTTCTTTTAGGTTCTTTCAATTGGAATTTTACAATTTCTTATAAATATTTTTTATTTCCTTGTGCTATTATACCAGCTAACTCTGTTATGAAGTTCTTGTATTTTTAGAAGAAGAAAGAAGTACTTCTTTGGTGCTGAATGTCATTATGAATCCTTTCACATACAGAAGTTGGATCATACTTGTGTCTGTTTCAGTATAAAACCTCACATATTAACCATTCTTATCACTCCTCTATCTAAATCAGCGATCTCCAGCCTCTATTGATCAAACATGGCCGACTCTCTCTTACCCTCGTGATGTCCAGACTAGCACACCATTAGCCTGAAATTTGTTGTTTAATATAGCATGGAATATCTTTGTGGTATAATTATGGTTTTTATACATTTTCATACCTGTAGGTTTTCAGTTATAATTTGAATTGAAGAGGATCCAAATAACTCCACAAGTCTGAATTTTGAAAATCTTGTGGTAGATCAAAGTTCTTTATTTAACTGTTAAATTAGATCTCCATGTTGTTTGTGATACTGTTGAATTACATCAAAGTTCATTGTGGAACTGCTGAATTAAAGTTCTTTGGAGTTCTGTTGAATCAAATCAAATATGATTTTGGTACTGTTGCTTTCGACCAATGTTCTTTGTGGTACTGTTGAATTAAATCAAATTCCATTGTGGTACTGTTGCATTAGATCAATTTAGTTCTTTGTGGTACTGTTAAAGGATATATCAAAGTTCTTTATGTCCATACTATTGGCCACTACATAGTTCTTTGTGGTACTGTTAATTTATATATCAAAGTTCGTTATGTCCGTACTGTTGAATTGGCCACTACATAGTTCTTTGTGGTACTGTTAATTTATATATCAAAGTTCTTTATGTCCGTACTATTGGCCACTACATAGTTCTTTGTGGTACTGTTAATTTATATATCAAAGTTCGTTATGTCCGTACTGTTGAATTGGCCACTACATAGTTCTTTGTGGTACTGTTAATTTATATATCAAAGTTCTTTATGTCCGTACTATTGGCCACTACATAGTTCTTTGTGTACTGTTAATTTATATATCAAAGTTCGTTATGTCCGTACTGTTGAATTGGCCACTACATAGTTCTTTGTGGTACTGTTAATTTATATCAAAGTTTGTTGTGGTCTTTGTGATGTTGTTTAATTAGTTATTTGTGGTACTGTTAATTACACCAAAATTCTTAGAGATTTCTTAAATTACACTACATGTTTTGTTTGGTGAAACTGTAGAGCTCTGCTCTAAAAGTTCTTTCGACACTGGTGAATCAAAAAAATTTCTTAGTACCAAGGGAAACAGAAAGAGTCCTGCTGAGTTTGGTTTGATGGGTGATTTGATTATTACGGCAGGGTTAGCGTGGTGTGATTGGTATAAAACGTGACAGAGCCTACCTAGAGACGAAGTACTGTGACTGTCTCAACAGTGCTGTACATAGTCAGTGTTAGTGTAGCTTACATTTTCTGCTCCCATCTGTGTCTCAAAAGTGTTAGATAGGTTGACAGCAAGGTTTAAATAGACAATTAGCAGCTTCTAATTCCAAAAGAACATATTCCAAAATGTCATGAAATTGCTCAAGTGTTAAGTCTATACCTCTTTAACACTCCCAGTGGCTTCCTTATTGAGATGAATGTCTTTTGATCTGGAGTTGTATAACACAAATTAAGCCCCTGGTAGCTTCTTCCTTCTTGATGGAAACTCCTTTGCTAATCCCAATTGTGTATCACAACCTCTAAGCCACAGTACAGTGACATTGTTTGCTTGTTAGTTGACCTTGATAACTTTATAAGGAACAAAATTTATTTTCTTCTTGGATTTTTTTTCAGGATGAATTATCTCCCTTGAAATTAAATTATATAAAACATGCATAGAGCATACTAAGAATTCATAATTGAAAACATGAAATTCCTTAAATTCAAAAGACTCCGTCAACCCATATTTCCAGCTAGAGAATACCGTAGACTTTTGGTAAAAGGATTGGGTCAGTACTCTGCATAGTACATGATGCTAACTGCTGCTTTTACTCATCAGTCAGTAAAGCTAGACTTTTTACACCAGGGTTTCAATTCCTGGCGAGGGCAATTTTCCTGGTTCTAGACTAGTCACAAATTGCAGCCTCAATGAGCAGAAGCTCAAGTATTAGTTTGTAAATACTCTTAAGTCAAACGTAAGGTTTTGATCAAAGTTAGTTGGACAGAGTCATCTTAATATTGAAAATAATATCAAGAGTACAATTAATTGTTTGTACAGGAACAACAAAACTTATTGAAATATTTAACAGGGTATTTGGAACTATTTGAACTCAGATATCTGTTTAAGTTAATGAAGTTCTACTATATTCACTTTTGTAATTAATTTATTTGTAGCCATTGCTCTGTCCAATATCTCAACCAGAGTAGGAGGTGGTAGTTCAAAAATATATATACAGATTTTTGACTTCAAATGTTTATGTGAGGGTTAGTGAATAGACCAAATGGACTGGGGTTTAAGAGGTTCTTGGTTCTGAAATTACCAGGCATGTGCAGGGTTAGGAATAGATAAATATCTTAACCCCAATTAAAGTAGACATTGGAGCAGTATAAAGGGGGCATGCATTGTATGAAATACTTTATTTGAGCAGCAATATTAATGTTTGCTTTAGATTAGTAGGAGTATTAAATATAATAATAATGTCATTATATTTAAGGTAATGTCAGAATGGGATAAAAAGATACAAGAAGAGATTTAACAGGAATGATTGATCTTAGAGTGTTAGTGGATTAGTTGTGTGAAGAGACCCCACCCACCGATTGTAGGACATCTGGACATGTGAACAGCCATATGTAAGATCAGTGTCTTAAAGTGAGTTTGGGGGACCCAGAACCTGCCCTTGCCATGTACCTGGTTATAGTGCGAACCCAACTTTTCACTTGAAAATTTATGAAAAAAAGTGCGCACTTTACGTACAGAAATACGGTATGTAAGTCAGTGTCTTATAGTGTGTTTGGTAGTTTGAACAGCAGTGCAGTTCTGTAAATGTTAGTATGCTGGTTTGAACAGAAATCCAATCTTGAACTTGAATTGGATTCGTTTGTTAATGAAATTGTATTTGATGCTGATTACAGATCAGACCCTTGTCCTAAAACCTCTGGTGCTGATAGACCAGTGTCACTCTGCATTACCGAACATGGTCACAGTGATTCCGAGCTCATGTCTGATCACATTTGATGTGCCAATTCACTGGCTTCCAATAGTAATTTGATTTTTGCAAGATAAAGCTTAATTCTGAGGGTCTATTTAATGCTTAATATCACCTAGCCACACCTGTGTCACGACAACAGATTTAATAGCTAGGCTATACCGTACCAACATATATAACTAACATTTATTAACGTCACATGAAAAACATCATATTTATATAAATGCTCATTAAAGATTTTCTTCAAAACTCGGAGCCATTGGCACAATTTCCAAAGTATAAAACATGTTACACATTTTTAAAGTTCTTGGTCTAACATTCTGAAGGTGTTGTTCTAACATTCTGATGGTCTTGTTCTAACATTCTGAAGATCTTGTTCTAACATTCTGAAGATCTATTGTTCTAACATTCTGAAGATCTTGTTCTAACATTCTGAAGGTGTTGTTCTAACATTCTGAAGATCTTGTCAACATTCTAACATTCTGAAGATCTTGTTCTAACATTCTGAAGGTGTTGTTCTAACATTCTGAAGGTGTTATTCTAACATTCTGAAGGTGTTGTTCTAACATTCTGAAGGTGTTGTTCTAACATTCTGAAGGTTGTGTTGTTCTAACATTCTGAAGGTGTTTTCTAACATTCTGAGGTCTTGTTCTACATTCTGATGGTCTTGTTCTAACATTCTGAAGGTCTTGTTCTAACATTCTGAAGGTCTTGTTCTAACATTCTGATGGTCTTTGTTCTAACATTCTGAAGGTCTTGTTCTAACATTCTGAAGGTGTTGTTCTAACATTCTGAAGGTCTTGTTCTAACATTCTGAAGGTGTTGTTCTAACATTCTGAAGATCTTGTTCTAACATTCTGAAGGTCTTGTTCTAACATTCTGAAGGTCTTGTTCTAACATTCTGAAGGTCTTGTTCTAACATTCTGATGGTTTTGTTCTAACATTCTGAAGGTGTTGTTCTAACATTCTGATGGTTTTGTTCTAACATTCTGAAGGTGTTGTTCTAACATTCTGATGGTTTTGTTCTAACATTCTGAAGGTGTTGTTCTAACATTCTGAAGGTTTTGTTCTAACATTCTGATGGTTTTGTTCTAACATTCTGAAGGTGTTGTTCTAACATTCTGAAGGTGTTGTTCAAACATTCTGATGGTCTTGTTCTAACATTCTGAAGGTGTTGTTCTAACATTCTGAAGGTCTTGTTCTAACATTCTGAAGGTGTTGTTCTAACATTCTGAAGGTGTTGTTCTAACATTCTGAAGATCTTGTTCTAACATTCTGAAGGTCTTGTTCTAACATTCTGAAGGTCTTGTTCTAACATTCTGAAGGTCTTGTTCTAACATTCTGAAGGTGTTGTTCTAACATTCTGAAGGTCTTGTTCTAACATTCTGAAGGTGTTGTTCTAACATTCTGAAGATTTTGTTCTAATATTCTGAAGGTCTTGTTCTAACATTCTGAAGGTCTTGTTCTAACATTCTGAAGGTCTTGTTCTAACATTCTGAAGGTCTTGTTCTAACATTCTGATGGTTTTGTTCTAACATTCTGAAGGTCTTGTTCTAACATTCTGAAGGTCTTGTTCTAACATTCTGAAGGTGTTGTTCTAACATTCTGAAGGTCTTGTTCTAACATTCTGAAGGTCTTGTTCTAACATTCTGAAGGTGTTGTTCTAACATTCTGAAGGTGTTATTGTGTTCTAACATTCTGAAGGTGTTGTTCTAACATTCTGAAGGTCTTGTTCTAACATTCTGAAGGTGTTGTTCTAACATTCTGAAGGTGTTGTTCTAACATTCTGAACTTGTTCTAACATTCTGAAGGTGTTGTTCTAACATTCTGAAGGTCTTGTTCTAACATTCTGATGGTCTTGTTCTAACATTCTGAAGATCTTGTTCTAACATTCTGAAGGTCTTGTTCTAACATTCTGATGGTCTTGTTCTAACATTCTGAAGATCTTGTTCTAACATTCTGAAGGTCTTGTTCTAACATTCTGAAGGTGTTGTTCTAACATTCTGAAGGTGTTGTTCTAACATTCTGAAGATCTTGTTCTAACATTCTGAAGGTGTTGTTCTAACATTCTGAAGGTGTTGTTCTAACATTCTGAAGGTGTTGTTCTAACATTCTGAAGATCTTGTTCTAACATTCTGAAGGTGTTGTTCTAACATTCTGAAGATCTTGTTCTAACTTCTGATTCTTCTAACATTCTGAAGGTGTTGTTCTAACATTCTGAAGGTCTTGTTCTAACATTCTGAAGGTGTTGTTCTAACATTCTGAAGGTGTTGTTCTAACATTCTGAAGGTGTTGTTCTAACATTCTGAAGATTTGTTCTAACATTCTGAAGGTGTTGTTCTAACATTCTGAAGGTGTTGTTCTAACATTCTGAAGGTGTTGTTCTAACATTCTGAAGATAGGTTCTAACATTCTGAAGTGTTTCTAACATTCTGAAGGTGTTATTCTAACATTCTGAAGGTGTTGTTCTAACATTCTGAAGGTGTTGTTCTAACATTCTGAAGGTGTTGTTCTAACATTCTGAAGGTGTTGTTCTAACATTCTGAAGATCTTGTTCTAACATTCTGAAGGTGTTGTTCTAAATTCTGAAGTGTTATTCTAACATTCTGAAGGTGTTATTCTAACATTCTGAAGGTGTTGTTCTAACATTCTGAAGGTGTATTGTTCTAACATTCTGAAGGTCTTGTTCTAACATTCTGAAGGTTGTTGTTCTAACATTCTGAAGGTGTTGTTCTAACATTCTGAAGGTGTTGTTCTAACATTCTGAAGGTGTTGTTCTAACATTCTGAAGGTGTTGTTCTAACATTCTGAAGGTCTTGTTCTAACATTCTGAAGATGTTGTTCTAACATTCTGAAGGTCTTGTTCTAACATTCTGAAGGTGTTGTTCTAACATTCTGAAGGTGTTGTTCTAACATTCTGAAGGTGTTGTTCTAACATTCTGAAGATCTTGTTCTAACATTCTGAAGGTGTTGTTCTAACATTCTGAAGGTCTTGTTCTAACATTCTGAAGGTCTTGTTCTAACATTCTGAAGGTGTTGTTCTAACATTCTGAAGATCTTGTTCTAACATTCTGAAGATCTTGTTCTAACATTCTGAAGGTCTTGTTCTAACATTCTGAAGATCTTGTTCTAACATTCTGAAGGTGTTGTTCTAACATTCTGAAGGTGTTGTTCTAACATTCTGAAGGTGTTGTTCTAACATTCTGAAGTGGTTTGTTCTAACATTCTGAAGGTCTTGTTCTAACATTCTGAAGGTCTTGTTCTAACATTCTGAAGGTGTTTTCTTTCTAACATTCTGAAGGTGTTGTTCTAACATTCTGAAGGTGTTGTTCTAACATTCTGAAGGTGTTGTTCTAACATTCTGAAGGTCTTGTTCTAACATTCTGAAGGTCTTGTTCTAACATTCTGATGGTCTTGTTCTAACATTCTGATGGTCTTGTTCTAACATTCTGATGGTCTTGTTCTAACATTCTGAAGATCTTGTTCTAACATTCTGATGGTCTTGTTCTAACATTCTGATGGTCTTGTTCTAACATTCTGAAGGTGTTGTTCTAACATTCTGAAGATCTTGTTCTAACATTCTGAAGGTGTTGTTCTAACATTCTGAAGATCTTGTTCTAACATTCTGAAGGTGTTGTTCTAACATTCTGAAGGTGTTGTTCTAACATTCTGAAGGTGTTGTTCTAACATTCTGAAGGTGTTGTTCTAACATTCTGAAGGTGTTGTTCTAACATTCTGAAGGTGTTGTTCTAACATTCTGAAGGTGTTGTTCTAACATTCTGAAGGTGTTGTTCTAACATTCTGAAGGTGTTGTTCTAACATTCTGAAGGTGTTGTTCTAACATTCTGAAGGTGTTGTTCTAACATTCTGAAGGTGTTTCTAACATTTGATTCTAACATTCTGAAGGTGTTATTCTAACATTATGAAGGTGTTATTCTAACATTATGAAGGTGTTGTTCTAACATTCTGAAGGTCTTGTTCTAACATTCTGAAGGTGTTGTTCTAACATTCTGAAGGTCTTGTTCTAACATTCTGAAGGTGTTGTTCTAACATTCTGAAGGTGTTGTTCTAACATTCTGAAGGTGTTGTTCTAACATTCTGAAGGTGTTGTTCTAACATTCTGAAGGTGTTGTTCTAACATTCTGAAGGTGTTGTTCTAACATTCTGAAGGTGTTGTTCTAACATTCTGAAGGTGTTGTTCTAACATTCTGAAGGTGTTGTTCTAACATTCTGAAGGTGTTGTTCTAACATTCTGAAGGTGTTGTTCTAACATTCTGAAGGTGTTGTTCTAACATTCTGAAGGTGAAGGTGTTGTTCTAACATTCTGAAGGTGTTGTTCTAACATTCTGAAGGAGTCTTTAGAAGGTGTTGTTCTAACATTCTGAAGGTGTTGTTCTAACATTCTGAAGGTGTTATTCTAACATTCTGAAGGTGTTATTCTAACATTCTGAAGGTGTTGTTCTAACATTCTGAAGGTGTTGTTCTAACATTCTGAAGGTGTTGTTCTAACATTCTGAAGATCTTGTTCTAACATTCTGAAGGTGTTGTTCTAACATTCTGAAGATGTCTTGTTCTAACATTCTGTGTTGTTCTAACATTCTGAAGGTGTTGTTCTAACATTCTGAAGGTGTTGTTCTAACATTCTGAAGGTGTTGTTCTAACATTCTGAAGATCTTGTTCTAACATTCTGAAGGTGTTGTTCTAACATTCTGAAGGTGTTGTTCTAACATTCTGAAGGTGTTGTTCTAACATTCTGAAGGTGTTGTTCTAACATTCTGAAGGTGTTGTTCTAACATTCTGAAGGTCTTGTTCTAACATTCTGAAGGTATTGTGTTGTTCTAACATTCTGAAGGTCTTGTTCTAACATTCTGAAGGTGTTGTTCTAACATTCTGAAGGTGTTGTTCTAACATTCTGAAGGTGTTGTTCTAACATTCTGAAGGTGTTGTTCTAACATTATGAAGGTGTTGTTCTAACATTCTGAAGGTGTTATTCTAACATTCTGAAGGTGTTGTTCTAACATTCTGAAGATCTTGTTCTAACATTCTGAAGGTCTTGTTCTAACATTCTGAAGGTGTTGTTCTAACATTCTGAAGGTCTTGTTCTAACATTCTGAAGGTCTTGTTCTAACATTCTGATGCTCTTGTTCTAACATTCTGAAGATCTTGTTCTAACATTCTGATGGTCTTGTTCTAACATTCTGATGGTCTTGTTCTAACATTCTGAAGGTCTTGTTCTAACATTCTGAAGGTCTTGTTCTAACATTCTGATGGTCTTGTTCTAACATTCTGAAGGTGTTGTTCTAACATTCTGAAGGTGTTGTTCTAACATTCTGATGGTGTTGTTCTAACATTCTGAAGGTGTTGTTCTAACATTCTGAAGGTCTTGTTCTAACATTCTGAAGGTATTGTTCTAACATTCTGATGGTTTTGTTCTAACATTCTGAAGGTGTTGTTCTAACATTCTGAAGGTTTTGTTCTAACATTCTGAAGGTATTGTTCTAACATTCTGAAGGTGTTGTTCTAACATTCTGAAGGTTTTGTTCTAACATTCTGAAGGTGTTGTTCTAACATTCTGAAGGTTTTGTTCTAACATTCTGAAGATCTTGTTCTAACATTCTGAAGGTATTGTTCTAACATTCTGATGGTCTTGTTCTAACATTCTGAAGATCTTGTTCTAACATTCTGATGGTCTTGTTCTAACATTCTGAAGATCTTGTTCTAACATTCTGAAGGTGTTGTTCTAACATTCTGAAGGTCTTGTTCTAACATTCTGAAGGTCTTGTTCTAACATTCTGAAGATGTTGTTCTAACATTCTGAAGATCTTGTTCTAACATTCTGAAGGTGTTGTTCTAACATTCTGAAGGTCTTGTTCTAACATTCTGAAGATCTTGTTCTAACATTCTGAAGGTGTTGTTCTAACATTCTGAAGGTGTTGTTCTAACATTCTGAAGATGTTGTTCTAACATTCTGAAGATCTTGTTCTAACATTCTGAAGGTCTTGTTCTAACATTCTGAAGATGTTGTTTCTAACATTCTGAAGGTGTTGTTCTAACATTCTGAAGGTGTTGTTCTAACATTCTGAAGGTGTTGTTCTAACATTCTGAAGGTGTTGTTCTAACATTCTGAAGGTCTTGTTCTAACATTCTGAAGGTCTTGTTCTAACATTCTGAAGGTGTTGTTCTAACATTCTGAAGGTGTTGTTCTAACATTCTGAAGGTCTTGTTCTAACATTCTGAAGGTGTTGTTCTAACACATTCTGAAGGTGTTGTTCTAACATTCTGAAGATCTTGTTCTAACATTCTGAAGGTGTTGTTCTAACATTCTGAAGGTGTTGTTCTAACATTCTGAAGGTCTTGTTCTAAACATTCTGATGGTGTTGTTCTAACATTTGAAGGTGTTGTTCAACATTCTGAAAATGTTGTTCTAACATTCTGAAGGTGTTGTTCTAACATTCTGAAGGTGTTATTCTAACATTCTGAAGGTGTTGTTCTAACATTCTGAAGGTCTTGTTCTAACATTCTGATGGTTTTGTTTCTAACATTCTGAAGATGTTGTTCTAAACATTCTGAAGAACTTGTTCTAACATTCTGAACATTCTGAAGGTCTTGTTCTAACATTCTGAAGGTGTTATTCTAACATTCTGAAGATGTTGTTCTAACATTCTGAAGATATTGTTCTAACATTCTGAAGATATTGTTCTAACATTCTGATGGTATTGTTCTAACATTCTGAAGGTATTGTTCTAACATTCTGATGGTGTTTGTTCTAACATTCTGAAGTGTCTAACTTCTGAAGGTGTTGTTCTAACATTCTGAAGGTGTTGTTTCTAACATTCTGAAGGTCTTGTTCTAACATTCTGAAGATTCTTGTTCTAACATTCTGAAGGTCTTGTTCTAACATTCTGAAAATCTTGTTCTAACATTATGAAGGTGTTATTTCTAACATTATGAAGGTGTTATTCTAACATTCTGAAGGTGTTGTTCTAACATTCTGAAGGTCTTGTTCTAACATTCTGATGGTTTTGTTCTAACATTCTGAAGATCTTGTTCTAACATTCTGAAGAACTTGTTCTAACATTCTGAAGTCTTGTTCTAACATTCTGAAGGTCTTGTTCTAACATTCTGATGGTTTGTTCTAACATTCTGAAGGTTCTAACATTCTGAAGATCTTGTTCTAACATTTGAAGGTGTTGTTCTAACATTCTGAAGGTCTTGTTCTAACATTCTGAAGGTCTTGTTCTAACATTCTGAAGGTGTTGTTCTAAAACATGTCTGAAGGTGTTGGTTCTAACATTACTGATGGTGTTGTTCTAACATTCTGAAGGTTTGTTTTCTAACATTCTGAAGGTGTTGTTCTAACATTCTGATGGTCTTGTTCTCTTCTAACATTCTGAAGGTTTTGTTCTTAACATTCTGAAAGGTGTGTTGTTCTAACATTCTGAAGGTGTTGTTCTAACATTCTGAAGGTGTTGTTCTAACATTCTGAAGGTATTGTTCTAACATTCTGATGGTTTTGTTCTAACATTCTGATGGTTTGTTCTAACATTCTGAAGTGTTGTTCTAACATTCTGAAGGTGTTGTTCTAACATTCTGAAGGTTCATTATGAAGGTGTTATTTCTAAACATTCTAAGGTGATTCAACATTCATGAATGGTGTTTTCTAACATTCTGAAGGAATTCTTGTTCTAACATTCTGAAGGTGTGTTGTTCTAACATTCTGAAGGTGTTGGTTCTAACATTCTGAAGGTGTTATTCTAACATTTCTGAAGGTTCGTGTGTGTTCTAACATTCTGAAGGTGTTGTTCTAACATTCTGAAGGTGTTTGTTCTAAACATTCTGAGAAGATGTTGTTCTAACATTCTGATGGTGTTGTTCTAACATTCTGAAGGTCTTGTTCTAACATTCTGAAGGTGTTGTTCTAACATTCTGAAGGTGTTGTTCTAACATTCTGACAGGTGTTATTGTTAACTAACATTCTGAAGGTCTTGTTGTTCTAAACATTATCTGAAGGTGTTGTTCTAACATTCTGAAGGTGTCTTGTTCTAACATTCTGAAGATCTTGTTCTAACATTCTGAAGGTCTTGTTCTAACATTCTGAAGGTCTTGTTCTAACATTCTGAAGGTGTTGTTCTAACATTCTGAAGGTCTTGTTCTAACATTCTGAAGGTGTTGTTCTAACATTCTGATGGTCTTGTTCTAACATTCTGAAGGTGTTGTTCTAACATTCTGAAGGTGTTGTTCTAACATTCTGAAGGTGTTGTTCTAACATTCTGAAGGTGTTGTTCTAACATTCTGAAGGTCTTGTTCTAACATTCTGAAGATGTTGTTCTAACATTCTGAAGGTCTTATTCTAACATTCTGAAGGTCTTGTTCTACAAACGCATAACAATCTTCTAATTCTAGAAGTCTTGTTCTAACATTCTGAAGGTTTTGTTCTAACATTCTGATGGTCTTGTTCTAACATTCTGAAGGTATTGTTCTAACATTCTGACAGGTGTTTGTATCTAACATTACTGAAGGTGTTGTTCTTACATTCTGAAGGGTTTGTAGTTCTAACATAATTTGTTGGTTCTAACACACGACGATTCTGAAGGTGTTTTTTCTACCACATTATGATGGTGGTGTTCTAACATTCTGAAGATCCAACATTCTGACGATGTTGTTCTAACATTCTGAAGGTCTTGTTCTAACATCTCTGAAGGTGTTGTTCTAAGCATTCTGAATGGAATGGAAGTCGTGTTCTAACATTCTGAAAAATCATCCAATTAAAATTTCCAACCAGTGAACTATTAGACTCTTTACATTAAGGGTCCCGTTTAAAACTGGTCAACGTGATGATACCCATCCTTTTTCTGCTAAAAATTATCGACAAAGATTGGTGGACATAGAGTGGAGAAAAACACAATGGAGATGTGATATCAAAAGCTCTTATGGGTAGAAGTTTTTTTCCCCAGTGGTACTTAATTGTCTGTCTATGCAGCTACAATAAAGGTTCTTTTAAACTAATGAAGAGTTAATTTAAGTTCAGATTAAAATCTTTGTCTAGAGTTAATTATTAAAAACATCTGACGTTCTACTTCTTTGTCATAAGTATAATCTGTGTATCTGTGCAGCACTATCAACTGAAAATTAATGAAACTTTTAATTACAGTTCGCTCCTGACTATAATGATTCTGTTGTTCCTGTGTGTTCTATCCAGACGTCTTCACTTCTTTGACATTTGTAAGTGCAACTGTGTAGATTTTAAAAATTAAATAAGGCTTTTTATTTTTTGTGGACAAACTTCAAGAACAGTACCATATAATTCATGTTAATTCATGGTGCCATGTTTTTAAAGCTAAATATTTTAATGATTTATATCAGAGTAAACAAAATTGTGGAAAATATTATTTCTATTTACCTAATTGAATCTATAAATTTTCGACAGTAGATGATTTGAATGAAAGCTGCATTTCCCACATTACAATAATACAGACACATAGACACACCACAAACACATTAGCAATACAAGAGTGACAGGGATGTCCTTTTAAAGTTGTATTGCCTGCTAATTTTCACTGTATACGATATGTATACTTAAACATTTGATATTTTTAAACATTGATCACTGTAACTTTGATGATTTAGCTCCCCAAAAGCAATATGATCGGGCCATATATAAAGAGCCGCGAAATCTAGAGGAATCATAATTATTCCCTGGTTTTGAATAAAGACGCCTTCAATCACCGCCATGTTCAGTGACTTTCATGGTTTTGTCGCGATTCCTAATCGCGCTTCACCGTGTCCTGAAGAATTCGACTAAGATCGTCGCATGGTTGACGCCAGGTGAGTACGACTAGGGTAAGCACACTTGTGTTTGTTTATTGGTTTTCCTTCTGGCACTATATGAGCTATACATGCTAGTCATTTGTACCAAAGAGTTGAGTATTTGAAACATTCACAGAATTTTCCACACTCTACAGGTCTAAAATGTTGTGGCTGTTGTGCGTTATCATGTGTATCAAAATATTAAATGTGAGAGATTTATTTTCCATTGTAGATTGCGTCTCGGTCGAGGTCGACCCACATATTTTGCTTATGAAAAATGGTTGATACTTTTCTTTGGGTTCTCACAACTCTCGTTTTTACATCAAGATTGTCGCGACGAATGTTCGCGAAGCGGGACTGTTCGGAACTGTTTCGGCCATCTTGGACAGCCTATTTTTCTACGAGTAACACCGTTAAAAAGATTTTTTCCTTTTATAATTTAAGATACTTCCAGTGCTGCAACTCAGGGGCGTAGGAAGCGGGGGGGCAGGGGGGGCAACTGCCCCCCCGTTCCCCCAGGACGGGGGGGCAAACATGTCTTTTTGCCCCCCCATTTTCGCAGACTGAAATTTTTCTAAAAATGCTTATTTGAAAGAAAAATGGGTCCTCCTGCACATTTTTCGTACTTCATTCTAGAAAATTTTCTGCTGCGCGGCGCATTTCCTAAAACGTTTCAAGCACATATTTTCAAACCTTAAATAGTAAAAATTCAATACACAAAAACTAGACTAAAAATGTCCATCAAGGGATTCTATGTACTATTTAGAAAATTGTCTCTTAAAAGATCAATTTGTTTATATGTCTTAGCGAGACAATTAATTCATTTTTTTATGTTACACAACAATGTGCCGATGGTTTGAAGCCCGTATATTCAGATCGTGGAAGGGTTGCATAATGTTATGACGACACAATTATCATTTCTTTAATGCAGGTTAGCTTTAAATCGAAAAATTACCATGTTAAGAAGCTGCTTTATAATCATTAAACTTTATCGTTAAAACTCATCTCTCAGCCATTCTAAAAATCGTAATTTTTTTTCCGGGGGAGGACCCCCGGACCCCCCTAACACCAAATTCTTCGCGCCTTTGGGCGCTCACAAATTCATCAAAATGCATCGTTAAAACTCATCTAAGCCATTCTAAATCGTAAGTATATTTTTTTCCCGGGGGAGACCCCCACCCCCCAAAACACAAAAATCTCGGGCTTTCGGGCGATCTCAAAATCATCAAAATACATAAAAACTCATCCCGGGGGTCTCCCTCAGACCCCTAACAAAACACAAAAAAATCTCGCGCCTTCGACGCTCACACGCTAATTTGGCCAATTTGCGTTTTCGTTAATTTCCTTTTAGCGACCCCACTGTCTATAAATGTGTACAAGGATTAAATTTAGTGATATTATGAAAAATGTACATAAAGCATATATTATATGGTTGGGAGTTGAATTAATCTCCTCTCGTAAGGGGGGGGGGGTTACAAAATATTGAGGACCTTTGCCCCCCCCCCCCCCATGACGTTTCATCTTCCTACGCCACTGCAACTTTATAAAAAGTTGTAAAATTAGAAAGTTTAAACCTCAGACAGACGGAGAAAAATATGTATAACACTTAAACAGTTTTCACTATGACCAAAAGAGTGAAAGTTATAGACCATACAACTTTAAATAACCTTGGTTGTCAGTGGAAAGTTCATAAGTCATTTGTCAACCAACCAACTAAAAAGGAAATTTTTCAAACAAAAGGGATAAATGTTTTTTGATCCTAATGGAACTATTTTATACGGTAAATGGAGAAATACATTGCTCTCCCTCAGCATCAGTGTTGGTGATGGTAAAGGGTATAATACTCCTGGCTGTGATTCAACTCTAACCATCAGAACACTTAAATTTACTCTACCAATTAAGCTACCTAGTCGCCCACAATCCACCCATCCACCCGATCCAGAATCTTAAGCTACCTGGTCGCCTACAATCCACCCATCCACCCATCCACCAGATCCAGAATCTAAAGCTACCTGGTCACTCATGGCCACAATCCACCCATCCACCCAATCCAGAATCTTATGCTACCTGGTTGCCCACAATCCACCCATCCACCCGATCCAAAATCTTATGCTACCTTGTTGCAGACGATCCACCCATCCACCCGATCAAGAATCTGTTGTGTTCATAGCACCAGTTGTGGTGAGAGGTAGAGTACACCAGCTCTAGGCACCGTCTCTTGGTCTGGGGAGAGCTTTAATCACACTTACTAGTGTAAGATTCCGCACCCACTCGATCACATCCTAGGAACGGCTATATGAGAAGGAGCAAACAGTATTCTGACAAGTGGAGCTGAAGTAAACATCAGAATGAGATTTTCTTGGCGCAAAAGTCCTGCATAATATTTACTTAAGACTGGCCATTAGCAGTATATTGATTACATGTTGGAATTAAACACCTTCTTTGTTTGTTTTTGGGCTGTTCATACCAATGTACAGCAGAACTATACATTGTGAGGACAAATTCATTTCCGACTTTATCAAATTTTTTTAATTAGAAATCGCCAAAGTGTGTTTATGCAGTGATGTTTTGGGGAGTATAAGTATTGAATCCCATGGCCGCAGGTTTTTCGCTGTCAACATCTAGCGATAAATTTTGATTAAAGTTTAAGTAACACCTCTTGGTGATGCAATGATTAGTAAAAGTTTACAAATTTTATTGCTGCTGTACAAGATAAATAATTTTTTTTTTTGTAAATCTGTGGACGGTGTAATTAGAAAAGTTGTTGGATGAGTGTAGAAGTTGGTGATTCGACCCGTAACCGTAAATAAATCCTGTATTTCTTTTCTCTCTGATTATCATGGGGACCTTTGGGGTGTGGGCTATAAATCGCCTGGATTGGTGTCCGAGGTTTATTAATGGCCACTATATCTTCCTCCTACGATAATAGAATAGCAGAAACAGATTCCTAAGGATCCCCTAATACTGTAAAAAACACACATGTTTTATGAATCTTGGTTTCGATTGCTGGGGAATAGAATTGCTCTTTATTACATTTCTGAAGGAATGAAATTAAATTCCAATACAGGGTTTAACATGTTTGGATAGGAGCCCAGGAGACAGAATTAGTGTGAAAAGGTTACATAGATAATGAATCTTTGCTAGTGTTTTTCAGTACTTGATCTGTTTTTGATATTTTGTAATTTAATTTCTTTTCACCAATTTTGATTTTGTGAATCACAGTTTTTTCCTCATCAATGTAAGGAATATCGATCAGACACCTCCTATCTGCTTGGTAATATATATACAAGTGACAACAGTCATCCAAAGAACATCTGTAAACAATAGTAGTAGAATGCTTAAATAAAATTGTCACATGTGGTAGAAAGAGTTGTCAGCAATAGCGAATACTATAAGACTCTTTCACATGTGGATATGAAGGATAGGGATATTCTACCCGAGGGACACAAAATGTAGTAAAACCCGAGGCTTGCCGAGGGTTTTGCAACATTTTGTGATCCCGAGGGTTAGAATATCCCTATCCTTCATATCCACTTATGAAAGAGTATTTTTCTTTCATACCACGACGTTTTAACTGCAATTTTACAAAACTATAATATCCCGCCATTTTGAAATAAATTCGAAGAAATCCACGACTGGAAGTCAATTTCCATATATGAAAAATTACGTGATATTTTCAACACAAATTCCGTTGCTTGCATCTTTTATAGTAAAACCAGTCAATTTTGTGAAAAAAAATGTTAAAATTTTACCGAGGGAAATAGATATTTTGTTGACTCCGTGACGTCGTCACGAGGCTTTATTGTATGGGTAGCCATGCAATACAGCCTCAGGCGACATGAGTGTATTGCCCTAGACCAGCCAGTATTACACATGTAGGTATGAAAGAAATATGTATATGTATATATATGTATTAAAGGACGTTTATCTAATTGGTATTTGTCTTCGTCTCAGTTTTTAAATTGATCTTGCTAATTTGGAGATTTTTGGAGCTAGGGCAACTACAACCTCTTTTAAATTTGCATTTAATATCAAAATGTGAAAAAAGAAATGAACTTCTTCCGCAGCTATCTTGCTATAAATTTTTATTGCATTAGAAGATACTGATAAATGTTTAAGAGACGATAACAAGATAATGTCACCATCAGGTCCTGGGCTTTAAGTATTGGGACTGGAACCTTATCATTAATCAGATTAATCATGCAGTCTAATATGTTCATCCTGCCAAATAAAGAATCTTATCTTTCTTTTAGGAGATAGAAATTAAGAGCACCAGATGATGGACCTATGCAAGCTTTTTGTAGTTTCTGATTACAAGTTAATTATATAGGAATTATAATTCCAAAATACAACTGCCATCAGAATGTTGCATTTCATTCTTGGTCCATATAAGATTCATCTTCATGAGTAACTACATGTTAATTATAATGTTTCTACCACTATGTGTCACTTGTACATGTAACTGTTTAGGGCATCTGTCAATCAATTGAGGGAATACATATATGGAGGGAGACAATATCAATAAAAGCATGCATTGCCAAATTTTTATCTTGCATCAAAGTTTGTTATAAATTTTTAGGGGACAAGGAAGTAATTCAAAGACAAAGACAAAAAAACTGTCAAATTTTCGAGGCGATCTGCCCCTTTATCAAGACATACAAAACGAACACGATTACATAATAGGATACAAACAGTAAGGCGGGACAAAGAAATTAGACAAATATTTAACTTTACAGCACATTATGGAGCGCAATCTTCCCTTAGGCAAGTGGCAGCCGAAGGCCGGATCTACCAAAAGGAGTTACTCCTTTATCCATGCTGTTTGGCAGAACGCTAAAATATGAGCGATGACTGGAAAGCGTGCCATAAATGTTTATGATAGACACCACTCATATGTTCAGATATGTGTTATGTCACGTTTTACTCTCCTTACAGAACAAAAGTAAAATTTGATAATTTTTCTATGAATGCAGGATTGTAATAGGACACAACCCCATACAAATTTTCAGGATGGATTGTTGATTAATAATTAAAATTGTTAAGAAAAACACATCCAGGTGTGTGAATATACAACTATCTATGTATAAATTAAGCTGAGTTAAGGTTTTAGATTAAAAAAAAAAGTTATGTATTTTTTCAAAAGTTAGTGTTATTATTAGTTATATTACTGACCTTCAATAAGGCCTAAAAAAAATATATGTCTGTTTAGGGTTACATTGGCAAAAAACAAAAGAGGGTCGGTAGGCCAGGAGCGCCATTTGAAAACACATTTTGGACTTCTTCTCAGTTCTGCCGTGGATTTGGCTGAACTTCATGAATGATCCGATGGCCAGGTTGTTAGGATTTTTTTTTTAACTTCTTCTCAAGTTCTACTTGTGCTTTGGCTATTGCATTTTTTGAACTTCTTCTCATTTTGGAGTGTCTTTCATTCTAAAAAAAAAATGGCCGGAACCAGAGTCTGAGATCGAAATCCCGGAACCAGAGTCTGAGATCGAAATCCCGACTTTTAATTTTGTTTTTATAGTAAAGTGGGGGGAAAAATTAGGATCGGGGGTAAAAAATTAGGGTCGGCCAGGTAACCCTAAATAGACATGTTATTTTTTTGGCCTTAGCCTTTTAACATATAGAAAAAATAGATAGAGGAAATATATAGATCTTGGACAGTTTTATTTGACTTTGCCCCTATGCTAATAAACCATTCCAGAACAAAATTTGAAAAGATACAAACCATTTATTACTTTTGCATTTAACGTGTTAAGGGTATAGGTTGTGCCCGTATCATGTCTTAAAGCAGAAAGGAAGAAATATTCCTCTACCAAACTAATGCTGGAGGTGGGCAATCGGAGACATGAAAACTTTCACAGTTGGCCGACCCAGGCCAATTGGATATGTCAACATATATGATGTTATTGACATTCATTGTGAGAAATTGACGTTGTTAGGCAAATATGCTGAGAAAACGTGATTAGTCGGGGCTAGTGGTCTGTAACAGGAACATATTGAATTGTTTCTCATTATCTGCACCAGTGTATCCGGTCAGTCGAGTTAGACGCCGTAATACAACTATGTCTGCTTGTTGTGCTGACTGTTAATGTGCGGTACCAGTCATATGTACAAAAAGTCAGAATGAGGCTCCGGAAATTCTATTAGCAGACTTTGGTAATAATTTTATTAGCCGTTCACTGGAAATCCGTTCTATGTCTGCTGACAGCTTTTGAAGAACTGATTCAATAAAACAACCGTAATTCTATCTCTTCTGTATGCTGCTCATCTCTCGTAAAAAACATTCACTGAACTTTAACACATTTTATTTCACAGGGTTCACCACATTTATAAATTTTAACATGTTAATGTCACTATTTGATTACTTGTTTTATGAAGTGGTTATTAAATACAATATTATACAATGGATATTTCAAAAATGTATAGATATCCTCTGTACTATTGCATGTGTTTGCTTTCACTTTTAATGCTTTTTAATGTAACAGGGTGAAGTATTTAAAATCAATTTAATACCTGCCTCTGCCAGGAATTGAACTCGGGACATCTTGATTACTAGTCTGATGCTCAACAGATCGAGCTAAAGAGAAGTTCTCTCCAGACAAGCGATATATACTGGCTAGTATAAACCAGTGTTACAATACTCACCCTCCAGGAATGAACTCGTCCTCGAGTTTCCAGGGGTCACAAGGATTCTTCTGCAGGTATCGTTATGTATCATTCCTGAGTCCCTAAATGGGCGTCAATGTCACAGGATGCAATATTTACAATCAATTTAATTCCTGTCTCTGCCAGGGATCGAACTTAGGACCTCTGGTTTGCTAGTCCGACACTTGAGCTAAAGAGAAGTTCTCCCTAGACGAGCGATATGTTGTGGCTAGTATTAACCAGGGTAACATTAATGAGGACACAAATCATGAATAATTAGCCTTCATTTAGTTGAAAAGATTGAGAAATTAGATACAGTCGAAACTCGTTATCTCAAAATCGCTTGAGTCAAAATTCTGGTTGAGTCGAATTAATTTTGAAAAACAGTCGCTATCTCGAAATCAATTTCAGTCAATATTTTAAATTTAAAAAATTGATTACGTAAATGAAACATAGACAAGCAATTGAAATTCACCTGTGGTTTGTCGTAACATGATTGGTTTACCTGCACATATCGCAATGGGTTCATACTACAACAAAGACTTCTAATTATGAATTGTTTGATAATCCTCTCAAGTCTGGGTTCCTAATTAGTGTCACTTTACAATTGTGACTTACCTGTACATAGACACGACATGTGTTTACACAATCACACTCAGTATGGCTCGATCAGCGTGGCTGATCATGACCGGGTGTGTGTTTGTTTAGGAATCATTAGTAATGAAAGAGTTTTCTAAGGCTTGTATGGAATGTTGATAGCACGAAATAATTTCAAAACCCACAATGTTAAATGTTTAACTAGTCGTTGCATGTATTTCTTCGTTGGTGTAGAAATCTTTCGTTTGATTTACCGTAAATTATATTAACCAGTATGTGCGAGATTCGGAAACAGAGTGTAGTCTGCTTATGGTAGGTGAAAATTATTGTTTATTTTGCTCATTTTGAAATAAAATTAAATTCTGAAATAAGAAAGATACTTGTTTTTATTTGTTCAGCTACTACATTCCGTATAAGTTTGATGTATGAACCATTGAAATCAGTAACCACCTACAGGAAATCAGGATGCATGCCTATAATCGTGACGATCATATTATTGTAATTCAAGCTTTTATCTATTTTAAAAAAATCC
This sequence comes from Argopecten irradians, assembly GCF_041381155.1. Lineage (NCBI taxonomy): Eukaryota > Metazoa > Mollusca > Bivalvia > Pectinida > Pectinidae > Argopecten > Argopecten irradians. The sequence goes on along the minus strand of NC_091135.1, from coordinate 28,462,855 downwards.
AAAAACATCTGAAAACATATAACTAAAATGATTTAATAGAAACCTTATTAGTTGGAAAATTACGATAATATGCTGATCACGGTAATAGGCATGTAGCCAGCTGTTATAGTCATAAGATAATGACCATTGAAAACCACGTTCTGATCAAACCTAATGACATAATGTTTTAGTCGAATTCCAGATGAGTCAAAGCATTTTCCTTGGTCCGTTGAATTTCGAGATAACGAGTTTCGAATGTAGTTGTATAAAAATTACAAGAAAGAAAATTTGCAGGTGAATTAAAATCATGTTGCCTGACAAAATCAGTGTATAGGAAAACTGTCAAAGGATTTGAGGGTATAATTATTTGTACTCTGCCAAACTGTACGCAATCTTTGCTGAAACAAGCAAAATTAATAAAAGACATATTTAGAGCCTTTTTTGTTGTATGTTTCCTTTCTCTGGTATCTTTGATGGGAAAAAGGCCAAAATATAAAAGCTAAAGCCGATCACTATCTCTATCTGTCTTATTTTTTTCATGGTTTAGAAGAATGGTGAAAATAAAATCTGTTATAAATCATGCTGAGATAGAACTAAATCGTAGTCAAGATGAGAAATAATGATTCGCAAACTTTTGATAAAAATCAAATAAATATTTAACATCGCTAGGTGGCTCCCACTTAGTCAAACAATCGGAAGTAAGCTGACATTGTAACGTCGTTGCTGAGAATATCATGTGACTACCGTTACTACGTAACGTCTGTCCGAGCTCTTCCAAGAACGGGTCATGAACTTTCCAACTTCTGTTCGGCAATAATCGCAACTTCTATGGCGGCCAGTTTAAAATGAAGGCATGTTTACAAGTATCGACTTTCAATAACTGCTGTACCAAAGTTATGAAGAAATCATTATAAATATTCTTTGATATAACTTAATTAATTTCAACTACATCTACAAATACTAAAGATATCGTTGTAGAAACTAACTTGACTTTTTGTTAGCTCGCCTATTCGAAGAATAAGGGGAGCTAATGTTGTCACCCTGGCGTCGGCTTCAGCGTTGGCGTCCCATTTCACCTTAAAGTTTTTGAGCAAGTTTCTGTTTCGTCAATTGTTTAAGCTTAAGTCATCATAAATGTTTATGATTTTATTTTCCTAATGTGTATGGATGCTGAACGTGATAATACAACCAATTTGGTGTCCTTTAGAGGTTTTTTGAGTCTGTTAATTTGTCATATTTCCATGTTAAAGTTTTTGAGCAAGTTTCTATTTCGTCTATTGTTTAAGCTTAAGTCATCATAAATGTTTATGATTTTATTTTCCTAGTGTGTATGGATGCTGCACATGATAATACAGCCAATTTGGGGTCCTTTAGGGGGTTTTTGAGACTGTTAATTTGTCATATTTCCATGTTAAAGTTTTTGAGCAAGTTTCTATTTTGTCAATTGTTTAAAGTTGTATAATCTATAACTTTCGATCTTTTTGTCATAGTGAAAACTGTTTAAGTGTTATACATATTTTTATCCGTCTGCCTGAGTTTTAAACTTTCTAATTTTACCATTTTTTATAAAGTTGCAGCACTGGAAGTATCTTTAATTATAAAAGGAAAAAATCTTTTTAACGTGTACACGTAAAAAATGGGCTCGAAATATGCCGAATTATTCCGAACTCTTCCAAACATCGTCGCGACAATCTCGAAGTAAAACGAGAATTGTAAAGCCAAGAGAAAATATCAACAATTTTTCATAAACAAAACATGTGGTCGACCTCATCAGACTCTATCTACAAAGAAAATAATGCTTCGCACATTACAATATTTGATACACACAACATTTTACGGTAATGTGTAAATTGGATGTTTCAAATACTCAATCTGTGGACATATACCAGCATGATTTGCTCATATAAGCCAGAAGGAAAACGTAAATAAACACATGTGCGCTTACGCTAGTTACCTGGCTCACCACGTGCATGTCATGTCAAACGTCAGCCACGTGATACGATTCAGAATCCGACAAAACCCGAAGTCACTGAACATGGCGGTGATTGAAGGCGCTTTATTCAAAACCAGGAATATATGATTCCTAGATATCGGCTCTCTTATAGGCCGACATATGCTTTTGGGGAGCTAAATCATCAAGTTACATGTCAATGTTTAAATATCAAATGTTTAAGTTACATATCGTTACAGTGAAATTAGCAGCAATACAACTTTAAGCATAAGTCATCATAAATGTTTATGATTTTATTTTCCTAATGTGTATGGATGCTGAACGTGATAATACAACCAATTTGGGGCCCTTTAGGGGTTTTTTGAGTCTTGTTAATTTGTCATATTTCCATGTTTAAATAGGAAATACTTGAACATCAACTTTTTTTGAATAGGCGAGCTTTGCTGTTCTCCAACAGCACTTGTTGATAGTTACGTATCGTGTGGCTTTAAACATGTGTATATAATACTTTGAAAGGTATTAATTTTCTTTTTTTCTCTGCGGTATGGTAGATGATGATTATAAAGACTTCTATGTCTTAAGATGTTTGATAAGAACAATAGCAGGTCCGAGTATTGGATTTAATTCATAATTAACACAAAACCATTTTCTGAATGTCAAGGGTAACATTATTAACCATATATGGTAAGAACAGAGCCAACATTTCTTGAATGTTATATAATGGAGAGTTTTTATACCAGAAGTAGAGTTATTAACATTCTGTTTGAAGTTATTCCATGTGTATACAGTCTGATTGCCTGAGTCCCTGTAGATTGTTACTTCAAAAGTCTCCCAAATTGTTGGTCCTTGTTGCTTGGCATGAGGTAAAATCATTGAGTATTAAATACAAACCCATGAGGATACACTCCCAAATTATGAATTGGCCTTAATTTGAGCCATTTGAATAAGTGATTAATACTGTCGGTTGATGCGCAGCGCTATCTGTCATAGCTTTGACCAATGTGAGGAATACTTTGGTATCTGGTATTTGAGGATTTCTCCTTCACGGAGGGTTAGATCATAGAGATGGTGGGCGATCGTCAGCATCTGATAGAAGGAAAATTAAGTTTCTATATATGCCATTAATCCAAGATCTGTCGGAAATCTAGGAACATCCTCCTTTGCAGGTCAGCAATCAGAAACCCCAAATGTGATTGTTGGTGAAACTGGGTATTCAGAAATTTATAGATAACAAAAATTATTGGGATATCATGATCTGCACTGAGTGAAAGCTGTATTTAAAGGAATGTTTTGGCCTCCATATTGATCCTGACAGATCATTTACAATCCACTATAGCAGCTCCTGATTCTCTCTCACTCTTGTCTGATATCAAGAATGAGGGAAGAAATACATTAGGATGGCGCTTATATTTGATTACAATGACGATAGGCTAAAAATGGGGGGAAGATGTATAGGCTAAGGCATCATCCTTTACTCTAGTGAAAGGTTGAGCCAATTTTCTGCACTGTTGATGGAATTCAGTTTTATAGGTTGTCTGTTTATGTCTCTGGATTCAGTGGCACAATGGCCATAAAATGTAAACCAATCTGGTGTTATGGTCCGTGGTGGGATACACATAATATTTCTCTGGTACTTTTCATTTCATTATGGCGGCCAGCACTCTATTGGAGAAACCTCAATACTGTCAGGAGTTTAGGGTGATGGAATCCTTAGTGTTATAATTATAAAGATGATTCCAATTTAGGCCATTAGATTCTAGATATGTCATATTGCGTAAATCTTCCTGAAGTACAGAATCTCGCTGGAGATTCATTCCTTAACTGGTTCTATTACGATACTGATATTAATTATTATGCTCAAAAAGTGAAATTATATATTATTCTGTAACAATTCGTTTGTAATCCTTTCATTGTAAAATTGGCAGGGTCTGGCCAGATATGGTCAATCTTTTTGGACCTTAAATGATCCAGTGTCTGGACCAAGGGCATAATACTGTCCAACTTGTGCAGATGACTGGTTGCATTGACCCTGTGATAGTGTATTTGATATGGAAGTGATGGTAGTGATGTTTCTGGTTACTCCTATTTTTAGTGTCTCTGTTGTATAATTTAGATACAGTTTTGTACTCTACTATAACTTTCCCATAGAATGTGTTAACAGCCTAAAAGCAAATCCTGCAGTTTGTTGATTTTATAAACCAATTGTCCAGTTTGATTTCAAATGCATCAAATTTTTTCTTGTGTTATTGAATTTTTTTTTTTTTTTAAACCAGACATTGCCATATTGTTCTTGCAGTACTGTCTGGTGTTACTTTTATAAGTATAGATAATGATTTGTTTTTATTCTTAAAGATGCTCCACCGCTGACAAATGGTATTTTTTCACTATCAGAAACAGGAGCAGATGATTTAGTATTTTTCTTCAGTTACAAAAGTTACTTACTTTACACCATTACCACCATTGAAAAATTAGAGCTTCTAATTTTACTTCAAGTTAAAAATATGAAAAATAATTAATTGCATCCCGAAAAAATTCCGTGGCACTATATCCTATATGGAATGTAGTACTGATTGCGCATGCACCAAAGGTAAAATAAATGATTTTATAATATTTTTTGTGTTAATTAGACATATATATACACGATTAAACACAGATTATTGTTCAAATGATGAATATCATTTATGCTCTGTCGGCGGTGGAGCATCTTTAATGGATAGTGCATTAATTTGGTATCAATATACTATTATAGTTTTTTATGATAATGTTGTTACTAACACTTAGTAGATTCTAATAAAAAGCCAAATAGTGCATTATGTTATTCCATAAATCAGTAGTTGATTATAATATATTGTCATCCCCTGAACCCATTGTTTCGTTACTAATACCAGCTCATATTCTTTTGCTAATCTACAACAGATTGGATATATTTTGGTTAAAATCATACTTATATGCTAGACTCCATTAACCTTGAAAAAATGGTTATAAAAATTTGTCAATATTAGTGTCCGTAACATCAATCATAATGGTTTTTTTTTAAACTTTGTCTGTATTCATTAGCTGTTGTGCACTCATGGAAAATTCAGAGATTAAGAAATATGAGAAATTAACTATCGATAGAAGATATTACAGAATGATTTGTCACTGTAGTAGACTGTTTACGGCCTCATCCATCTCTGAGCCAAGCCCTAAACACAAATGGTGATGGATGTCCGCAATAACATCAAGAACCTCCAACAATTGGATTGTAATTCTATTGAAGCCATACATCCTATTGAAATTTACCTTCTTATTTTTTCAATCAGCTAATCAGAAAATCTTTGAAGATTTTTTTTCATATTGTATGTTTTGGTTTGATTTAGCCAGGGACATATAAGGACATATGTGCCTGAGGTTTGATAGTGGAGGAAAATTGGAGTACCTGAGAAAAAACCACTGACCAGAGGTCAGTACCTGGTAACTACCTCACATCATGCCATATGGGATTCGAACTTGCAACCCAGTGGTGGAGGGCTTGTGATAATATGTCAGGACATCTTAACCACCCTGTCACCGTGACTCCATATATTGTGTATTAGGAATAGAATTCAGACAATAGATAACCTATGTCAAATACATTATTCCAAATTGTCATGATACATTTAAAGGTCAAATTTATAACCTTAAACACAGGACTAAATTATATGAAATTCCAAAAAATAGCAAACTGTAAGGGGACAAAGGGACATAACTGAAGCGAACCCAATGGTGACATAAATAAAAGAAACTCTAGTGGGATCAACTTACACAATTAAAGTCACAGTTTACCTAGAGCTGACATTACCCAGGTACATATAGAATAAAAAAAATTAAAACTCCCCAGTGTCAGTAGTACATTTACACAAGGCCGTGAGTGTCCACGAGATAGCTACGCATTTATTGGTGATACATTAAACCTGAACAGAGATTGTCAATTATCAAACTATAAAATGAAATAAATGGTCAAACAATCTCATGTTCATGTCTGAATCAGAAAGTTATAAAAAAAAAACAAAGACGTGATTCTATTTGAATGAGACTTGATTCTATTTGAATGTGGAAGACTTTGAAAAACACATCAATTACATGTTTTCATCACTTGTTTGTATAATCACATGTTAAATGTTTGTAGTGTTGGGTCTTCCTTCACACGTGGCTGAGTCATGTCCACCATTTATTCATGTGAGAGTTATCCAATCGTATAATGAAATTAATTCAAATCTTTCATCAATTTCGGCATGGCTAGTGCCCCGATTACACCATGCCAAATCACAATGACGGTATCGAACCTGGTAATACAATTACTCTATCCAAGGGAGATAATTACCACCGGTGACTAGTGTTAACCTAGCTTTCCGCCCTTATCCTCAACAACATTATCATACTGAACTGACTTCCTGTTTGTTAGAGTGATAATTTTTCATCCCTGAGGCAAATGTTTTAAAAAGAAAGACCAGAGAAATTGGCACAATCACTATGGAAATCAGCCTGAATGGACGGGAAATGAGGTGAATATTTTACACTTCATTATTTAAAAAAACAAAACTCTAACTAATAATTATTAATTTTTTTGTCAGATTTTAATCTGAAAAAAACAAAGATGGATGTGAATTAAATTCTTTGAGCTTAATTATACTCAGCTGACTTAGGTGACAATCTTCTTCAAGCAGAGATGAAAAAAATGTAATGCATCGCCATGAACAGTTTTGAAAATGAAAATAAATGATTAAAGCATTGAAGTACAATAAAATAGAATTGCCGTCTCTCTTTCAGAATACATAACATCTGTTATACATGGTGGAGACAGATCACATTAACTCTCGGCCCTATTGAATAAAATCTGAATCATTACACAGATTTTTCTCGTGAACCAACATACTACCAACACTACGTGCCATCATGATGTCATATCACCAGAATCAAGATGTTGTTGAAATCAAACTTTAAAGTTTCAGGAAGTACAAAGAAATGTTGTTGAAATGTCTGGAAAACCAAGCAGCCAAATTAAGGCAACCTGAACGATTGAGTAATTATTTAGAAGATCGAGTCAAAGAACCTAGCTTTTCTGATTAATATATATAATCTTTGAGCTACCTGGCCAGTGGAATTCAACCCAGTTTTAAAATGTTTTATTTTCTTAGATTTCTACAATAAAAGCTTATCAAGGAAAGATTTTAGTGCAGACTTGAGGTAGTTGTACAACAAATGTGGTCATACCATGGTAAATGGATCAATAGGATGATATTAATTAGGTCATTTTTATCTGACCCTTTTGTAAAGTGGATTAGTTTCAAGGTCCACAGGCCACTAGCTCAGGCTTTAAAGTTTGGTACCCACCTATAGTTAGGAGTTGCCAGGTAATTATCACTACATAGGTCAGTGATTGTTCTATGGGTACTCCAGGTGTCTCCAAAATCTTACACATCCTTTTTTGACCATATTAATAGGGTATAATACAAAAACCTTAACAAACCCGTTTTTGCACACTAGTGAAGAGTTTATTATACCTCAATGTTGTCGTCCATTTGTGCAGGTTGCTTAAATAAATGTTCAGAGAAATCAACTATTTCTTTTCCATTATGTACCATAATATGTTGCTCCTGTAAAGTTCTGAAGGACTTCAAAGTAGGATAAAAGGAATTATTGAAATCTTGACTCTAACTCTAGTATGTTTGTTTTTTTAAATACCAGTATTTCTGATTATCTCATATGTCCGGTTATGTCTTCCTGCTGCAATAAAATAAAATACATTATTTATATACAAGGAGGTTTCTTTTGTTTGAAGACCTTATTTAACATTTATATGTTTACTGATCAGGAATGAGCGAATTTATATTCTGTCTGATCTATATTGAATGGTATCTAAAGATATATTCTTTTTTATGTTGTTTTGCGTTGTAGATATTGAGGTCTCCCATTAGGTTCTTTTCTAGATATTGTCAGATTTAAGGATTTAAGTATATAGGAAAGCCAATTATGGTATGGTACAATTTGCTGCTTCCATGAAGTATTTTAAAATCTGAAACGGTCTGGTAAAGATTCTCACTCTGTTTCATTTGAGACATCAATATCTTTAGGGGCCACATTCTGGTGACCCTGTGTATGCTTCCTGTTATTCAGTTAACCATCTGGCTACAACATCTCCTGACAGTATGTATCCCTAGTGAATTAGGTGCAGTGTATCTCTCCGCTAAGCCAGACTGATAGAACTTCTTTCTTATGTGATCGGTTGAGTGTTAGACTTTCCCAGAGGTTCCCAGTTCGAGCAGAGGCAGTGATTGTGTTGATAAAAATCCTGCACTCTAGTTACATGTATCTACATGAAAGTGTGTTGTTCTACAGTTTTGGGGCGAAATGACCAGAGATACGAAAATGATCCATCATGTTTTAAAAGCCGTTTCGAACATCTTCAAGATTGCCATAGATTTGATTGAAAAATCCAAACAGTTATAGATAGAAACGAGCCTAGCTAATATGATGTCGTTAAATATTCTTTATGAAATGGAGTTAAAATAAGGATCAGAGTTTTAATCAGATTGAATCTTATAAACTTGTAAACTACGCATTTTGCTATAAAACCTACTTCGGTAAGCCCGAACTGGAAATATAGCTTTAATGTTTCCTCATTAAAGATATTTATGAAGAGATCAAATCTAAAATATGGATAAAGTGAACTGCATTCCATCAGGAAAGAATAATAATGAAAGTTTTCATTTTTTGCCTATAGACATTTTTGAGGCCTTGAATGTCTTTATTTTAGAGATATATGATATGAAAAAGTGATAATTCAAATGATTTGATGTGCTTACAAATCTTTTCCCTCAGTTTGAGATATAAATACACAACTCAGAGAATGGTCCCTAATTAGGCTAAAAAGAACCTTTAGGCTGTATGGAGAAGTAATTGTGAGAGACTGAGCAATGGTCGTCCAAGGTAAATAGCATCGTTAGACTTTCTTACTGTTATTGATATATGGTTTCAGTGTAATGGGTAGGTCTGTGGTCGATCTATTGTCTCCCCTTAAAGGACTCTTCGGTCTGGGACAATTTACCTAATTACAACATCGCATGCCTGTACGTACTTTTTACCCCTCCATCATTCATATTGATGTCTGCACAGTCACCGGTGCCTGTTGGGTGTAGCGAGTTCCGGGCGAGTCACTGGCCCGTTATTGTGTTAGTGCCTCGAAACGGAACGCTTAATTAAGGGGGGTCTTGCTCTGTAATTAGCGACATTTATCTGGAGACTGAATGAGATAATCGGCTACAGCATTGAATTTAATGATAAGCTTTTAGTGGGACATGGAGTCGTGACGATTTTGGGTCGCAGAGCGAAGAAAAGATCTCTAATTATTGACCCTGAATAAGGCTTAATGGATCTAATGATACATTCTGAGGGCAGCAGCCACGATTTTGCTCGAAATATTGTATATTGTGCAGAGAATGGCGTTAAATACGTCAGCTTAGAGTGCTTTTTAGTTTTTATTTATTGATGCACAGAATAATATAAGTTGTCAGTCTTGATGGCACTAGTAGAAGGTTCATCAAAGGTACTATATACATCATCAAACGGAATCCAAGGAAGTACACACTAATCATGTCGTAGTTAAATGGATGTTTTACTGAAATTATGGGATGGAAATGGAAATAGATGGAGACAGACATTGAAATGGACAGGGTTTATAGAAGCGGAACAAAAATTAGCGGTGATTTGCTTCTAAAGACTGCTGAGTTGTCATGGTTTGGTAGAAAATGATGCAATATAGACGTAGTCCTTCTTAGAGAGATTAAGAATCTAATCTCGGAATGGATCTCCTGAAAGCTATAGAGGACTGGGATACTGTAGAGCAGGTGATTCAATTCTTAAGGACAGAGGTCAAATGAACGTATGTCATGGTTACATTTGATTAGTGTGGTGAGGCTAACATCAAATCTGTATAACCTTACCTTATATGGTTATGTGAAATAAAAATCATAATCAAATTTTGTGGCATTACAAAATTGGCAAATTTTATCTATTTTCCATCATTGCAATTACCTTCTTTGTTATGACATAATTATTTTGTGAGCAAAAATGCACCATTTTCTCTGAAAAATATGTTACGCTCAAAAACACATATGACATCATATCAAAACCTAATGTCATGAACTCTGTAATTTGCAAATAAGGAATTTAATTTTTTAATGAACATTTAACGTTAGTTTTTTATTTTTTAGCTCAACTGCCCGAAGGGTAGCGTCTATAGTCTGGCATCAACTTTCCTTTTAAACAACTTCTTTATAAAACTTGAAATTTTGGCATATAGCATGCTGGAATGAAGAGCTACAGAGTTTGTTCAAATGAATTACCTTGACCTTCATTCAAGGTCACAGGGGTCAAATAGGCTAACATATTTAAACGACTTCTTGATAACCAAGAGGCCTAGAGATCTGATATTGGGCCTGTGAGAAGCTGAGATAAAGGGCTATCAAGTTTGTTCAAATGAATGACCTTGACCTCAAATGAATGACCTTGACCTTCATTCAAGGTGGTAGGGAACAAATAGGCGCAAACCTTTGAACAACTTCTTTACAAGAATGATATTACTTGGGTCATTATAGAAATTCTTATTGACTTTCTTACGTCATAATTATGCACCATGATTACCAGATAGCAGCTGGTGAGCAATTCGGGCCCATTATACCCTTATTTAGATTAAAGGCCCACTACCTTTCCGAAACAAGTTTTTAGGTCACCTGACCATAGGTCCTGGTGAACTTTTGCGATAGTCTTTTGTCTGTTGTCCTGCGACGTCTGTCGTCCGTTAACATTTCTTTGTGAACGTGATAAATTGGGTAAATATAAACCGAGCTTAACAGTATCTTTGTATGTAGACTAACATTGGAAAGATCTCGGACGAGTTTAAAAATCAGCATGATTCGATTGGAATTTACTTAGTAATTGCCCTTTTAATTTGCTCAAATAATTATTATTGGACATTGTGAACACGATAACTTGAGTAAATATAAGCTGAGCTTAATGAAATTTTGCATGTAGACTGAAAATTAACATTGGAAATATCTCGGATGATTTTGAATATCAGGGTGATTTGACTGTAATTTACGGAGTTATTGTCCTTTGCACAAATAATTATTATTGGACCTTGTGATCGTAATAACTTGAGTAATATAAAACAATCTTAATGAAACTTTGTATGTAAACTAACATTGGAAAGATCTCAGACAAGTAAAAAAATATCAGCGTGATTCGATAGTAATTGACAGAGTTATTGCCCTTTGCTCTAATTATTATTATTGGACAAGTATTACTGTAAAGTTTTCAAATGGGAGTGTGAAACAAAGATTGGTCACAAAAGTTATCAGTATAAAAGTTAATACTATACTTATTCATTTAAATTAAAATAACTTAAATGTTAATTCTCATAACGTGGGTTATCTTATGTTTCCTGCCGCCGTCCTAATTACTTTGAGTTAGCTATAGTTGACTTGAAATGAATCTTCAAGATTAGCTTAGATTACACAGGGAATCTTGCATATATTTAGCGTTGAAATCTCATCTTAGGCCATCAATATCAATTTTCTTTTGATATCAATATTAAAAAAGATTTTTGTTTTGGAAGGGTAGTGGGCCTTTTATGATCATATGTTTAAGAGAGATTTAGAGATAATTTATATGATATTTCTTTACCAATAAAATAAATAATTTTATAAGGTAGAAAATATACCATATTGAGAAATAGATTCCTAAATCGTCCTAAGGTGAGCAGAATATTTACCTTGCAGCCAATTGTATTTGCAGACACAGACTGCAATCAAAATCACTGAAAGTAAAATAAAACTAGAATAAGAAGATAAATTGATGCCTTGATAGATTATATAGCCCCATGGACCACACACATGTTCCAGGAATGGCGATACTTTCTCTGGTATAAATTCTATCCTTTATTGGTCACATTGGTTTTCTGATTGGTCCCACCGGGTGAGTAACAAAGGCTTTAATGGCGTTGTCTGCGCCACAGTTCTGTAAATACACTGGACATCAAATTTATACACTCTAACAATGTTAATCCTTCAAGCTATCAGAAAAACAAATGTGATAATTCCTGAAAACTACAAGCACTCAAAGTGCTATAAAAATGACCAAATAAATTGGAACCTGCAGGCTTAGGGGCATGAAGATCTGATTTACAGACAGAATGTCCACCCAAGTAGATGTCTGTACCAACTTTTATAGTGGTAGTAAAAATATTTATCCTTAAAATGTCGGTATATTCCAGAAAATATTCCTTCGTAATGGAGTTCTAATGTCTATTTAAAACAGGTGTTATTGGATCTGCACTTTTTTCTGTCCTTTTCAGTAATTATGTCTGTATAGATTCCTAACACAGAACACAATTATTTTATGGCCACCTGATACTTTTACTTACAGTTCATAATATATATGATAGTGAAAGGAGAAATGTAACAGTCAGACTGCATGCCATGGGTTTGAACTCTGGACCTCTGAACTCTAGCCAGATGTTCAACCCATTGAGCTAATTCACTGGTCACAAATGGGTGACCCAGTGAAATCCTGCTACACTCCTCCCACCACAATGGCTATTTAGTTATATTAGGCGCCAATTTCGTAACAACTGAAAAGTGAAGAAATGTATATTTAGTGGCTAGATTCGGGTTAAAAAAGCAGGACCTATGAACTTGTACTGGATATTCTCCAGTATGATCTACAGTATATACATACAGTACATTGGAAGGTCTCTTTTCCTCTACAGGAACCGCAATTTCTCATTAAATTATATTTTATCAGAGGTATTACTTTTGTTTATAATATTGTCAAGGTCTTTCGCCATATTGAGCTGATGTTTAGACATCATCTTCTCCAGAAATCATTCCACTAATGATGTTATTCATCATGACTTGACAATGAGCTAATCAACAGACCTTCAAGACGGAGACATACAAAAATAAAACATGTAGGAAAAGGATAAAACAAGTTCCTGTTTTTACTGGTTCTTGTTCATTTTTTTTGGCTTCGCTTTTGGAAATAGACAGGTCCTGGGAAACACTAATATTCCCAAGTTTCATACTTTCATCACACAAATGTATACTTGCATCAGGTCAAGCTTCTTTACTCAACCTATTGTCAAGAAACATTTATATACCAATCATTAATAGGAATTGTTCCGTGCGTTCCATTTGAGAGTTTGTACAAGTTTTGCGGATCTTCTGTATCTGAAATGGAACGTGCTTTACCATCCGAAATGAACTGGTAAAAACTTCTGTTTCATGAAGTGTACTACTTGGATCCAAGATGTCGTCCAGATATATTTCATTTGTCATCAAAATTACCTTTTTGATGAAAACAAGGCATGATAGATTTATATTCACTGTTATGTATTCGAATGCATTTTGAAACTTATTAGGTATTGCTTTTATATCTGTAATGGTAATAAAATAGAAAATAACTAGTTTTTGAATTCAAAATTTATCTTTCATATGGGTGCCGCCATGTTGGAACGCCATGTTGGAAAAACCCAAACAGGTTTTATCAGGCAGTACTGTATGAATTCAATACAACTGGGATAAATCTGCTGTGTAATACAACTGGGATAAATCTGCGGAAGGAATGCACAGGTTGTTTAAAAAGAAGCAGTGAGGATTCTGTCTGGCCATACAATAGTAAAAGGGTGTGAACATTTCTCCAACATTTTTAGTACTAAGTAATGTCAGTCTAATTCAATTAGATCAATGTGAGGCCACCTGAGTTTTATTCAGCAGGATACTAAAGTCAGGGGGGGGGATTATCATGGTAACAGGGATATACACTTCCTGTTCTGTCTACAGGGAGTGGCTGTAGCCGTAGTGGTACCGGACAGATAAAGATTAGCACTTGTTTACAGCTGACGTCAAAAACAACAATATCTTGTGATTAAAATATTTTATTATTTCAAAGAATAAAAGACTAGTCAATAAAGTTCTAGATGTAAAGATGTTTTTACACTTTAAAAAAATTGTTTTTCAATTTCAACAAAATTTTATTTCAGATCCGCCCAGCTAGTTTTGAGTAGGAATGATGATGATTTGGTATCTCAGTCGTTATTATTCAGAGGTGTGAAGTTCAAACCTCTGTGTGGCTTCTACATCTTCTCTGTGGTAAAGGGGTTTAGCTTCTGCTGTTGCTCTGAGGCAGAAGACTTTGAGGGAGGATCGGTCATTATTATCAGTGACAAGGTCAGCTTGATTGGAGGTTCTGGGGTCACTCTACGTTCTGGTCACTACATTTTCTACTCTTCTGTCGGAAGTCTTGCCTACTAAACTGATCTGATATGATGTATAACTATTACAATCTAGCTTTATATTAAAATCCTAGATTTGAAAGCCAGGTTTGTATGTGACTGAGGATATCAAACTTAAACCACCAGTGACCAGAGAGAGCTATAGGGTACGTTGTTTTGATAGTACTGCAAAAACGATTCAGAAGCTGCATAAGAGTGAGATGTCTTTGATCAAATGTTAATGGGCCTTCAGAGAGACCTAGCAGAGATGGTACTGACCTCGTTACCAATAGCAACACTATCTTGGCTTTTATAATGGTTTTCCAGATTCTCATAGTTAATGATTGCTCTTTGCATAGGTATGATTCTTGGGGGGGGGGGGGGGGTTAAAGAGAATATATTGCTTTTGAACTTTGGGTTGATTGGTTTATTTTAATTTCTTTTGTAGGTGCCTATAGAGAGGTTACATTGTACATTACGATTTGAGAAGGTTGTCTTTTATAGGTGCCTATAGAGAGGTTACATTGTACATTACGATTTGAGAAGGTTGTCTTTTGTAGGTGCCTATAGAGAGGTTACATTGTATATTACGATTTGAGAAGGTTGTCTTTTGTAGGTGCCTATAGAGAGGTTACATTGTACATTACGATTTGAGAAGGTTGTCTTTTGTAGGTGCCTATAGAGAGGTTACATTGTACATTACGATTTGAGAAGGTTGTCTTTTGTAGGTGCCTATAGAGAGGTTACATTGTACATTACGATTTGAGAAGGTTGTCTTTTATAGGTGCCTATAGAGAGGTTACATTGTACATTACGATTTGAGAAGGTTGTCTTTTGTAGGTGCCTATAGAGAGGTTACATTGTACATTACGATTTGAGAAGGTTGTCTTTTGTAGGTGCCTATAGAGAGGTTACATTGTACATTACGATTTGAGAAGGTTGTCTTTTGTAGGTGCCTATAGAGAGGTTACATTGTACATTACGATTTGAGAAGGTTGTCTTTTGTAGGTGCCTATAGAGAGGTTACATTGTACATTACGATTTGAGAAGGTTGTCTTTTGTAGGTGCCTATAGAGAGGTTACATTGTACATTACGATTTGAGAAGGTTGTCTTTTGTAGGTGCCTATAGAGAGTTACATTGTACATTACGATTGAGAAGGTTGTCTTTTTAGGTGCCTATAGGAGGTTACTGATTACGATTTGAGAAGGTTGTCTTTTGTAGGTGCCTATAGAGAGGTTACATTGTACATTACGATTTGAGAAGGTTGTCTTTTGTAGGTGCCTATAGAGAGGTTACATTGTACATTACGATTTGAGAAGGTTGTCTTTTGTAGGTGCCTATAGAGAGGTTACATTGTACATTACGATTTGAGAAGGTTGTCTTTTGTAGGTGCCTATAGAGAGGTTACATTGTACATTACGATTTGAGAAGGTTGTCTTTTGTAGGTGCCTATAGAGAGGTTACATTGTACATTACGATTTGAGAAGGTTGTCTTTTGTAGGTGCCTATAGAGAGGTTACATTGTACATTACGATTTGAGAAGGTTGTCTTTTGTAGGTGCCTATAGAGAGAGGTTACATTGTACTGACATTACGATTTGAGAAGGTTGTCTTTTGTAGGTGCCTATAGAGAGGTTACATTGTACATTACGATTTGAGAAGGTTGTCTTTTGTAGGTGCCTATAGAGAGGTTTCATTGTACATTACGATTTGAGAAGGTTGTCTTTTGTAGGTGCCTATAGAGAGGTTACATTGTACATTACGATTTGAGAAGGTTGTCTTTTGTAGGTGCCTATAGAGAGGTTACATTGTACATTACGATTTGAGAAGGTTGTCTTTTGTAGGTGCCTATAGAGAGGTTACATTGTACATTACGATTTGAGAAGGTTGTCTTTTGTAGGTGCCTATAGAGAGGTTACATTGTACATTACGATTTGAGAAGGTTGTCTTTTGTAGGTGCCTATAGAGAGGTTACATTGTACATTACGATTTGAGAAGGTTGTCTTTTTAGGTGCCTATAGAGAGGTTACATTGTACATTACGATTTGAGAAGGTTGTCTTTTGTAGGTGCCTATAGAGAGGTTACATTGTACATTACGATTTGAGAAGGTTGTCTTTTGTAGGTGCCTATAGAGAGGTTACATTGTACATTATGATTTGAGAAGGTTGTCTTTTGTAGGTGCCTATAGAGAGGTTACATTGTACATTACGATTTGAGAAGGTTGTCTTTTGTAGGTGCCTATAGAGAGGTTACATTGTACATTACGATTTGAGAAGGTTGTCTTTTGTAGGTGCCTATAGAGAGGTTACATTGTACATTACGATTTGAGAAGGTTGTCTTTTGTAGGTGCCTATAGAGAGGTTACATTGTACATTACGATTTGAGAAGGTTGTCTTTTGTAGGTGCCTATAGAGAGGTTACATTGTACATTACGATTTGAGAAGGTTGTCTTTTGTAGGTGCCTATAGAGAGGTTACATTGTACATTACGATTTGAGAAGGTTGTCTTTTGTAGGTGCCTATAGAGAGGTTACATTGTACATTACGATTTGAGAAGGTTGTCTTTTGTAGGTGCCTATAGAGAGGTTACATTGTACATTACGATTTGAGAAGGTTGTCTTTTGTAGGTGCCTATAGAGAGGTTACATTGTACATTACGATTTGAGAAGGTTGTCTTTTATAGGTGCCTATAGAGAGGTTACATTGTACATTATGATTTGAGAAGGTTGTCTTTTGTAGGTGCCTATAGAGAGGTTACATTGTACATTACGATTTGAGAAGGTTGTCTTTTTAGGTGCCTATAGAGAGGTTACATTGTACATTACGATTTGAGAAGGTTGTCTTTTGTAGGTGCCTATAGAGAGGTTACATTGTACATTACGATTTGAGAAGGTTGTCTTTTGTAGGTGCCTATAGAGAGGTTACATTGTACATTACGATTTGAGAAGGTTGTCTTTTGTAGGTGCCTATAGAGAGGTTACATTGTACATTACGATTTGAGAAGGTTGTCTTTTGTAGGTGCCTATAGAGAGGTTACATTGTACATTATGATTTGAGAAGGTTGTCTTTTATAGGTGCCTATAGAGAGGTTACATTGTACATTATGATTTGAGAAGGTTGTCTTTTGTAGGTGCCTATAGAGAGGTTACATTGTACATTACGATTTGAGAAGGTTGTCTTTTATAGGTGCCTATAGAGAGGTTACATTGTACATTATGATTTGAGAAGGTTGTCTTTTGTAGGTGCCTATAGAGAGGTTACATTGTACATTATGATTTGAGAAGGTTGTCTTTTGTAGGTGCCTATAGAGAGGTTACATTGTACATTATGATTTGAGAAGGTTGTCTTTTGTAGGTGCCTATAGAGAGGTTACATTGTACATTACGATTTGAGAAGGTTGTCTTTTGTAGGTGCCTATAGAGAGGTTACATTGTACATTATGATTTGAGAAGGTTGTCATTAAGCACATGAATTTAGTTTGACTTGTTATATCTGACTTTGGTTTGGTTGATTGGTATGTGACAATATCAATGGGGCCTTGGTTTGATTCTCCATAAAACAATCATGAACAACTTCACAAGTCTGCATGAGGTTATATCATTAGCTGATCGCAAATATGGCTAACTTTGTTTGGCAAATATACACCAGTTGTTCCTGAAATATTAAATAGAAGCTATTGTTTAAATGTGTAGAAAGACTTTATAAAACAGGAACTGTTTTGCTAAATGAAAACTTGTTATTGAACACATGATGTATGTTTTTGAACATAAGACAAATAACTATATTATGAGATTGGTGTTCTGTAAACTGGATGAGTTGCAATGTCCGAACACAATGACATATCAATCCTTTAGTGAAAGTATTGCTTATATTCATTGTCTGACTTCTAGATGTCTAATGTAATACTGTGTATAGGCACTGGGCAGATTCATTCATCAGGAACTGGTGAAAGCTTTGTTGTCAATTTATTGTAAACCAAATCTCGTGTAACATTGGAAGGTAATGGAGGATTTTTGCAATGCTGTTGAACCACAGACTGAGAAATGATAATTTTATACCCCAGCTCCTAGTGATAATGGTTACCTCCCTTTACTGGTCTGAGTGAAGTATGTCATATGTTTTACTGGTTGAGATACATTTGACTCAAATGCAAATGGAGCAATACTACACCCCACACACAGTATGTGGGAGTCTGACCGTAGTCTCTGAGAAACCCATTAGACAGTGGCTAGGATGTCAGTGGACCTGAAAATTAACATGTTTGTTTTAGATTTATCGTTGGGGGCCATATCACTCAGTTTTCTCATATGTATCTTTTATTGATATAAACACCATTTCTTTTCATGCTTTCATAGTTCCAAAAATGTTCCAATAAAGATCTTCAAAATGCAAACTTTATATAACTTGTTTCCAACGTAAGGCATTTTATATAATTAGGTCAAAATAGTGATAAAGTCTAATTTCACCAAATCGCCTTTTGCTTATTGTCATGTATGTGTCTATATCTAAATAATTTACATTTTCAACTTATCCAAAACTACTGAAGCAAGTTCAATCAATTTTTTCACAAACCTTCTATAGCCTAAGACCAATTGTAATTGTGAATTATATGCTTAACACCCCCAGGGAGCTGTGAGAGAGGCAAAAAGGGATAAAATTGTCTTCAATTTCAAAAGTCTTCTCCTAAACTCACAGAGGTTGCCTTATAGCTGTTGATAGGACATTGAGAAAAATTAACCAGCCAACCAGTGGACGGCGCTGTGGAGACTTAAGCTGTTAGGTAGTAGTCTGTTATATATTACAGTGGTATATATAGTAATGTTATTTTTAATGTCTTGGCACTAGACATGCTAAATGCTACAAAATACAAAGATTGTTTTAGTTGTATTTTGTGTGTATAATTATATAGCTATTATAGTGAAATTGGGATAACCTCCTCCAGATTTGTACTAAAATTTGATTTCACAAAAATAAATATGCTGCAGTATATTTGCTTCTATTGATTTTGAACTCTGTACTTAGATCTTTAGAAATGGTCTGAGGACAAGTTATAGCCCAGGATATATGTTATGACAGCTGGTGACTATTGTATCTAAGTGATATAATATTCCTGGTTTATGGAATGTGTCTGCTACCATCACAATGTTTAGAGAGTTTTATTAGGAAGTGATTTATTGGCCCTGGTCTGTTTGTCTAATTTCCCTGGTTTTCTCTTCCAGAGCGGCTGTCTGTCGGTACTTTGAGGCTGACCGTTACAGGAAAGGTAGGCTCAAGTTCATCAATTATAGCTTTGTCTCCGGTGTTAAACAAACATACCAGACTTTAATGGTCAACTCAGCTGTAAAACCAAGGCCAATTCATTCTACACATTCTGATGTAAAAATTACAAACCTTTGAGACTGACTCCCAAACTATAGATACATGTATAGGTAAAGATTCCATTGAAAGTGTATCCTAGGGCTTAAAAATATATATAGACATTGTGATATGTCACTTTGCATTTTAGGCTAGTTTCTTCTGCAATTTCAGGTTTCAAAAATTTAGAATGGTTTGGTAATTAATTCAATGGGTATACATTGTTGCATGGATACTATAATTGCTTGAAAATGCATTTGTATTTCCTTACTTATTTTTTTTCAAAAGTCATCATGAGAGAAAAAAATTATTGAGTTAGTGGTTAAGGGTTTCCTGTGACAGATATTGTCTAGAGAAAACCACAGGACTAAAGTATGTTGTTGAAGGGACTGGATCACTTAGTTATTAGAAGAATGAGAAGTTAATCGTGGATTTTAGGGGCCCTAAGTTTACAGAATAGTCTGAGTTGCTTCCCTTTATATGATAATTTTTGACAGTTATAGGTACAAAAATGTGGGTTACAGCTTATGACTTGTTAAGCATAACAATTTGTTCTATAATGATTTTTAAGAAGAGGGATAACATCTTTGTAGGAAACCTTTATTAACCATTAACTGAAATGTGTCAGGCAAGGGTAACGCAGGAATCTGTAATGGACAAAATATTTAATTCCGATTTAGATTAATTTTAATAATATTTTAAAAAAAGAAATATTTCAAATTTTGAAATTTCAGGTAAGCATTTCACTCAATTGCACCAGAGCTATGTTTTCTGTTCGACTGTACTTTTAGTAAAAACTGCAAAATATTTCATTGTATAAAGATGATATGAACTGACATCATATATAATAGTTAGCAGTTAAATTTAATAAAAGAAAAGTAAATATTGGATTAAGTGTTCCTTAGGTGAATTAGTGTACTCTTAAGGACCTCTGTGGCAAAAAAGTTGGGGAAAAAAACTAAAGTTTAAACTCAATTATCTGAATTATTATCATTTCTCTTATATTTTCTCTTCAATTTGTATAAAACATATTGAAATAATATTTAAAATGGGTTTTTTGTGGTAAACAATGGAACACTTGCTTCACATTAATGTTGGGGAACCTCACTGTTAACGAACCCATACCTGGTGATGTACAAGTGCCTATTAGTCCAGGGAGTGAGATATATCTAAAATACCTTTGACATGTATAGAAATATATCTGTATTACGTCAGCTCCTAAATAAATTATAAAAAAAAGGAAACAAAACCACATTTTGCAAATTTTTGATACCCTACCTAGCTTTCAAAAAGATTTAAAAGTCAATGTAATAATTGTATTAGCTATGACATTACTGATTATTTTACTAGATTATCTCCCCTTGAAAATTTGGTCCATATATTGGTTTATAAACAAAATTTTCAAGTAACCTTGATTGATATTTACTTCTAATATTCTAGAGTCAGTTCATAAATTAGGTGGTACTGATCTGTCCAACATTATATATCACCATTGGAAACAGAAGGATTCCCAAATAAGGTCATAATGTCAACTATAAAACTTTCCCACAGTCTTCCTAAATGAGTTAATAAATATAAAACAATAATTGAGTATCTCCTGACAAAGGCAATACACTAAACACATGTTTGGACACTGACACAGAAATTTGACCCATGAGGTCAGCGAGGTGGACAAGATGTTTTACAGTTGTCCTGACAGGTTACATTCAGGTAAGTGACATGTCCAGGTGAAGGACAGGTAAGGATTATTGTTGGGGTCAAAAGGTCAAGAAAGTACAGTGCACCACCACCTTGTAGAGTGCATAGTAATTACAGTACTTAATGCGTCTAACATTCCCTCGAAACGAACGCAAAACGCAAACGAAATGTTAAACGAAAACGAACGAAAACGCAAACGAAAAACGAAAAACGCAAACGAAAAACGAATAGCGTAAAACGAAAAACGCGTTTCGTCAAGCGCTAAACGCAAAACGAAAAACGCAAACGAAAAAACGAAAAACGTAAACGAAGTGAAAGCGTGACCGGAAGACCAGAATGCAATCATAAATGTCGATCGGGACTCCGGTAGCTTAGTGATCCGGATTCTGAAAGCGATGTCTATTTTACGTTCGCAATTTTGATTTAGTACGATTTATCATTATGAAAAATATATCTTGTCTTAGAAAATATGCAATTGTTATAAATATATTACCAATAAGTATGTGATTACGTATATATATCCAAGCATTAATACATTTTTTTTAACTTATAAAGCGAGATTTTAAAAATAATTATAAAACATGCATGTGTACAAATAGTCTTCAATCAATGCTAGTATTTATAAGTCTGCTCTGAATTTGTCAAACATACTAGTACTGTTTTATAGAAATTATCAGTTTCAGAAAAGAAAAACACTTCAGAAGAACTTCTTATTTTAGTGTAGGTATTGTGAACATGTACGTTTGACTACTGCAAGTATAAACCCTAGGTCTAGCGGTTAGGTAGTTATATTTTACATGTATATATATATGACTCCAGAGGAGGTCCCCGTACCGGCCGTTATATAGATATCAATGTGGACACTCACTTGTAGCATTTACCCGACCCATTTGGAGGTCTTATATAAATTTGCTTTATAATTCACGGACAACACATGTACAACACTCTACCCCTCTCCATCCCCACTCCCCCTCTCGATTTACCTGCTTTCATTTATACCATTTGTTATTTGACAGCGGCATATTTTGATATTGTGTCAACTTGTATCACACCTGGTCAAGTGCAGTCACCCATGAACAATGGCTCACTGATACGTAACCTCAGCCCCTCACATGTTTATTTAGGCTACGATGTATAATACGCGTACGTGACCCCGTGCATGTACATGTACCAAAGCATACCACAAAAACAACAATTTTGTGTTATTCTAGTCATTACAGAAAACCAGCTCTATGGTGTTTTATTCCTCGTGTGTTTTGTTACATCAACATACCAATAAAATACATGATCAATCATATCAATGGCCAATACGTGTAAATACAGAGATACAGTTGAATGTACATGTATCAACTGTCAGTTCGTGTTGTATATGTATATATATATATAAGTCAATTATGATTTGATATCTATTGACTTCGGTACGTTCTTAATTTCACATAAAATATGTAAAAAAAAGTATTCGTTGTATGGTTGAGATATTATTAATTGTGTTATTTTATTATTAGAATAGTGTGTATCACTAGAAAATAATGTGATCCAATGCTAACAGTGATGAGTCGGATATAATTTTTTTATAATGTATGCACCAGTGAGTTATATATATATTATGACCAGCAGTACGGCGTCCTGTGGCGTGAGTTCACACCTGTCTGTAATCCCTCAGTCCACTTTATCGAGCCCCGCGGGTGTTACAAGTGTATATTGTACCTGTCCCCCTGTAGCACATACACGTGTATAGCTAGTACTATATAAGACCTTGCAGAAAGGTATACAAATGATCATTACTATCAAACAATGTGTGTAGGTTACATGTATCAAATGTAATTAATGTCTAGATACAAAAGGATTTTTTTAAAATTTATTTGTGTATGTTTACTACATTGTCCAGAACACGTAAATTTATCGGCCTACACCGTCGTTTGACTCCACTTTTAGTTTAGCCAACACATGCGCAGTCAACCATTCCTAATCAAATATCAATGAATAACATCCGGTAAACGAATTGGAACGCAAACGCACGCAAACGAACGAAAGCCAAAACGAATCAAAACGCAAACGAAATCGAATCGAAACGCAAACGAACGAAAACGCGAAACGCAAACGAAAAACGCTCGACGAAACAAAACGCAAACTAAACGAAAGAAACGCAAACGAATCTAAAATGCGTTTGAGGGAATGTTAGACGCATTAAGTAATTATATTATAGATACAATTATCTCTATGGGATTCTTGCTTCATTTTAGACACCACTTTATTTTTATTCTGTCGTATCACAAACTGGTTTTCTCAAGAAGTTTTTGGAAAAGGTACCTTCTGGACCATTTTGTTTGAGTATTCTATGATTTAGTCAGCAACAATTAGTACAAAACAAAGACTTGTCGAATAATTAAGGTATAGGAAAGATTATTTTTGATGCTTGCATAACTATAATATATATATATATATGTATTTCAGCTTGAGGGACAACATTAGAACCTGTGTATAAAATAAGGACATTAAGAGATGTAGGTCCTCCAGGGTGAGATGAACAAACCATGTGTTTAGAATTATTGTTAATGAAATTCTGCATTGCCTGTCTCAAACAAAAAATATTACTTATGTTTATCATTTTTGACCTTCAGTGCATTTAGTGCATCTTCATTAATATATTTTAACAAAGCAATGGGACAGTGTTTATTGTAAACTGACATGTATATTACTGTAAAATGGAAAATGTTGCGTTGTTGAATTTTAATTGTCATTTTAGTATCCAATTAATTAATGCACTGTTTCACACCTCGAAATTTTATTTTGGAGAAAATTAAATTTATATGTTAATTAATTGCAATTAAAACAACAATTAATTGATTTAGGACATTAATTTGTATACAGGTGGAAAGACTATATTATTGTGTGAGTCAAAGGTCACTGCATCATCATCATCAATAAAGCCAACAGCTAATTTCTATCTAACACTGAGGATAAATATTGTTATATTTCCACAATAATCATGGTTAGAGGAGTAAAAGGTGTGTTAGAAGTGTTTATCAATACTGTAACCTCGTGCTGGGGTGGTAAATAAACGCTGGGAATGAGGGTGATTTATTGTGTCGATTGACATGGTAGGACTGTGATTGGCTAATGAATTCCTTCTCCTTCGTCCCTACTTAGCCTTCCGATGGCAAAACTGACATCCAAATATTAATCACAATTAATGAGCTTGGCCTGTGTGAGAGGCTGTACCATTAGCTTTATACACACTACACTGACTATCCTACCATAACATAGATATCATTTGTCTGATTTCTCTCTATCAGTACCTATATTAGTATTTAGTTGATGTAGGAAGTTTTCTTTTGGTATCCAGTTCATGTAGGAAGTTTTCTTTTAATATCTAGTTGATGCAAGAAGTTTTCTATTAGAATTTAGTTTATGAGGAAGTTTTCTATAAGTATTTAATTGATATACCTATTAGTATTTAGTTGATGTAGGAAGTTTTTTATTAATATTTCATTGATGTAGGAAGTTTTCTACCAATATATAGTTGATGTAGAAAATTTTCATTTTTGTATCTAGTTGATGTGGGCCTTTAAGTGTTTTCCTATATAGTACCTTTGAGTTCTGGTGGTGTTATTTATATATCCACAGTGATGTGTTTTATAATCAAGTCATTAATTTATTTAATAAACAGGTTGAGATCATAATTAGAGACATATGTGATATATACTACAGATAAACAATAGGTGGCATATCTAAGTACTTTGTGATAAATTTATTCAATTTGCGGTATTTTCATAGCCTTAATTTATAGCCTTTTCTGTTGCCTATATATATAAGTATACATCTAATTCAACTACCCATTGATTTTCTAATTTTCTATTGCATTTTGTTGTTGTAGGCAACTTAATAACAAGAGGCCCAGAGGGCCTGTATCGCTCACCTGGTTTGTAATGCCAAGTAATGTTCTGGATACAGGTTCATTGTTTCTTTTTTGAAGGAATTTGAATATTTACCTCTAATTCCCCTATTGGGCCCTGCCCCTCCTGCCCCCCGGGGGTCAGAGCCAAAATTTATACATGTTCTGTTCCCCTTCCCCCAAGGATGTTTGTGGCCAAATTTAGTTACAATCCATGCAGAACTCTAGGTCAAGTAGCAGTTTATAGGATTTACTTCAAATTCCCCTATTGGGCCCCGTCCCTCCTGCCCCTGAGGGGTCAGAGCCAAAATTTATACAAATTCTGTTTCCCTTCCCCCAAGGATGTTTGTGGCCAAATTTAGTGACAATCCATGCAGAACTCTAGGACCAGTAGTGATTTATAGGATTTACCTCAAATTCCCTATTGGGCCTCGCCCCTCCTGCCCATGGGGGGTCAGAGCCAAAATTTATACAAGTGCTATTCCCCTTCCCCCAAGGATGTTTGTGGACAAATTTGGTTACAATCCATGCAGAACTTTATGACTAGTATCGATTGGAAATGTTGATGGACAGATGAACGGACGGAAGGACGGATGACAGACGCTGCGCCATGATATAAGCTCACAGGCCCTTTGGGCCAGGTGAGCTAAAAATGAAATTACATATAGAGAAGTTGGTATTTAATGTGTTTGATTATCAACCTTATGAAATGTAATCTTTACGAAAATATGAAATTATGCAGCATGACAAACAAAACAAGAATGCGTTGGTCCATTGGTTTGTAAAACCAATTTAAAAGATTGACAAGAAATTGTACAGTGGAGCCTATAAATAAATCAGCACTGTGCTTTGATTTGAATATCATTGTATTCCTCCAACAATTCAAGGGAAAATGCTTGCTTAGGGTTGTCATTAAAATTTAAACCAAGCAGAACATTTAAAAACGTTTGTACCAAAACAAAGTTAGAAAATTCCAACCTCGTATTTCCCTGCAACAGTTAAATTGGCTGTGCAAATTGCTAGGCAATAATCAGCTGTTCACGTCGTTAAACAAATCAAATTGACGGGTATTGGAGAAGGATTGTAATCAAGTGAACAAGCTTGCTTAGGACCAAGTTACCAGGTTAGACAGAGCTTTTCACTATGATCTAATTCCACTTTTTTATTGGGTTGCATTTTCAAACTGTCATACTATTGATTAAGGAAAACTCTTTACTGTTGTAGAGATTTCTGAAACCACAGACTTGCTGGTATTTCAGCTGTATTTATGTCTTTACTCTTCACTAGCATTCTTAAGAACTAAAAGTTTATATGGTTAAATTTACCAAGTATGTACTAGATACCTCTTCAAATGAAAAAATCTTACAACACAAAACAAAAACAAAAAAAAGCTTAAAGTAAGGTCAGGGTGGTCAAAACCAAATAAATTATTTAGTTTGCATACTTAGGACAGCTCTTATGAGGAAGTTTGCTTAATAAATACTAAATGGTAGGTAGATAATTTCTGCCTTGGTAGTCCAGCTTTTATTCACCATCAAAATCCCCATGAAGTATCCTTGAATAGCTTAAAAATGGATGAAAAAAGTGTAAAATTGATAAACTAAAAGTATCTAATATCGATACTATTGTGTTAATTAACTTTGTCATTCAGCTTGGTGAAGAGATATAGGTTGATTGAGAAAATGACATCTGCTATTCTTGCAAGCGGCTATATAAATTATAAACAAGATATTGAGTTGAACATTTAAGTAACTATATACGAATTGTGAGGGGTCTTATAGTGTTAAGAATTCAAGGACAAACTTAGCTTAAACATCAGTGAGGAATAAGGGTGCTTTAGTTTGAGCAATGAATAATTTACTAGTGAAATACACCGTGTGACTCTATGTTCATCAAGTACACCGTCAGCCTTCTGGTAATGACATTCTACACAAAGGTGGTGAGGCTGATTCTAAAACTATCAACCTTTGTACCCTCACAAATTCATTGTGCTATACGAAAAAAGGAAATTTAATTATATGTAATGAGGTTTGAGAGAGCACCAAACAGATAATTAAAATTTTTATTGACAATGTAGTTTTCAAACTGATCTACCATTTTGAACCAACAGATTTATTGAACTGGAGAAATTTCACATGCAACCTATCAGTTTTTGTTTTAAGTGGATTTGATTATGGTTATAAGTGTAATAGATTATAAAAAGCTCCTTTATTAAACCATTCCAGGATGGCCAATGTGGCAACGCATTTGGCTTGAATATATAATAATATAAAATTTCCAACAAAAACTTTTGTCTTTGCCCTCTTGGTGGCCTTTGTAGACAGGATTGGCTGTAATTCATTAGCAGTTCAAGAATATGTTTGGTTGGCATCACCTGAACATTTCCTATGGCTGAATCTTGTAAACAAAAAATGTTGTGTTTTAGTCTCAATTGAACATGAGATTGTCAAATTATCTTTTTTCTGTTAAACAAACCGACTGGATTTTATAGGTTTTTTGTTAATGATTTTTCTCCAAGGATTTCTATACTTCACATCACTAATGGGTTGGGAGTTAAGGAGAAAGGTTCAAGTGCTGGATTCTGGTATTATTTCACTGGGGGAGTCCCACATGTTCTGTGAATGGTAGCTTATCCAGACAGGTACATATAGTCAAATACAGAGCCTGGATTCTCATGAGAATCAACAAAAACGTTTGTAATTAGGCAACATCAATTTTGCAAACACAATAGTCAAAAGAACAGGAATGAAGGCAACACAGGAGAAATTTTTGTTTTCAATAATTCAACAGAACAATCTTCGATCAAACGGTGAAAAGGGTTTGGACAGGAGCAGACAGTTGTTACTTAGAACATAGAGAAATCGTAAGGTGAGGATGCAACGCCTTGGAGTGGTAAAGAATCACTACGCTTCATTGGTCCATTACTGTATAGGTGTTCAGTCAGCCACAAAATCTCCAATAACGTGTGAGATTTTCACAGTATTTCCACCACAATATACACCAAGGGCAATAGACTCAGGTTGGCCACATTCACACCATAGCAACAGTATAGAGCATGGTCTGTATAAAATGGACAGAACTATTGCTGATGTGAACTGAAAGAGTGTAGAAAGTGGAGGACTCATCACTTAATTGACTTGTATGTCTTCTATGTGTCCTGTAAATTGAATGGCAGACAATGTTATCTAGCTGTTATATAAGTTGTAAACAGTGATATTGTGATTTAGTCTTCCAAGGTCTTACAATCATAACCTGTTTCAAGATGGTCCACCACTGACAGAGCATAAACAATATTTATCAGTAAGACGATAATTGATGCTGAATTGTGTATAAAATGTCTAACTAACTCCAAGTTACATATAGAATAATTTGTTCTATTCTGGTTCTTTGCATAATCAAGTTACTCTTTCCATATAAGGTGCTGTAGATTTATTTATCGGGATGCAAGTAATTATTTTAAATACATTTATTCTGAAGTAAAGTAGAAGCTCAGACTTTTCTATGATGATAATGGAGTATATGTAATTTTTGTTACTGAAGAAAAACACTCATTTTCTTCTGTTTTTAATATAAAAAAATGCCATTCATCAGCAGTGTAGCATCTTTAGCAGTTTAACAGGAGACATGATGCCACAAAAGAACTTGCTTATATCATTGACATAAAAACTGAGTTTAGAGCCATTAAAAAGATCCTTCCTGTGTCACCTTAAGGAGGCATACTATGGGTATACCCTGCTGATTGGATGCTAAAGATCAAAATCTGGACATTACCATAATAAGCCTCCTCTCCAAAGAAGAGGAAATCATAAGAAACGGTATGTCACACCTTCTGTTCATTTCAATTTGATGTATTCAAACATTGTTTATTTAGTAAAATATCATCAAATGGTCTAAGATTTTCAAATTACATTTTGTTTGTTTCTGGCCTTCTTTTATGTTATCATTGAAAAATGGTATTGTCCTGTCAAGAAATGGGAGTAGATCGAGAGAATATAGTAGATGTCAATTTTCCATGGGATCCTGTACCTGTCCCACACTTTCCTGTTATCACCAACTTTTCTTTACAAAGCAGGCTTTGGCATACCAGATAATTATAGGTATGATGTTTGCCAGTGTACCAATCTGTGTTGTCTTTACATATCAAGTGCTAAGATGGCCACCTGATGGCTTCTGATTTCCTGAAACTTTACACTGTAATGATTGAATGGATCTTTCTCAGATATCATTTACAGATTGCTTGTTCTCCCCTTTAGTTTGTATAAGTGTCCATGTCTAGTAAGTTTTTTGCAGCAACTTTATTTTATGATTTACAGTTTAAATGTTTTCAAGGTGATTTATTTTTGTCAATTCTAATCACCCATGAAATACGCAAAACAGAACCGCATGCTAAAATTAATCAGTTTACAGTATTCATTTTTGAGACAAGATTAGAAAAACAAAATTGGTGACATACTCAGGTCAACAGTCAGCTACTTTGGATTTTGAAAATAAATAGAGGATATTCCTTGTTTATTGAAGAATATTCTACATTTACATATTTATTTTTTTTACTTGCTTCCATTTACAGAAGACCATTACTACTAGTTCCATCAAAGATTATTCCGCCATTGTATTGTATTGAGTTATTTGCCCTTGTGATATAACGCTGTACTTTTGTGAGCATACAAACTAATGACGTAACAATTAAAATGATATTTTCACTGTCAATGTTACATTCTGATTGGTCAAAAGCGAGAGAAAATAACAAAATTGTTAGTTTCTCTGGAATGAAATATATCGCTTTTATGTTTACTGTAAAACCTTATATTTCACTGTGGAAAATGTGATAAAGCTTCTCATACTATTTATCACTATATATATATAATTTAGATTTCACTTTCTATGTGATTTAAAAGGGTTAGTTGAAGGAAGAAAAAGCAGAAAAGATCCATCTTCAATATGCAGACATAAAGATGGGTTTCTTGGATCCATGTGGGATCTTGTGTCTTGCATACCATGCTGTTGAACATTTAGTGATCATGTATATAAGCAATATCAAACAATATTGCATTAAAATTCAACATCTTGAAATGGAGCTTAAGTTAGATCCTTGATCATTCAAACTTTATTTTCTCGAAAGTTGGTAACATGGTTAAATTTCTCGGGATTAGATTGGTACTTTCAAAGGACCCTATTTGACAGAGTTATGGCCCTTTGAATAGCGAAAAACACCATTTTCACCTGTTTCTGTTCAATATAACTCTCGCAAATAGTACCAGATTTTCTTGAAATTTTGTAACATGGTTAAATGTCAAGGAACCTTGGCCAAGATTGATCGGAATTTTTCTTCGGACCGTATTTGGCTGAGTTAAGGTCCTTTGATTAACGAAAGTGGGGGATATAAATTCCACAATTGTGCTTGTTTATCTTGATCATTTTTCTGTACATAGAAGTTTTTTATACCAGGAAAGTTGTTTTCCATAGATTCAACCATTTAAGTACATATGAGTTTCTCAATCAAGAAATGATTGTTTTCCATAGGAGCTATAATGCTAGGGAGTATATGTATTATTCACAAAGCCATTTATAGCGTTCAAAGTGAATGTTTGATGTGAGCTGTCATGCCATTATGATTCCACTAATCTCCACCACCAGTGTAAAGTATGGGGAAGCATAATTAATGAGCACTTTATTGTTGCATGTGGAATGGCTGACCTACTTCTGAAATAAGAGGAAAACTATCAAATATTAACAACAAATCATGTTCCCTCCCGATCTTATGATGGAACGTATATCTAAATATCCAGGTATTTTTTATTACTACGAAAGTTCATAAACGTACTGTTTATTATGAAGAACTGGTCCAGTAGGAATAATTGTGAATATCTGTGGTTTGGGGTTAACTTGAATTTAAGTATATAAAGGACTATATATGCATGGTTCCCAAATCTATCGAATTTTCAAAGCTGTTATTTAGTGATTAGTTTGTTGTATTGTAAATATTTAGTACATCTCTGATTTAACTATAACTACAGTTTTCTAATTTTGGAGCTGTAGTTGCCATGATAACCATCAAAAGTATGTATAAATTATGAAAATGTGGAAATTTTGAAAATTTTAGCAAATCTATAGAGCGCATCCTTGAAGAAATGTACAGTTTACTGAGAATATATGTATGCACTTACAATGCATCTTTAGGAGAAAAACAAAGTTCAAGGATGTGCTGTATGGTTTTTAAAACAAAAAGCAAAAAAGTATGGCCCAATTTGTCAAAGTTTTCATAATATATATGCATTTTTTGAGTGGTTACCATGGCAAATGAACCTGCAAAATTAGAAAACTATCATTACTATTAAATTAAGGATGTACTAAATATGTCAACAACTTTTAAAGATACTTAATTAATATCAGTTTTGAAAATATCATGGATTTTGTAACCAAAAAGAGCTCAAAGCATATACATATAGTCCTTAAGTCAGATATATCTATAACAAATTACCTTTGTCTCAGGTAGTCTGCAACATTTGTGTCTGAAAAATTGATTAGATTGAACAGAACTGCATGATCACTTTATAACCCTGGTGTTCATGCAGGAATAAAATTTATCAAATTGGTCCTAATTCATTAAATTGTTTTTATTCATGCATCTCCACTTTAATTGCCATGAAATGGTTTGTCATACAGTGTAACCCACAATTGCACAGTCCTGAATGGGATAAGATATCACTTAATTTCAGTTTTAAGAATATATACATATGGATCCTGAGATTTTGTAATGAAATTAGACAGCAGCAGGGTCAGACAGGAAGGCATTTTATCACTGACCGATTGATTAGAAAGAACTGACCATTGGCCTCACAGCCTATTCTTATCCTGTTGGTAGTAAATAGACTGGACATCAGTGGCACTGGCTATCATAAATCATGTGACCAATGGTCATTACTGATGTCCACCAATCATTATTAAATCAGCCTGCCTTGAATGATGATCAGTGACCTCTGGCCTCACATAAACTCTGACCTCACATTAACTTTGACCCCACACCACCTCCCACCTGTGTATCTTGACCAGTATATATTTAATGTTTTATCGCTGTACAATGTGGTGGTACATGTTGTACTATGTATTTTATGTCAGACCGGTGGTGTGTATTGTCGGATTTTATGTGACCTACTGTGGCTACTTCATGTAACCTATGACAGCTTAGAGTCACTATAATGTGAGATTGACCACACTGATTGTGTCTTTATGACCATGTTCACTACTGGTCGACTTACGATTATGAAGTACTGATGGTGTTTTGACCAGTACCAATTGTGTATTGACCATTAAACAGATTGTTCTTTGCCTGTATGTAATTTTTTGGCCAGTTCAGATGCGTTGTCTGGAACGATATTTGCATGATCAGTGTTAGATAAGTTGTAACCAATGAGTTAAAAAATATTTGTCTGAACATAACAAACTCGTCTTGCCATTGCATACTGCACAGTGGCCACATTCTATTGGGCTTTGATCTTTGGCATTTGAACTTTGACCACTAACTTTTGAACTTTGACCACTGAGTTAGTCAGTGAAAAACAGCCACTGCCAGTATCTGTTTTGATGTAATACATGATTGAAGTTTTCGACACAATTACAAGCCTCAATCCTTCTCTGGAGTTTATGGCAAGCTGAATTCAAAAGAAACCAATTGGATGGGAGAAGTGCTGACAACAGGTACTGTTCTTTTTCCAAAAGTTTTATTTCTTGTGCAGATTTTGTGTTTGAATGATTAAACTAATCAAATGTATTATATGTTAAGGTAACATTGATTTATTGTCACAGTCAAACAAAGTAGATTTTCAATCAGATCATTCTGGGAAATCAAATTTTACCAACTCTTCCCCAGTGGTGTTTTTGTTTGTGTTGATGTGTCTGTTGGTGAGAACTGCAGACAACAATATGGATACAGCAAATTGCCATCTTAATGAGATATTTGTTGGCCAAACTTTTTATGTCCTGGATTACACGATAATGTTGTTGTTGAAATAAGATTTGTAATTTTCAGTCTCTGTAACCGTTTCTCAGCCTGTGTAATCCCAAGAAATTGTGTCATTAAACATTGGCGCGCGTAAATCACATTTACTGTCTGGCCATAGCTGGTGTAGAAATTACAGTCTAATAAAGCTCAATGTCTCAAATACAACCAATTTATCTATTGAATGCGGCAATCAAATATTTTACATTTTTATCAACATTTTATCTATTCTGATTACTTATGCTAATTAAAACCTATATACCTTATTAAAAAGTGTTTTAAAGATAAATTTTGTAAGGATTTAATGTTATATATTTGTGGTGATATTGACGGTTTTGAGTTATTTTTGATCTTGTTAATTCTCTACGTAAAGATTCACCAATGTAATCAAAGTAATGCAATACGACATATTCAGGTGAAGTAAATTTTATAATTTTTAATGTACCGTGCAGATTTTTAGTGAAGATTTTGCATTTTGGTCTAAATATATGCCAGTCAGCTTGATTTACAATGTTATAATTTATCTCTATTCCAACCATTGTGTACAGGCACTGTTTAGCTGACAGATATTTACTAGAGTAACCTTTGTGTTAATGAAACCTTTTACAGACCTAATTGTCAAGCATTAGCTCCAAATTCTCTCCTCAATTTATTTCATTTTCAACCTTGTAAAATAGGGGTAATTCGTCTTTCCTTTAGGATTTTGTATAAAATTGCTTGCCACTATGACATCAATAAAGTTGGGGTGTCGGTAAAACGCGTCTCGTGTTGTAGCAGGGAATAAAACATCAGGACAAGTTGGAACTAAAACCCACAAAACCGTGAACATGTATCGGTCTGTTCCTTTCTATCTTGAATGGAGATTTTTCTTTTCTCCTGTTATGGGATGCATTGTTTTAAATCTAGCTTGAGACTGTAGTAGACCATTATAGTGATAGGGGATCTTCTAAGTTTAAAGTTCTGGTGTAATGTTGTTTTGTCACTCCTTGTTGGTGTTAGACATATCATAAGTTCTAATGACAATGGACAATTTTGTCTAATAGATATACTCATTTGTAGATTCATTCATAGATAGTCATTGACTTCAGACTTTACAATTACACTGTAATTATGAATTCTTCAACTATTAGAAGTCTTTGTTCATCAGTCTTATGTAACAGGAGAGGAGAAAATATAGTGACCAGATTGAGATTTGAACCCATGCCACCTCTGAATGCACTGCTGCTGAGCTACTTGGTCACTGGTGAGTGACTCAGTAATCCTTCCTCCTTTTTCAAAGTCTTATATGAGACCCTTATACCACCACTGCTGTGGGTTAGTTGGGTTGCAAGTTTGTAATAGGAGAAGAGAAAATGTGGCAGCCAGAAAGGGATTAGAACCTCTGGGACCTCTGAACACTAGCCGAATACTGTTACCACTGATCAAGCTACCTAGTCACTGATGATCAACCAAGTGCAATCCAGCCACAATGTTCAACATTCTATCATAGATAGTTCAAAACCTACATAAACAGTTGCTAGGTTGTGGTCAGTGGTTTTTCGTCTGCTGTTATGGCTTTCCTTCACAATCCTATAAACCTGATATATTCATCATTAACACTGGCTGTTAATTGGATGTCAGACACTGCCTTAATTATGGTAAAGATATTCAGTACTCGCACACTAGCCCAATACTTCTGTAATGACTTTATGTGGCTGAGAGGTTAAGGTGATCATCTGTTAAGGTGTCTAACATTTGAACACTATAACTAGTTTTCCTCCTTCTGGATGCAGTGGCTACTGTTGTTAAGGTGTCCTCAGCCTTTGTCAGTCATGCCTTCATATGTCTTCTTGTCAATTGATTTGCCTTATTTCAGGATATTTAGCCTTTCTTTCTGCTTCAATTTCCTTTTCAAATGACTAAAACAAAAGACTTATCAAAAGATAATTAAAAGAACAGCTATTCCATGTAAGTATGTGGTAGTTTCAATATTCTGTTTTGAAGTTGAAAGTAAAATTTGTTATCTTGTGTTATCTTTTTCAATGTTTTAAACAACTCCAGGGGAGATAACTCTATTTTATGTCTCCGTTTGAATTTGGATAGTGATAGTAAGATAAATTGTTCAGATGAATAAAACAATTTGAATAGGTTCATGAAGATGAGAATATATCAGAGAAGCAAATCGTAACACGTATTTCTTTCCTAATACTTTATCATATAGTTATCACGTGTGTATTATGTAAGCTATCAAGGCCATCAGTTTCTGTAAGATACTTTATCACTTGATTACAGATATATAAACATATTGAATGTGATGTAAGTTTGGCCTGGACACCTGAAGGAACTTGACTTGATATCATAAAATCAACAGGATGTAAAACAGGGTGTTCCGTCCAAATAAAAAAGCTAGGCGTTAATTTATCGCACCGCTGCTCACCTGGCGTTAATGTGCTAATATTACCTAATGCATGATTATGGTTAATGATTTACCTAGTGTTTATTGCTGCTTTGTTTTAAATACTTCCTTTACCAGGAGATTTTATTGACAACACGTAGCTGATGCATATATAATGGTCACATTAAAACTTCAGTGTTAATGATAAAATGATGGTTGATGCAGCCCTGATGTCGTATTAATTAACTGCTATTATTACTTTTATAATTAAACCAAATGAACAAACACATCAATATTACTAGATATAGGAAATGGTTTTTTTTTTGACAAGGCAATCAAACTAAAAAAAATTCTAGGTTTTACGCAGCGATAATGTACATCTTTAGGTTTTTACCAGGACTGGGATTCCATGCTTGGTAAATTACATACCTAGAATAGACTTACATTTCAGAATATAACAATTGTTTCAACTGGTATAATAGAGTTGAGGGAGTAGAAGGGGGAGGGGGGGGGGTCTACACCATGGATGATATTTATTATCCAGAGGTAAAGGACTACAAAATGGTCAGAATATCAGGCACCTTTACCACTCAGCCATTGAAACCCAGATCTAGTGAAACTGTCAGATAGTCTAGCTTTAACATTGACAATCACCAGCTGTCAATCATACCGATCAGGTATGGCATTGATTGTGACCTTGACATTGAATGGAAATGTGTATGTGCAAGCATGGGGCATGTACCAGTCTCTAGAATATCAAAAACCTCACTAAAATATGGCTTGATATTTTTTTGTGCCTGATTCCAAATTTCAAAATAGGGGGAGATAACCTAGTATTAGAATTCCAAATCTTCAAGAATATACAGATTAATAGGATTAAAAGTAGATAGAGAACCAAGAGGCCACTTGGAGATGGTGTTATGAGTTTGAAAGTCATACATTATATAAAGTCACCCGTCGATGACACAGAACGTAGATTATACTTTCATCATACCACAAGGTCCCTAAGCTATCCCTAACTACCTCCTTGCTGCCACAGCTACATCATTACAACTTCTCCAGCTTATTACAGTAAAATAAACAGATTGTGATTGATAAGCTCATGTCGTGAGCTGCTATTTCACTCTTGTTACTTGTAATCACTTTCTAGTTGAATTCACATATAGCAATTCTTACACGATATTTTGGGTATGGAAATGGAAAATATGCCTTATTATGAACAAGTGTAGTAATCCTGCATTAATGAAGGGTAGACACAAGAAAATATCGGGTCATGGCCAGTTAGAGCAGAATCCGTATAACCTGTACAGAGTTATTACACCAAAACAATTGGAGGTGAGTATTTAGACATGTCACGGATGTTGTCCATCTACGTCTATAACAAACGTAGAGCGGTGACTCGTGGGTTTCGGATGATGTGATGTTGTCGTGAGGATGTATAAAACATATGACTTTGTCAGCAGGCTATAGGTGTCAGACACTTATGGACAACTGTAATTGTGAAAATTATCTATTCATAATGTTTAACACAAAACAGAGGTATTACATGTACAATGTGTGATGTTTTCTATCCAGACTTGGAAGAGGAAGGTCATTGGGTCAAGTTTTTATGTGGGAATTTATTCAGGAGCCATTCTTAACAGCAAAACTGTGAAATAGATTTTTAAGAAAGACTCTAAATATCTTTCTTTGCAAGATACATACAACACAGGCCCTATAGACCTTTACTATAGAGATGTACAACACAGGCCCTATAGACCTTTACTATAGAGATGTACAACACAGGCCCTATAGACCTTTACTATAGAGATGTAACAACACAGGCCCTATAGACCTTTACTATAATGTACAACACAGGCCTATAGCCTTTACTATAGGTACAACCAGATGACTACTGTTAGAATGTACAACACAGGCCTATAGACTACTATAGAGATGTACATCACAGCCTATAGACCTTTACTATAGAGATGACACAGCCCTATAGACCTTTACTATAGAGATGTACAACACAGGCCCTATAGACCTTTACTATAGAGTACACACAGGCCCTATAGACCTTTACTGTATAGAGATGTACAACACGCCCTATACCTTTACTATAGAGTGTAAACAAGGCCCTATAGACCTTTACTATATAGAGATGTACAACACAGGCCCTATAGACCTTTACTATAGAGAGTACAACACAGGCCCTACCTTTACTATAGAGATGTACAACACAGGCCCTATAGACCTTTACTGGTATAGAGATGTACAACACAGCCCTATAGACCTTTACAGAGATACAGGCCCTATAGACCTTTACTATAGAGATGTACAAACACAGGCCCTATAGACCTTTACTTAGTACTGGTTATATAGATGTATACAACACAGGCCCTATAGACCTTTACTGGTATAGAGATGTACAACACAGGCCCTATAGACCTTTACTGGTATAGAGATGTACAACACAGGCCCTATAGACCTTTACTGGTATAGAGATGTACAACACAGGCCCTATAGACCTTTACTGTATAGAGATGTACAACACAGCCCTATAGACCTTTACTGGTATAGAGATGTACAACACAGCCTTAGCCTATATAGAAGTACCTAGACACTAAGGAACCCTATAGACCTTTACTATAGAGATGTACAACACAGGCCCTAAAGACCTTTACTGGTGTAGAGATGTACAACACAGACCCTACAAACCTTTACTGGCATAGAGATGTACAACACAGGCCCTGTAGACCTTTACTATATAGGGATGTACAACACAGGCCCTATAGACCTTTACTATAGAGATTTACAACACAGGCCCATAGACCTTTATATAGAGATGTACAACACAGGCCCTATAGACCTTTACTGGTATAGAGATGTACAACACAGGCCCTATAGACCTTTACTGTTACTATAGATTTACTGGTATAGAGATGTACAACACAAGCCCTATAGACCTTTACTGGTATAGAGATGTACAACACAGGCCCACTAGACCTTTACTATAGAGATGTACAACACAGGCCCTCTAGACGTTTACTATAGAGATGTACAACACAGGCCCTGTACACCTTTACTGGTATTGAGCGGTGACCTTGGGAGATATTCATTGAAATGCAATCTTGTTCCTTCCACTCGCAAGAATTTAGGTTTATAATGCTCAAGGACAGAAAGCTTGATCCAATCTAATTTCTCCAAAAGGATAGCTCATTTGTTCAATAAATGTACAATAATCACATTTGCCTGTACCCGACGGGAATACTGTCCCAAATTTGCTATACAATAACTATATGAATGGAATGTGCTAAAATACAAATTTAAATAGTTACAAAATTAAGTTCAGCAGTTTAAGGAAGTAAACATTACTGTATTATAGTCTATACCTATGGGTTATTTTCCTTCTTCCCTGGGGGTCTACAGGATTTACCACCTAACTTTAGATATCATAACCAAATTAAATAGAGCTATAAAGGGGGGTTTATAGGCATGTTTTTTTATGTTTAGCTGTAATAAGAATGGCCTGTAGTGATGGAACAGTGTTGAAAATTTGAATTACAGAGAACATGTCGTAAATTATGTAAAAACAAAATTCCTCTGAGGGTCTCATACTAAGGGAAATGTATAGCTCCTCAGGGGGGGAATCTTCATTTCATTGTAACTTGCTTAAATTTGAGGATTCTGCAATTAGTTTTCCATAGCAAATTAAACAAAATGTGAGAGAGGTTATTGTAGCTGATTACGTTTACATAATTGTCTCATTCTGATTTTGGAGAATTATGCAAATTTGCATTAATAAGAGAAAGATCTAATGCACAATGAGAAAAAATAAATTGTTGACGAAAGAACTGAAGGACACAATCATGTATAAGTCGGGATTTAGGACAGATTTAGGGACAGCTTTATGGAGAGCTTTCAGGTGTAATTATCAAGGTAATTCACTGAACAGAAAATTATCATTTAATAGGATGGTGAGATACAAATAAATGCATACATTACATGTCTATCCATCTGTCTGCTTGTGTTTGTCATTGTGCCCATCTGCCTGTTGATCTGTCTTCATTTATCTGTCTGTCCATCTCTTTATTTTTTATCCGTATATCTGTTTCTGCACTAGACTGTTAATTATATAGACTATGTTTTTTGGCTGAATTTAACCTGATGGGTGTTGCTACATCAATGATTATGATTTTAACGTCAAGGTCATGAATTTCTTCTTTCAGAAATGATATTGGTTCTATGTAAACATCTTTGTTAGATGGGTTGGTGGTGGTGTAATTTTAACTGATATTCATCAAGATGACACAGGTTTGATTCTCAGTTCTGTAGTTCAGTCATTAGGGTCACTGACCTCATGGTGTTTCCTCCTAACATATCTCTGGTTTGATTCCTTCCATCCAGGCTATAGTATTAGTATTTATAATTACATTAAATGTATAACTTATTTCACATTTTTGGTAAAGAACCATTTAGTTTTCTACCAACTTATGCATATCTGTCATATAAGTATGTAATTAGCATACTTATTCTACACATAATATTCCTAACTGAAGTTAATGTTGATGGAATTGTAATTACAGAATATAGACCCCTAGGAATTTGGTGAAGGTCAAAGATAAATACCTGGTAAGTGACTGTGACTTCCTTAACAGTATGATAAGATCTTGACCACCAACCTTCCCTGCTGCTTGTCCTCAGATAAACCTAATCTTTCCCTACCTAAATAGGACATCAGACAGATGAATCTTCTGGTCTTTATGACTCAATACATGTAGATTTTCCTAGTCCAAACTTCAAACCAAAACATAGTAAAAGAGAAACTGCTTTCTTAATTTAGAAAAAAAATTATTTGGTTTTCTGGAATTAGGA
This sequence comes from Argopecten irradians, assembly GCF_041381155.1. Lineage (NCBI taxonomy): Eukaryota > Metazoa > Mollusca > Bivalvia > Pectinida > Pectinidae > Argopecten > Argopecten irradians. Next base: position 28,422,460 of record NC_091135.1, on the reverse strand, counting down.
TTAAAACTGGACTTGTACCGTAAATTTCACTAACTGGACAAATTAAATACTTTGGATGTTTCCTGTTCTCTTAAAGTTTGAGCTCTAGGCCCTCAGACTAGTATATAAAGGCATGAGTGATTCCCCTTGTATGTGTTCTCTGACTGGGTTACCTATTGCAGTAACTCCAGTAGAGAATCGTTACTGCTCCATTCTCTGCTGGTAAAAATCAATCTCCAATACTGTCAGGAAAACACCAGCTGACAATATTTACATTTTCTTTCTTTGATAGTTTGTTTTAAAGTCGTATAAAATGCCTCATTGTGAGAATTGAGAATTGTTAAAACCTAATTGCTGTCTTTTGTACCTCTGTTAGTTTCAAATACTTATACTAGTTGTGTGCCTATTTGATATGAAACATTATAATTAACCTAATTAGAATACTCAGATTAATCAAAGGAGATCTCCGTTCTTTTGAATTTGAGTTATAAAAGTAAGAATTGACCGAAGGAGAAATCTAAGGTATTTCTCATTATATACATAGCCATCTCCGGTATTTTTTGCCAAAGTTTATTGATGATAAACGTTCTGATCCCGCACTTTGCCTCGACGGATCAGGTGTGTAGCGTCTACAATTGATAAAAATCAATGGCGACAATATCAGGTTTAGGTTGGGGATGTTTATGACTTGTACCGCAGAATTTATTGTTTGGATGTCCTGATGAACGTCAGTAGTTGTTATTGTTAGTGTGGGAAATAAACAACCAAAATGTAATCAAAACCAGCAAACTGAATTAAAGGTGTATATATTGTCAATAAAAGTGCCCGGCAGTGTTCTACTTCTGTAGCAATCATTAACAATGTTATTAATGTAAAATCTATAGACCAGGGCAGAACCAGCACTTGATAGTATACTGAAATCACCTATAGACTGATATACACCCATCTGTACCTGATAGTTATACTGAAATCACCTATAGACTGACAAACACAATTTGTACCTGATAGTTATACTGAAATCACCTATAGACTGACAGACACCAGCTGTACCTGATAGTTATACTGAAATCACCTATAGACTGACAGACACCAGCTGTACCTGATAGTTATACTGAAATCACCTATAGACTAACAGACACCAGCTGTACCTGATAGTTATACTGAAATCACCTATAGACTGACAGACACCAGCTGTACCTGATAGTTATACTGAAATCACCTATAGACTGACATACACCATCTGTACCTGATAGTTATACTGAAATCACCTATAGACTGACAGACACCAGCTATACCTGATAGTTATACTGAAATCACCTATAGACTGATATACACCATCTGTACCTATAGTTATACTGAAATCTTCTATAGACTGACAGACACCAGCTGTACCTAATAGTTATACTGAAATCACCTACAGACTGACAAACACAGTCTGTACCTGATAGTTTTACTGAAATCACCTAAAGACTGACAGACACCAACTGTACCAGATAGTTATACTGAAATCACCTATAGACTGACAGACACCAGCTGTACCTGATAGTTATACTGAAATCACCTATAGACTGACAGACACCAGCTGTACCTGATAGTTATACTGAAATCACCTATAGACTGACAGACACCAGCTGTACCTGATAGTTATACTGAAATCACCTATAGACTGACAGACACCAGCTGTACCTGATAGTTATACTGAAATCACCTATAGACTGACAAACACAATCTGTACCTGATAGTTATACTGAAATCACCTATAGACTGACAAACACAATCTGTACCTGATAGTTATACTGAAGTCACCTATAGACTGACAGACACCAGACTGTACCTGATAGTTATACTGAAATCACCTATAGACTGACAGACACCAGCTATACCTGATAGTTATACTGAAATCACCTATAGACTGACAGACACCAGCTATACCTGATAGTTATACTGAAATCACCTATAGACTGACAGACACCAGCTGTACCTGATAGTCATTCGATATTTTTGATATTACCACAATATTAAAGTTATCTCCCCCTTTGCTTAGTAATAACTTTATGCTATATAGTTATTTGTTTGTAGTTCATTAATCTAAATTGATCATATTGAGCTGCATATTATACCAAACTGATCTCCCCTTTTCTTTACCTTCAATCCGCTGTATATCATTATCTATTTGTATCAAAACTTTTAGTTCTATGCTATAAAAGGATGAGCAGATTTTAAGAGTTTTCCATCTAAAGTTGCCTGTTGGTCTCCTCCCTTTGTGTCATGTCCAACCACAACCTAGCTGTCCTTTCACAGTCTGTCCAGAGTTCACAGATGTTCTCTCAGTTATACATATATAACAAAATCCAACAGATTTGGGATTTAAAACAGTTTATTGGTATGATGTTTCTAATATCTTCACCAATCTTAATTGATTTTTATAAATTATATGTAATTGACAATTTAACCTTTGTCCATTACACTTTAAAAATAATATGGTTCTAGCTGAACACACTTTCCTTTTAATATTTGTTCAGAATATCTAAGAACAGCATGAGATTACCTTGATGTTTTATGAACTTAATTTGATTAATTGAATTGGTATTCATATAATCATTTTACGACTTCCAGGATCTTAAGTCTAATTAGAACTCATTAGAACATAAGCTTCCTAGTGAGTTAGTTAAGTATACAAGCCACATGTAGTCTAAGAGAATTGAGGAATCGCATGTACAGTACTAGTTGGTGATCATGAGGTTTGGCCTGGCCACACAAAGAAATGGTGATTACATGTACTACAGGGCAAGGGGTTAGAGAGACGTCAGCCCATCACAGCGTCTTCAGGCAAACATAATCAAACGAGAGGGCGCTCAATCGTGAGGAATTGCACTGATTCTGGGGGAAAGTCAAACAGGCAAATACTTTATCAAATATCAGGGGATATGTCTGGAAAGCTAGCAGAAAATGTTCTTCTGATAAAATGTGTACTTGCATTGTGTAGTGAATAAGAAATCATTCAATGTTTCGTGCTGAATGTGTGAATTCTGGGAACTGTTTCTACATGGTGGTCCCGTCATATTAAGGTAACTCTTTATTTCTCTTAGGATACTCGGCTAGGCCATATGTGTTTAACCAGAAGTGTCACTAGATGTGTTACATAACGTATAGAGTTACAACACCGATTACAACCATCCGTATCAATCCGTCAAGCTTGGCTGATTCCATTTGTAATTTCTGTAGCAGTAAAAGAGAATGTGTAGCGCCTTCTCTGTTCTATATAACAGAATATCATTGCCAAGTTGATGTGCCTCTGACTTTTAAAAGGGATATAAATGCTCCTCTGAAACCAATCAAAGTCCCTCGGCTACAATAAAGCTCTATTGTCTTGTATTAGTGTATTGGGAGTAATGTTCTGCAGCTCCCTGAACGCTAGATAAGTGGGCGAGATTTGTCAGTACGGGTTACTAAGAAATCATAATGTTACGTCTGGTTATTAAGGTTTTTAATTTCACGCCAGTAACTTGATAATCCTGAAAGAACTGGGCGAAGCATTGCCTGTAAAATAAATTACATTCAGGTTTTGTTAAAAAGAAATCTTTATTTGAACGCCTGAAATGAGATTTAGATTAAAGTGTAATTAATTATGCTGTTTTAATGATGTATCACTTAGAAGCCTTGATGAAGACCACAAATTATCTTGGTATCCTTGCTAAAACCAAGAACCTTCATTTCATGTCTTCATTTAATTGCCACAAAAATCTAACCAAGGAGCTGCAGTTTTTAAGATGTCTTCGATGACAATTAAGATATCTATGTTGACATTAGGATATCTCTGGTAAAATTAAGGTATATGTTGACTATGAAGAAAATATCTCTGTTGACCATTAATATATTTTTGTTGCCCATTTAAGATATCTCTGTTGACCTTTAAGATATCTCTGTTCTGTTGACTTTTGAGATATCTCTCTTGACCATTTAGATATTTTTGTTGACCATTAAGATATCTCTGTTGACCTTTAAGATATATCTGTTGACTATGAAAAAGATATCTCATTTGACCATTAAGATATATCTCTGTTGACCTTTAAGATATCTATTGACCATTAAGATATTTCTGTTGACCATTTCAATATTTCTGTTGACCATTTTAATATCTTTGTTGACCATAAAGTTATCTTTGTTGACCATTAAGGTATCTCTGTTGACCATTTAAATATCTTGATTGACCTTTATTAAGATATCTCTGTTGACCTTAAAGATATCTCTGTTGATTATGAAGAAGATATCTTTGTTGACCATTTAGATATCTTTGTTGACCATTATGATATCTCTTGACCTTTAAGGTATCTCTGTTGACCATTATGATATCTCTCTTGACCTTTAAGATATCTTTGTTGACAATTATGAGATATCTCTGTTAACTATTAAGATGTCTCTGTTGGCAATTCTTTAATTATTCTGTTTTAGTTTAAAAGAACTGTAATAAACGTTTACAAGGATTCAAATGTTGAGATACTTCTCCTGTCTTTGAGTATCTGATAACCTAGACCTTAGGTGGGCCCCAAGTCCTGGAATGTTTCTGTAAAGTTTAACCCATGTATCCTGTCCGAATGATCTTATCTTGATTAGTAATTTGTAAACTTATTTTAATTTGTCATTCAATTAAGTATAAGAACAATATTTTCCATTAATCCTAGGTACTGAGATAAGAAATCAGATATCATATCTAAGCAAATAAGCACCATTGGGGTATTTTAAAAATTGAGAATAATCAGCAGGGGCTTTAAGATTATCATTGCACTAACATAGTCAGAAATAGATTTGTTTGCAAATGAAATAAAATAAAGAATTTCTCTGCTGATCATAACTCCAGTCTGCATTTTAATCTAAAGATAAGTTTGTAAACTTAAAGCCTTATTCATTTATGAGCATGGCACACTTATTTGAATTTGTGTGTTTATTGGCATGGTGCGCTTATTGTAATGGGATGCTTATTGGGTTGAATAAGGTTTATCATTTGGACAGACATCCAGTTCTGAGTTCTGACCAACAAATCTCAAATTACAAGAGTATAAAGACTTAACCATATGCAGAGAATTTCAGAGAAAATTAAATTTAGTATATGTACATGAAATTGTCTTCCTTCCTCACATGTGTTTCTGAGGTACATATCTAATTTCTATGAACACAGTGTATACTGTGTAAAAAAATCAAAAACAAAAACAAAGTGTTGTTGATCTGCATGAAGGTTCAATTTGAATTTCCTGTCAAAATGTTGTGCTTTAATTGTTGATGTGTAAATCTTGATAGATATAAATGATTTATTCCACAATATCCTAGTGTTTTGGTATGTACATTTTGTATATGTATTATATAGTGAAAAAATAATACCACATGCTGTTGACAAGAAATTATTGGTAAGCTCATGCTGAAGTCTTATCAGGTTTGAAATTTTAACGCAGCAAAACTTGGCCAACTTCAATATTTATCGTAAATCAATAATGCTGTAATAGTTTGATGAAGTTATCTGTAGTATTCTGTATCTATAGAAAGTAACGGTTACAAAATGTGTTGGATAATAGTCACCTGAGCGTATCTCGTGTGTAGTAATTAGGGACTTGTTTTGTACTTGTTGAGGTAAGAATAGAGTTATAGAGATAGTGTATCAGTGCCTGTGTATATTGCACAGATGATAAAATGTTGTATAAAGCCAGTAAAATCCTATGTAGAGTGCTATACCTGATGATAACATTTAATGTAATTTTCACCAGTTTTATATTTAATGCGTTTTCCTGCTGATTTGTTGAATTCATTTATTATAGCACAAGATTAAACATTTATCACAATACATGTCATTTTTTAAACTTCAATAATTAGGGAGCATAAAAATGAAGATATATGAGATATTTAAATACTTTTGAAAATGCCAATGATGTAAGGTTTGACTTGAGTTTGTATGGATACGTTAGCCAGCTATCTGACATTCATGTTTGACAGTACATTATAACCTGCTTTAAAACAACTGGATCTTTATACATTAACAACCATACGAACCTGGGAAATAAGAACACTCCTTTTTTGGTTAAGAACACTTGCCGATATATAATAAAGAGCAGTTTTTCTTTGTTCCTTGGGTGATTTTTATAGACATGCTAGACTTAGTATTCATCGTAGAATTAAAAAAAAAAAAGGATGACAAAGAGTCAATATTTTAGGAAGTGTGATAAACTTTCTCTGCTTTCTATCTCAGGCAGTTGATAACCAGACTGGTCTGTGCTGATGTGAATATCAATTCGTATTCCACAAGGTAGCCAGCGCTACTACATAATTCTACCTTAAAATTTTCTTTTCCTGTTTACAAAATTACAAACAGTAGTATCAAATTTATTCAAGTTGAATGATATCATTGAAACTTTTACTTAAATCTGTCCATTCAATGAGTGTTTAATCTCAATTTGTGGTTTTTAGATTTCTGAGCATGCTGGTGGTGGCTTGTCATATATATCACACTAAGGTGGGAGAGATGATTCCTTATATTCCAAGAACGAGATTAATTGCCTCATAATATTAATGCTCCACACAGACAATTTTAATCATTTTATCAGCATTAAATATTTATAATGTTTTGATGTGAGGCCTACCTGATAAATGTATTTTAGTTCATTAGCTGACGTCTGGTTCCTATTCAGTCTAGACCACAGAGAACTTTCGGTAGGGGCTTAATTTTTTATCAAATAATTAAAGTTTAATTAAAATTCCTGTCTACATTTATTACTTGATAGATCTAAACATTTAGCAAAATAGAGCACCTTATGTTTAACAGCAACTAAAGTATAAACTTTACAGTTTTAATCTGATCAGATTTGAATTTAATAATCATGTTATAAATGTCAGTGTAGAAATTGCTGACATAGTTGCAACTCTTGATAAAAACAACTACAGCAAAAAGAATTATATGTAAAAATGTTAATTGAACTTAAAACATACCTGAAAGATTTATCATGAGTAAATATCTGTTTAATTTAAGTGTACTTGCAATTATATAAAAAAGGAAGATAAAATAAATAAAGAAAGATAAAAATCAAAAATGTGGGGGAAAAAACCACAACAAACAAGAGAAAAAAGGAAAAAATAAAACAGACAAATTATGAATGATTAATATTTCCTTTAAAAATTAATCTATTGTTTATGAAAGATGAAATAAATTATGAAGAAATGATTTACTTAATTGGCAAATATTTCAGTAATGTTTTTTCGTGTATTTTTATGAAGAATAGAATAGTTTGTGATTGGTTTCCAGGGGTACTATCCTGTGTATTTGTGTATTACGCACACACACAATTACTTACTAGAGCCTTACATCATCAGTACAGCCATAGACAGGTGACTTATTACCAAACCTGTACTAGGTCTGTGTGAAGCTTTGATATCAGACGCTATGGACAATATAAATAATAAAGAGACAGTTATGATGAGTAAATGAAGAACAGGTTTTAGTGGGGAATTATGTTTTATTGTGTATCAGACAATATCATACCTTTGATGAGGGCAACATGCAACTTTAGATAGTGAAGGTGAATGAACAACGCAGGAGAAGTAATGAGTCGTCAAGGTAACAGAGAAATATGTATTTATAGTCTTCTGTAAAGAAAGATGAAATTTAGAGAAATAAATGATCTTCAAGGTAACTTAGATATAGGTATGATACACTAGATGTGTTTCAATAGAGATGTAGAAATGGGTTTACATAGATATATATTGGACTCAGGTCAGTATCCTTACTGTATTTACAACTGTAAGTGTAAACATTATTTTGTTGGAGTAGACCTCAACTCAATTGATTATGTTTAAGAGGCAAAAAAAAGATATGTTTAGATTTGGGAGATATTAAGAATATGCTTTAAAAAAGCTTTCTTATGGTTATGATAGCATATTAGTGAAAAGAAAATAGAGTTATATGTATACAAATGTTTCAAAAGGATATATATATATATATCAAAAAGGACAGCACTGTGTATTTGATATATCAAACAGCTATCAGAAGTAAAAGGAACTGGTGTGTTACAGCAGCAGTCACCAAGGTAAGCTGTCAAATGCTATAGAATTATTCTGTGCTTGTATATTTTATTCTGATTATTGTATGAAAGGAATCTGACGATTGCTATTTTATCTACAATTACTCACACCAAAGCATATACATGATAATTATACAAATATTCCTTGATAGAGAAACTTGTAGACTAATACATATTGCCATCTCAACCCTTCCAAACTTACATTTGGCTGGGCTCACTCTTTTGATACTATAAATTGTAAGATGTTGAGTTGGCAGCACACTAACAAAAAATGTTTGTAAACATCATCACTTATAGAAACAAATGGTTTGTAATTATGATATCATACCATTGATAAAAAGTGCTGAATTACACAAAGGAAGAAACAGTGAATGGGCAGGAGGGATTGCTTATAGCATGGGAGGAAGACAAGAATTTGGCAGAATACTTGTTTTAAAAGGGAAATGGATAGTTTTAGCAAGGGAGTTGGGAAAAGAATTTGCAGGAATGATTATTGTAAGGAAGGGAAGTTTTTAGGGAAGGAATTGACAGGAATAATTGTTGGATTTTTTGTAAGCAATGGAGAAAAGGGATTTGGCAGGAATGATCGTTGGATTTTTTGTAAGCAAAGGAGGAAAAGGATTTGGCAGGAATGATCGTTGGATTTTTTGTAAGCAAAGGAGGAAAAGGATTTGGCAGGAATGATCGTTGGATTTTTTGCAGGAATTGGCAAAGGTTGCTTTTAGCAAAGGAGGAAGAAAAATTGATATTTCATTGGTTTGCTTTTAGGAAGGGAAGAAAAGAAAATGACTACTGTTGGCAAGATTGAAAAGCACAAGCAATATCAGATCCAAACAAATGATAATTAGAATAATTAATGATATATATCTTAGCACAAATCTTTATTTAACACAGACACATGTTCCAATAAATAAAGGAATTGAGATTTAGCCTAGACCAAATTTTACTTTAAAATACACACATTTAATTTCAACCCCAAAGAATGCCACAAAATGAAATTTACCACATGGTCATTAAACCAATGTCGCTATAAATCATGCCACATAATAGAAATGCCACACTTTGAAATGTCCCATGCCTTGCCACAATCCGAAGGTGTCAGTCTGTTATATGTATACATGTACAGTTAAACATATCTTATTAGTGAAAGTATGATGTTCACATGGTCATTTCAGCTTAAGTTGGTACAGAAGGAATTAATAATACATGTTTGACCATATAAGGACATATGTCAGGTTTAGGACAGGTGGTGGAAAGGCAGTATATGCAGAGAAAAACCACCAACCAATCGGTCAGTACCACTGGGCAACTAGATGTCCTATGTAATATAAGAATTTGAAAGGCTGCACTTGGGAATATGTTGAAACTCCTTATCCACTCAATGTCATCATAGAACATTTCATCCTATGGATGCTTGATATTGTAACACTATATGTAATTTGTGAAATTCTGAAGTCTGTGAAAATCATAAGTCTCCAATAGCAAGGGCAGTTTATGGGTGAGGTGTCTTTGTAGTAGCTAGTGGCTATCTAACTGTATTTGTGTGAAGAGAATTATTGACTTGGGATAAAGATCAATGTGATGAAGGGATGTGTTATGTTAAAGATACAAGGATTAGTTTTTTAGAGTCTTTGACAGTGTTGAGACTAATTTAAGGACCAAAGGAATCATATGTAAGCCCTGTAAGGGACTGTATGTGACTTAGTGCACTGCTTTGACAATAAAGGTGTATACAGTTCCCTGACAGACATTGTATCTGATGTACCACACACTGATACCAAACGGTTTGTCTGTAAGATGTAACGAGGTTTGGTCCCACAATAATGTGCATTGATTGTAGATATCCTTTACATAGTCTGCAGTAACTGTCTATTACAGGAGTTTTATCTTCATAGTTAGCAGGTCTCGTGGAAATCTATCTATTTTTACCAGGATTCCGTGAATGTTATTTGCTTATAGATTTATATACAGGCCGTAGCTTGCTAAAATGATTGATATTTTTATTATGCCTTCTGTTTCGTTTAACTGACACAAACTTGCATTTCTCACAAATTCTTTGACATCTTACTGTAAGGAAAAAAAACTTGTTACATATACATGTACGTGATATTTCATGGAGTCAGGAAGTTTATTGGCTTTGACTTATGTTTACTTAATATCTTTTTATTTATTAACAGATTCTTGGTGAAATAAGAAGATAACCCCAACTGTTTTAACAACATCTGGGCGCAGTGTTCTAGAGGTATGTAATTATAAGACACATCTGTTGCTTACAACTTTTGCTCACTTGTGACGTTAGCTTCCCAGATTCAGAAAGTTTGAGATTAGATTGACTTTTATAATTTGGTGTCTGTGGGTGCATGATTACACAAGTTCCCTAAGATTCTAACTAAGGGGAGAATATCCAGTATCTAAATCCTTAAATTTAGGTGATTCAATAATCTCTACATAATTGGAATTGAGCAGAGACGTTCTTGATACATCTAGTTGCCTTTAGACTGTTTTGATTTTCAACTTGGGGTGTGAAAAAAGTAAAAAAAAAAAAAGTAAAAAGGGAAAGCATACATAGACTGATATGCTATGTTATGATATGAAGTGACTTATTTATATAATTATGTAAGTATACGATCATATACACAGTGAATTGTCATGTATGTTAAAATGTAAAGAAAAGCTCTTTGTGTACTTGTATGAAGTGACTTTTACACTCTTCATTCTCGTGACACATTTTGTTTTATTCTTTTTGAGTCCAATTATTTGTCTGATTGTGGTGTAGTCCATTTATTTAAATGCCATAACAGTAGTGTTTTACGGACTCAGACGTACTATCCTGAGGGAAATAGAGACTGTACACTCCCGTTTAGGTGTTGGAACTGTTATTTACTCCCGAAATATGTCCAGCTATAATTACATAAACACTAGCAGCCATTAAATGAAAACATTTTCAGAAGGTGTTAAGGAAAGGAAACAATAGAGGCAGCACATGTGTCTGTGGGGATGTTAGCTCAGCTCATCCGACCAGCAGATGTATCTCTCCATCACACAGACTGGCAGCAGGACACAACCAACAATTAAAAAAACAGACACTTGAATGAAAAATTCAGGTGTGTGTAACTAGGCTTACATAGGGAGAGGAATTCTAAAGGTCTCCTGCAGTGTTGTTAGGTAGTTGGGTGTTCTGTGGGAGCCTGGAGCACATGTCGTGGCTCAGCCTCATCAGTGCTATCCACTGGTACTGAACCCTAGGCTATACAGCCTGGAGCCAGTCATAGTATTGTCAGCCACATCTCCTACACACACCGCTTCTCTCCTGGCTTAAATTACCCCAAAAATGATGACTTATGCTCCCGGAGCAAGACCTTAAAAAGGATTTCCAATTTGGATTTATAAGTGGTGTTCAAGGGCTAGAGTTGGAGAAGATTGGAGTTTTCAATTAAAGGTAAGAGGCAGTGTTTTGGTTTGCTTTATAACTGTGGCTGGCACATATTTTCTCTAAGTTTATTGATTGTGTAGTCTGCTCGACCTTGTGTATCATTCTGGTATGTTGGAGGGAAAATCCTGATGGCTCCTGGTTCTTCGGGTCTGATCCCTAATACTGCCGACCTCTGACCCTGTCATGTCACAAAGGAAGTCTCAGGTCCTGGTGCCAGTATACAGGGGGAATAATCTGCTGTGGATATAGGCCATATATGGCTCTTACCTCTATAGGGTTACATCAATAGTGATTAGTCTGATTGTCAATGAAAATATACCCTTCAATAGCTGTGTTTGTCAGGTTTTGGGAGATTCCTTGTTTGTAAAGACACAAATTTTAGTAGAATTTTAACTCTACGCTATGTAATGTTGACATTTTGATTTAATCAAGGGTAGAATTAGCGCAGTTGTTTTTTTGAATAGCTTACAATCTATCCTTTATCTATGATATACAGATATTCTTCTAAAACAATACACAAATATTTTTGCATACCAGGACTGTATCTTCTTAATGGCAATGGTTACAAATAGACCAATGATAAACTATATAAATGGTTTGTTTTTGTAAAAAAAATGTAGGCTATTTTATGCACTTGAATATTTTCCTATGACAACCACGTGCCTCCCTCACAAAGGCGATGTGGAGTTGTTCAGCTTCAGCCTAAGTATTGTATTTGACATTTGGCAAACAGAAATCTTCAGACAATCGGTTTTCAATGTCTGTGATATATAATCCCCAAGTAACGATTAGGCCGACATTATTTTATGACAAATTGAAGAATATCATGGTGATGGTGGGAACAAGTAGCTGTTGACATTAGATTGGAACTACGTAGAGCTTTCTATAGGGATGCTTACTATATAAATACTGTGTGTTTTAGTTTACTATTTTATTAGCAAGGATTGTTTATGTTTGTATATGTCAAAGGTCTGGCATATATATTGTCAGGTTCTCTCTTCTTAATCAGAAAATATCAGGATCACTTTTAACTAAGAAATAACAAAGGTATTAAAACACCTACATGTGATAACATTTGATCTTAAAGAGAAAAGAATCCTCAGTTTCTTTAAAGGGAAAAATGTATTAGGTATAATGTATTAGATAGTCACACATTCATTTAACGTAATCAAAATTTTGATATGCATTCCTTTATGAGATGCATTACGTTTGTTCAGTGAAATCAATATTTTCCATTATTTGATTTATTTAATTAAACTGAATTTTTAAGGATTTTGTATGGATGAATTTCCTCACAATAAAACACCTAATCCAGTTAAATTAAACACAAATATTCAGTGTGTGGAATTTCTGAAGTATTTTAGCCTGTATTTTTTAATTTTGTGTCTTGAGAGTATCAGGGGAGTGCAGAAAGTGCTCCCTTCCAGTTTTAACTGGAGCCAATCCCTTCAATTGTTTACAGTAAATAAGAACATGTGGTTTACCTTGGGTTTAGTTTCCATGGTAACAAAGTAACATCAATCAGTTGATACACCTCAAGTTTTGTGAATTGTAGAATTTTTGTAGGTTAATAAACCAGCTGTTTCCCATGACAAACACACACAGTATTGTCAGCTTCACCTGAACATACTGTGTGTACGTGACCTGTATGTTTGTTCATGTACGTGACCTGTATGCTGGTTCATACCTTGTGTTCTGTACCAGAGATAAAGTCTCAAAAGTTGTTACAAAAATAACACAAATTATTAACAATAAATTTTATTTTTTTTATCACCTTTGTCCTGAATTTTGGAGAGATTTGAATGAGATGTAAGATGACTAGTGGCCTGGTATCTGTAGAAGGTGGTTCTCCCTGTAATGGATCATCTTGTTTATATGTTTAAACACCTAGACCTACAAATTGAGGAGGATCCACATTACATTTACTTATTGGTTGTCAGTAGTAAACTCAACACAGATTCAATCTGATCATTCAAATAACCCAGGTCACTCTGGTGAAGGTTTACAAATAAACACAGAACAGCAGCATAGTCTTGTACTTCAACCTTGGAATGTATGGTCATTTTGACTGTAACATTCTTGAACTTTAACCCTGAAATTACTGGTCACATATTTACTGTAATAATGTCACAGTTTTACTATGTGTTTTAATCAATTACAATGATAGATCTGTACAATATGTATCTAAGTTACAATAATAGATATAAAATCTATACAATATGTATCTAAATTACAATAGTAGATCTAATGTATACAGTATATATGTATCTAGTTACAATAATACATATAAAATCTATACAATATGTATCTAAATTACAATAGTAGATCTAATGTATACAGTATATATGTATCTAGTTACAATAATAGATATAAAATCTATACAATATGTATCTAAATTACAATAGTAGATCTAATGTATACAGTATATATGTATCTAGTTACAATAATAGATATAAAATCTATACAATATGTATCTAAATTACAATAGTAGATCTAATGTATACAGTATATATGTATCTAAGTTACAATAATAGATATATAAATCTATACAATATGTATCTAAATTACAATAGTAGATCTAATGTATACAGTATATATGTATCTAGTTACAATAATAGATATAAAATCTATACAATATGTATCTAAATTACAATAGTAGATCTAATGTATACAGTATATATGTATCTAGTTACAATAATAGGTATAAAATCTATACAATATGTATCTAAATTACAATAGTAGATCTAATGTATACAGTATATATGTATCTAGTTACAATAATAGTATAAAATCTATACAATATGTATCTAAATAAATAGTAGATCTAATGTATACAGTATATATATGTATCTAAGTTACAATAATAGATATAAAATCTATACAATATGTATCATAAATTACAATAGTAGATCTAATGTATACAGTATATATATGTATCTAGTTACAATAATAGATATAAAATCTATACAATATGTATCTAAATTACAATAGTAGATCTAATGTATACAGTATATATGTATCTAGTTACAATAATAGATATAAAATCTATACAATATGTATATAATTACAATAGTAGATCTAATGTATACAGTATATATGTATCTAAGTTACAATAATAGATATAAAATCTATACAATATGTATCTAAACTACAATAGTAGATCTAATGTATACAGTATATATGTATCTAAATTACAATAATAGATATAAAATCTATACAATATGTATCTAAACTACAATAGTAGATATAAAATGTAACAATATACTAGTTAAATAATAGATCTAAGTTACAATAATAGGTATAAAGATATTACAATAATAGATATAAAATCTATACAATATGTATCTAAATTACAATAGTAGATCTAATGTATACAGTATATATGTATCTAGTTACAATAATAGGTATATAAGATATAAGTTACAATAATACATATAAAATCTATACAATATGTATCTAAATTACAATAGTAGATCTAATGTATACAGTATATATGTATCTAGTTACAATGATAGTATATAGATATAAGTTACAATAATAGATATAAAATCTATACAATATGTATCTAAACTACAATAGTAGATCTAATGTATACAGTATATATGTATCTAGTTACAATAATAGGTATATAAGATATAAGTTACAATAATACATATATTCAATATGTATCTAAATTACAATAGTAGATCTAATGTATACAGTATAATATGTATCTAAACTACAATAATAGGTATAATCTAATGTATACAGTATATATGTATTAGTTACAATAATAGTATATAAGATATAGTTACAATAATAGATATAAAAATCTATACAATATGTATCTAAACTTACAATAGTAGATCTAATGTATACAGTATATATGTATCTAGTTACAATAATAGGTATATAAGATATAAGTTACAATAATACATATAAAATCTATACAATATGTATCTAAATTACAATAGTAGATCTAATGTATACAGTATATATATGTATCTAGTTACAATAATAGGTATATAAGATATAAGTTATAAGATATAAGTTACAATAATACATATATTCAATATGTATATCTAAGTTACAAATAATATGTCTATACAATATGTATCTATAAAGTTACAATGATAGATCTATTTTTTATGTCTGAGATATATTATTGATGAAGTTTCTTTTTGTATAATATAGAAGTTTATAGGTTTGTATCTGTTGTGGAATTATTCCTAATTAGACATTGTACATAGAATGTAATAAACATGAAACATGGCAGTTGAACTGATGGTTACTTTATTATATGCATGGTCAAATCATGAATTGCAGTCACTTATTAAAATGATTTAAACATGCAGCCATACTAAATGAATAGTAGGCAGTTGTTTGATCCACTGTGACAGTTATGGTCTCATATCAAAGTCACAAACGTTTTATTTTATTTTGATAACCATTCCATCTGTAACTTTGCAGAAATGATATGAAATCTTTGCTTATATAAACGTAGATATTTACAACCTGTCAAAACAGGCACCTGCCCTGACAGGAACTTCCTAATTACAAAATATGAGGTTGATCTCATGGTGTTATAGTCCTGGAGATTGATGGTCAGTATTCTGATTGGGATGGTATCTGGTCAGGCATGTGTACTGGTCACTTCATTATCCCAATATCTGACAGCTGACCATCAAACAGTGGTCATTTTCTGTAATGACCTGAGATAGCCATTCATTAGTTTGCCTGATATTTTCTGGCTGGTTGTGCTCATTTCTCAATCCATTATAGATATTGTGCATGATTCAGACCTAATCTTCAGAATAGATAGAATTAAAGTACCTCTGGGTTTTAGTAGATATAAAGTACCTCTGGGTTTCAGTAAATATAAAGTACCCCTGGGTTTCAGTACATATAAAGTACCTCTGGGTTCAGACTAGTGTAAGGTAGTTCGCTCTGGGTTCACACTAGTATAAGGTACCTCTGGGACCATGACAGACTTATATAAGGTACCTCTGGTCCAGACTAATATAAGGTACCTTTTGGTCCAGACTAATATAAGGTACCTTGTGGTCCAGACTAAAATAAGGTACCTCTGAGTCCAGACTATTATAAGGTACCTCTGAGTCCAGACTAATATAAGGTACTTCTGAGTCCAGACTAATATAAGGTACCTCTGAGTCCAGAATAATATAAGGTACCTCTGAGTCCAGACTATTATAAAGAACCTCTGAGTCCAGTCAATTATAAAGTACCTCTGAGTCCAGAATAATATAAGGTACCTCTGAGTCCAGACTATTATAAGGTACCTCTGAGTCCAGACTGATATAAGGTTCCTCTGAGTCCAGACTAATATAAGGTACTTCTGAGTCCAGACTAATATAAGGTACCTCTGAGTCCAGACTATTATAAGATACCTCTGAGTCCAGACTCATATAAGGTACCTCTGAGTTCAGACTATTATAAAGTACCTCTGAGTTCAGACTATTATATGGTACCTCTGAGTCCAGTCAATCATAAAGTACCTCTGAGTCCAGAATAATATAAGGTACCTCTGAGTCCAGACTATTATAAGGTACCTCTGTTCCAGACTAATATAAGGTACCTTGTGGTCCAGACTAATATTAGGTACCTTGTGGTCCAGACAATTATAAAGTACCTCTTAGTCCAGACTAATATAAGGTACTTCTGAGTCCAGACTAATATAAGGTACCTCTGAGTCCAGAATAATATAAGGTACCTCTGAGTTCAGACTATTATAAAGTACCTCTGAGTCCAGTCAATTATAAAGTACCTGAGTCCAGAATAATATAAGGTACCTCTGAGTCCAGACTATTATAAGGTACCTCTGAGTCCAGACTGATATAAGGTTCCTCTGAGTCCAGACTAATATAAGGTACTTCTGAGTCCAGACTAATATAAGGTACCTCTGAGTCCAGACTATTATAAGATACCTCTGAGTCCAGACTCATATAAGGTACCTCTGAGTTCAGACTATTATAAAGTACCTCTGAGTCCTGGAGTCAATCATAAAGTACCTCTGAGTCCAGAATAATATAAGGTACCTCTGAGTCAAGACTATTATCAGGTACCTCTGTTCCAGACTAATATAAGGTACCTTGTGGTCCAGACTAATATTAGGTACCTTGTGGTCCAGACAATTATAAAGTACCTCTTAGTCCAGACTAATATAAGGTACTTCTGAGTCCAGATTAATATAAGGTACCTCTGAGTCCAGAATAATATAAGGTACATCTGAGTTCAGACTATTATAAAGTACCTCTGAGTCCAGTCAATTATAAAGTACCTCTGAGTCCAGAATAATATAAGTTACATCTGAGTCCAGACTATTATAATGTACCTCTGAGTCCAGACTAATATAAGGTACCTCCGAGTCCAGACTATTATAAGGTACCTCTGTTCCAGACTAATATAAGGTACCTTGTGGTCCAGACTCATATTAGGTACCTTGCGGTCCAGACAATCATAAAGTACCTCTGAGTCCAGACAATCATAAAGTACCATTTTACTCTGAGTCTGGACTTTTATAAAATACCTCTGAGTCCAGACTATTATAAGATACCTCTGAGTCCAGACTAATATAAGGTACCTCTGAGTCCAGACTATTATAAGATACCTCTGAGTCCAGACTAATATAAGGTACTTCTGAGTCCAGGCTAATATAAGGTACCTCTGAGTCCAGACTAATATAAGGTACCTCTGAGTTCAGACTATTATAAAGTACCTCTGAGTCCAGTCAATTATAAAGTACCTCTGAGTCCAGAATATTATAAGGTACCTCTGAGTTCAGACTATTATAAGGTACCTCTAAGTCCAGACATTTATTAAGTACCTCTGAGCCCAGACTTTTATAAAGTACCTCTGAGTCCAAACTATTATAATGTATCTCTGAGTCCAGACAATTATAAGATACCTCTGAGTCCAGACTATTATGAAGTACCTCTGAGCCCAGACTATTATGAAGTACCTCTGAGAGCCCAGACTTTTATAAAGTACCTCTGAGCCCAGACTTTAATAAGGTATCTATGAGTCCAGAATTTTATAAGGTTCCTCTGAGTCTAGACTAATATATGGTACTTCTGATTCGAGACTAATATAAAGGTACATCTGCGTCTAGCCTATTATAAGGTACATCAGAGTCCAGACTCATATAAGGAATATTTTAGTCCAGACTATTATAAAGTTAACCTTTGGGTCCATACTTACATTAGGTACCTCTGAGTCTATACTTTTATAAGGTACCTCTGAGTTGATACAGCCTAAATACAGAATATTTGGTTCCTCTTGATTAAGGAATGATGAGAATTAATGGTAAGGACATAACTCTGTAAGTTACAAGTCACTAGCAACAATCTGTAAATTAGGATGAGTCTTTACAGATGTCTGGACATTTAACCAAGTTATAAGTGTACCAGTAATTTACACTTCCCAACCTCGGACCACATTCCAAACATTGCAATATTATCTTGAAAATTTAGCAATGACTATGATGTTCATCCTGTTGTAAATAGGCAAATTTCATGAAAAGTCTTTCCTCAATTTAAACAAGAGGGCGTAATATCTCTTCCCAAATGTAGACTTCAAAACAAATGTGATATTCTGTATTCCTCCATTATGCAAGCTAATGTGATAGTCAGACATAAAGATTGAAAATGACCTTGACTTACGTTTTAGAAAATAACCTTTGCTATTCAATACTGCACTGTGTTTGACCAACTCTACTGACACTTAAACGCTATTAAAGCATGCAAACTATGTCAATGCCTGATGAACTAATGACTTCCATTTTACTCTGGTATTTCACGTCCATCCAGCGAGTCTGATCGGCTTATTTATTTCACCCAAACAATCAACCCTAATCGGATAGAGCTTACAAATACTGATTTGGAAATATTGGTAGGAATCTGTCTTACAATAGGCAAGTGTTCTGTGCTTTATGTATACATACATACATACATGATTGATGCATATTTTTGTTGATTTTCCTCTAGAAAACATGCAGATCAGTATTCAGTCTGCTGTAATATTTCTACTGCCCTAATGTGTTTATATTGTATAAAGCCTTCCGACACTGATCTTGGATAAGATACATATGAGACACATTCCTTCCCTACACCTTGGAGACAATAGATATGAGATACATTGCTATTCTACACCTTGGAGAAGCTTAGACACATGAGATACATTCCTTTCTTACACTTTGGAGACATATAGACTGAGACACATTGCCTTTCAACACCTTGGGGAACTTACAGATGAGACACATTGCTTTCCTACACCCTGGAAACAATTATAGACATGAGACACATTGCCTCCCTTCCTTGGAGACAATAGACATGAGACACATTGCCTCCCTACCTTGGAGACAATAGACATGAGACACATTACCTCCCTACCTTTGAGACAATAGACATAAGACACATTGCCTCCCTTCCTTGGAGACCACAGACATGAGACATATCGCCTCCCTACCTTGGAGACAATAGACATGAGACACATTACCTCCCTACCTTGGAGACAATAGACATGAGACACATTGCCTCCCTACCTTGGAGACAATAGACATGAGACACATTACCTCCATACCTTGGAGACAATAGACATGAGACACATTGCCTCCCTACCTTGGAGACAATAGACATGAGACACATTACCTCTGCCTTGGAGACCATAGACATGAGACACATTGCCTCCCTACCTTGGAGACAATAGACATGAGACACATTACCTTTGCCTTTGAGACAATAGACATAAGACACATTGCCTCCCTACCTTGGAGACAATAGACATGAGACACATTACCTCTGCCTTTGAGACAATAGACATAAGACACATTGCCTCCCTACCTTGGAGACAATAGACATGAGACACATTGCCTCCCTACCTTGGAGACAATAGACATGAGACACATCGCCTCCCTACCTTGGAGACAATAGACATGAGACACATTACCTCCCTACCTTGGAGACAATAGACATGAGACATATTACCTCCCTACCTTGGAGACAATAGACATGAGACACATTGCCTCCCTACCTTGGAGACAATAGACATGAGACACATTACCTCCCTACCTTGGAGACCATAGACATGAGACACATTGCCTCCCTACCTTGGAGACAATAGACATGAGACACATTGCCTCCCTACCTTGGAGACAATAGACATGAGACACATTACCTCCATACCTTGGAGACAATAGACATGAGACACATTGCCTCCCTACCTTGGAGACAATAGACATGAGACACATTACCTCTGCCTTGGAGACCATAGACATGAGACACATTGCCTCCCTACCTTGGACACAATAGACATGAGACACATTACCTTTGCCTTTGAGACAATAAACATAAGACACATTGCCTCCCTACCTTGGAGACAATAGACATGAGACACATTACCTCTGCCTTTGAGACAATAGACATAAGACACATTGCCTCCCTACCTTGGAGACAATAGACATGAGACACATTACCTCTGCCTTTGAGATAATAGACATAAGACACATTGCCTTCCTACCTTGGACACACTAGACATGAGACACATTGCCTTCTTACACCTTTGAAAAGAAAAGCTACACACGATACATGTTGCCTTCCTACCTTGGAGAATATGAACCTTAGACACTTGGCCTCTCACCTTGCAGAAGATAACAGGACTCATGAAGCTTGGCCTGGTGTGTTTGGTCATGCTGTATTAGACTAGCGTTGACAGAAATTGATTTGTAATATCCCTAATGATACCAGTAAGATTGACATTGATTTCTCAGACTCGTGTATACACATGGGTTCAACATACACATATGTGTCCAATGGTCACTTCACATCAGAATGTATCATAGATTTCCCAGGAACTCTGGAGATTGCTAGCCAATCGGCAATATCCCAGAGGTATAAAGTGAAGGGAGCAAGGCTGACAATTAGTGGAGAAAATCTCTACAATGACTCCATGTCATAGGGTAACAAAAAATCACTGATTTATCCTTGTAGGCTCCTTGGAATATGGCCTTGTGGGTAAGGTGTCTCTGGTGGAGGCCATTTCTCTGATGACTTCCCAATAGTCTTATAAACCAACTACAGGTTTGTCCAACTCCTACAGCTTATATATACTGTCCTGGCTCAAATTTTCTTCAGAGTTGAATTCCCTTGACTTTAAATCCAATAGGATGATTTATATCAGAAAACCTAGTGAGTGGTGACCATTGATTCAGCTATATAATAAGCATACAATTCTGTTTCAGGAGGTTGTGACTTAAATCTAACTTCCATGATCTTTTTCTTGGTTTATATTGACTTAATGTTTAATGGAATATTGGCGGTCGTGTTTGCTGGCCTGATCTTGTGCCTACTTTTCAGGTTATAAATTTTCTTTTTTGGTGTGTACATGAGGATGGCAGATCATCACATTCGTGATCCAGCACAATCATTCCCATGATAGATTTGGTCAAATTATTCATTCTAAGAAGATGATAAATTCTGGCAATCTTTATACGGAGCTGTTCAAATTATTTATTCAAAGACATATTCGTGATGTGCCCGTTATCATCTTTGTGTGTAGTATCAGCCGTATTTACTTATTCAGAGGCGTGCGCTACTGTTCTGATAGTTTTATCCAGCAATATACATATCATTTTACCATATTTACTCTAATATACATGTCTAGTGTTCACAAGTAAAAGGGGTCCGATGGCCCGAGGCTATAGAAAATCTGGTCGGTCTATGTCAAATCTTATCATGTTGGCCCTATTGGCTATGCAATTTGGACATATGAAAAATTCTTTTATTCTGCATCCATGGACAAATTCTGATTTCGATCTATGTTTAGTGAAATGCTTGACAAGGATGAAGAAAAAAAGTTGTTGTGAAAAATCTGTGAATTAAGCAATTTTCATTGTTTTTTGCTGCATTAGTAAACAAAACCTTAGAAGCATTACAATCAATCTTATGGTCTTTTCATTTAACAATACATGTATGTGATGATATAACGGGTGTTTGAAAAAATGGCTGGGGCCATAGAATTTTCTTCCACTGTAGACCGATTGTCTATGGAAAATTCACAGTCACTTTCAGACACTGAATGTCTATCTCCGTTGTTGTTATATCATCATACACATACAATTCTAAGTTTTACAGCTGTTTACCATTTAAGGTATTGTTAAACAAAGACAAATAGTTTTCAGTGTAATTTGCATATTTAAGATGTATTGTTTTCACATTGTGTGCTATGGTAATGAGTCCATCCTGTCTGGTAAAGTCTGATGATGCCAGTCTGTCCAAGCAAGTCATGTATCAGGTCCAGTCCACAATTTATTATTGGTTGATGCAACATCTATGTCTTATGCAACGTTATTTCAAATTTAGCTCTTTTTTTCCCCTTACACTATATATTGTACGAATTAAGAATTTACAAATATTTGTATTCATCATTTAATGACTTTTAAAATAACTGTTACATAAAATACCCGATGAAAATCTTAAGAGTTTTATTTGTGTTAATTTTGATTTATCAAAGCACAGATAATTTCAATACACTAAAATTACCTTACCTTCCTGGTTGGTCCCTACTTTTAGAAGTGTGTAAGCAGTCATTTTGAACTTAATTGTGTTGTCGGCTGTGGGATGGAGACAATTGATTCTATTACTTATTTAGTATGGCAGTTTATTGATCGTCACAATCTTCCCTGTCAACTTCACAGTGACCCACCGTTTAAAAATTACTACTGTTCAAATCAATATACCACTGGCGAAATCATTAATCGCTCTACCATTGAACTTATCCTCTTTTGTCTCAGACAACGGCATTTATCCATGTCCATATTTCAGCCATCATAGAATAGCGGATTTACCTACTTGAGAAAAGACATGATATTTATTCAATATGAAACTATTAGGGTAAATGACAAATTGAAATATTGATGTGATGTTTGATGTGAAGCATTCAAACAGATGAAATACTATAATATATTTAGTGGGAGTATTAACATGGGTGAAAATGTTTTGCAGTTTCAACTCAAATTGAAAAAATCTTCTGGCAATAAGTTTCACAATTTTCCTTTCAGGGTATATATGATTCAACCAGTTCTCAATATCTCATGAATCAAATTTTTGCATTCATTTAGCAATGACCTGTGAAATCAAGAAAGTAACTGACTATATGATATAATTATGGCCTCAGTAACATTAGCATCAGTTTGTCGGTTTTACAATTCCCACAAGTCTCATTGTGGGTCAAACTTCAGTTTCTTATTAATTTATCAATCACTATAAATCATGTTTTTAACTGAATTATTTAATACATATCAGCTAAAACGATGTGAAGTTAGGAAATTATTATTCTTATGGTATAATACTAATGGCAGTTTATTTTCATTATGTTTATGTATGAGTATATTGTGACCTAATTAATATAACAATTTCAAATGGACAAATGTTTCCTCTATCACAAGAAGATACAATATGAATATACCACAGCCTCCCAAAACATTATAGACATCCATACATGCAACACATTAAACAGAACGTCCTTTAATGACCTTGGCTATCTATAGGTAATTTCTACTATCCAACCAATTCCATCAAGACGATCATAAGTCTATGTACCAATAGTTGTATGATTATAATTTCCCAATTCCACCTTTACTCATAGAGGGAATCATACATGGATTGTCTTTAACTTGTCACAAAAAAAAATACAGCTTTCATCTCTCAATCTCTTTGGGAGGATATAAATTGTTTTTAAGAAAATTTGCCTAAGCTGTAAAATGAGTTATGATACCTAAGTACTAGTATATCAACTACTTTCTTAGAGTTACAGATATGATACCTCAGTTTATCAACTTTGTTTTGTATATATTTACAACATTTTAAAAGTTTTAAAGATAAGAAACTTTTCTTCTTCTTCCTATGTTAAATTCTGCACCATTTTCAATTACATTTAAAATCTTATATCTTTTCATTTGAAAATTCTCTGTAATAATTAATTAAATTAATTAAGAATCAATTCAATGTTTCAAATAAGATTAATTTGTCCTAAAAGTAGATATCGTTCAAGTGTGAATAGCTCATAGAAACAAATTAAACTGTACATTTCATATGTAAAAGGTTCGTAAAAGGGTCGGAGATCTGTATCATTATCAGACTTACCGTCAATCGATCGCGACATTTTGTGACAAGGAACACTTAATTCTGTGTCCTCGATACTTTGATAAAAACTAGTCAGCAATGGTATTATGAAAGAGAATGATTAAGTATATAATACTATATAAAATTATAGCGTTTTGAATAAATAATTCAGATGAAATGCTCCACTGGGCCTGCTGTTCGACGACACAGTAGAACAACTGCTATTAGATTGTATCATATTAAACCTTGCCAATTTTTACTGTCGATATGCGCAGAAATTAGCACTTGAAAGACTCCAAATGGGCTGAATTTTGTGGGTTTGTTTACATTATATGTAAGACTAGAACACAGGTAAATGATGAACACTGAGGCTCCTGCCACGCCATACCTGGATCTAAACGCTTTCAGATAAAACGTTTGTTGAAAATCAATTTGTGTAAATGATAGCATGGAGTTCTTCAGTCTGTATGCATGGCAATTATCACCCTCGAGAGATGAACAAATTTACAACCTCCATAATTTATTGCAGAAATTTCGTATAAAACACAACGATGGATTCAATGTTTTTATCATTGCTGACAAATTGAAAGTTACAATAAATCGAAACAGGGAAAAATATTAATATATGCCCTGTGCACATATTCATAAATCTTATAGTTTTTAGATTAGAGGTTCAATAAAAATCCCTCGGAGGTTTCCTCACATTCTCTTTGCTGTTTAAAACATATATATAAGTCTGTGTGGAGTTTGCGAGTTACACTGCTTTAACTATTACACCAGTAATTTATTGTTATGCTTTTGTATATGCCCCCTGGTAAAACATCCATTTTTATGGCGGTTTTTACTCAGTTCCGACTTTTGGACTTGAATTCCCATCAGCGATCCTACTTGGTGCCAGATGATATCTGTGTTTTAGATGTGTTAGTTGTCTGGGCCGTTTCTGTGCAGAGATTCCTTCTCTTGTCGGCCACACATTTTCTTTGTTATCATCAGTACAGTATAGATCTCCTTGTTTACTATCGATGGGTTTGTGAGGGTGCGAGGTAGATGATGCTGTGGTTTGAACACCTAATTGACTAATTATATTTCTCCCGATCACGACAAAACCGTCTACAGAAACACATATAACTCACATTCAATCCAATTTACTTGTATACTCTTCTCTAACATGCAACTATCTGTCAGGCATATTATATACATACAAACTGTTGATTTGAAAATAGAATTAATGACTGTGAGAATTAAATGTATTAGGAGTATATATCCTATATTTCATTGAATATGTATACTTCATGTCATTTCTAGAGTAGACCCATTAGTTGGATGAAATTAGGTCTTAAATCTAAAGGATTTCACATTTATCTTAGTAAGAAATAATTATATTAAAGAAATGATGGTACTGATTTGTGGTGAAACAATCTCATCCTTTATCCACCACCAGGGAATGAACAGTAAGTGTAGATATATATAAACCTCAGGATACCATCTAAGTCTAATAGCTTAGATCTAATCAGTAGATTCTGATTATAAAGAAAAGAACAAATGAAAAACAAGTATTAGCTTCCCAAAAAGCTAGGTGGGCTACGCTGAAGCTTAACCCTTTGATTGGACAGAATATGGAAATTAAACAATGTATGATGATATTGTTTAGCAATTCTAATTGTTCTGTTGAAAGCCATTTTAAAATTTGTGAGCTTGTGTTAGTGCAAGGTAGCCAGGTCTACTTTTGCTTCCAACAAATTAAAACGGGTTTTATGCAGAGATTGCTAAGCTCAGAGAAAAGGAAAAGAAAATATTGAACTTAATCTAATATGTTTCTATGTTAATTTTCTATGGTCCGTTTTCATTCCGCTTTTAGTATGTACTGTCATCCCGCATTTTAGTATGTTCCGTGTCACGTTAATAATATGTCTGATTATTAATGTTACATGATGGTGATCTAAATTAAATAAGAAATATAAAAGTAATGTCTCGAACACGGTATACTACTAGTCTACAGATATATTTGTTCCAACTGTAAATGGAACTAGATTTAATTAAAATGCCCGATTAATTTCTAGAAAATCCTTATTCAGAATACTTTAACAGATGCAAGCGCACATGTGACCATGCTTTATCAGGAAGATGGCGTCCGAATCCGGACAAATTAAAGTCTGTTTCCGTAATTCGTTTTAATATTACTTCAACAGGCAGTGCTTGTAACACACCGAACATCCATCTGATTCAAGCATTCTTGCTACATGGCTATCCTGCAAGATGGCGTGATTTGCATCCGATTCTAACTGCTACGCCTCAAGCGGCGTAGCAAAAAAACTAAATCTGATATGTAGTACATGTGAAGGAAAAAATTAATTTGAAAGTTTTAGCCTCAATAATCTTCCGCAATAAAACAGTTTCTTGGTCTGTTGTGGGAAATTCCAGTATAGAAAAATATTGGATGTACTTTAAGCATGAGTTGTTTAAATTAAATATATGGGAGAATATTCAGAATCAACACTGGACAGTTTATGTTGATATTGTATGAAGTATTATTTTTTTATGAAGATTTTATTAAGTTCAATGGTTCTGGTCAGAAACATTAAGTCCTGTATTGCTTTTTAAAACAGTTTAAAAATCAATGCATGGTAATTGTTGTACACAGATCAATTGATAGCAATTGGAATTTCCAGGAAAAGAAATTTCAGCAGAAATAATGAATGTTCTGTAAGTGATTTATTTTGAGGACAAGAGATACTTGGATTTCATTGACAAGTTTTACTGGTAACATGTATTGATGTCTGAATTAAAGTTGGACAAAATTAATTGTATCAAGGCTTGGAAAAATCATCAGTTATCCTCTTATAATAACATTTCTATCTTCTGTCTCTCCATTCAAAGCAATCTATACTATCCTGTTCTGTCTCCAAAGACAATTCCAAATGTTATTCTCTGGTTTTTCGAGAGACAATTAAAAAATTTTTAAGACATTTTCGGTCTTGTAAAGTGAATCCAAATTCTGCTTTTCCAACTTTCCATGTGACAACAGGTATGCAGGACCTGAAATGCTATCTGAACCCCCAAAAACCAGAAAAGAATTTCAATTCTGTCTTCCGAGAGAAAATCCTTTATTTATTTTGTTTGTTTATCAATAAGAATTTTAGTCATCCTTTTTATCCATCTCATATCTTTTAAGTTTTTTCTCCATTCAAATCCAATATCAACAGATTATAACCTAATATGAAGTGATGACAGGGGTTCGGATATGTGGAACTAGTTGTCTCAGCATTGACGTGATTGCTCCTGAAGATTCATCTGTTACAGACATGCAAGCACTTAACACTAAGGATATCGGGTTTGTTAAACACCACAATCAATAAACTCTTTACACGGATGGCATAGTTATTTTTGAATTCAATGATGACAAATTCTTTTTTTTTGTATTTAATGTTTCACAAGCTTTGAGTAAGATATTTGTAATGTGGATCCCTCAGAGTCCTCACTAATGGTTATTTATCAGTATGCACGCCCTTGGATGTTGTTTGCTTTGTCGTCAGGATCTGCATGTGTTTTTTTGTTGTTGTTTTTTTTTTAATAGATGATGTTTGTTTTTTCCAGATTTATCTTGAGATGATTATGGTATTTAGAATATTATCCCAACTTCACCACTAACCTTAATGTTTTACGGAATGTCCTATTTAGCCAATCATCTATCATTTCTATTCTTACTTAGGCTACATCAGATAGCAGTAGAAAGATTACCTCCAACTATCATGTACTTTGGTATGTCTATTAAAAGTTGTATTTAAAGCGTACCAATCCTAAGGGTTACAGGGGTATCTGCAGTATTTGTCACTGTCTACTGGATCCCAGAAGTGCTAGCGGTACAGCCATCTCTGGGTCAGGACCTCCCACAAAAGTACATCTCAACAACATTAGCCAGCTCCCTATCAGTGATGTCTTTCTGTTGACTGGTCAGGACCAGGCCTGGCTGGCTGGGTCTCCATGTTCAATGGTAATTGATTCTTAAGGAGCT
Organism: Argopecten irradians; assembly: GCF_041381155.1. Taxonomy (NCBI): domain Eukaryota; kingdom Metazoa; phylum Mollusca; class Bivalvia; order Pectinida; family Pectinidae; genus Argopecten; species Argopecten irradians. The sequence continues at coordinate 28,393,861 of NC_091135.1, read as the reverse complement.
ATGTAATAAACTATCTCCAGGAAATGATTTTGTGTCATAATGAAAGAGATAAGTATGTTTTATGTGCTTGGATAAGTAGCACAGCAATCCACTACAACTGCCCAGGCAATGTATACTCCCCTATGTCAATCTGTCTGGAGTGATTTTTGAATTTTGACAAATGCTACAGATAGATTTGTTGGACAGTGGATATCAGAGACAAAGTTTTTATTTATTTTCTCTTCAGGAATCACCATAGATATCCAGTAAATGTACCTATTTTAATCAGTATTTTTTTATCACTTTTCATGCTGGCATTGAAGCGCTAATTTACGTACAGTACTAAATTTTGTAAAAAGTGAATTTCTGTTATTGAACAACAGGATTACGCTAAATATCCACGCTAATATGTCATAAATTACAGTCCTCACATTTGCTCTCAAATGTAACTACTGTTAATAAGTTCTTTTACAGTATTGTACGTAGTTTACAAATATTCTCAACCAAGTATATGATATGAAACTTATTTGTTACATAATTATGTTGGAAAAAAATCTTTTTGATAATATCAGGTGTTTCACAGATTTCCATACTGAGCATATTAACGTATTTGTGTCAGGAATTTGGAATCAGAGATGATTGATTCTATTACCATATTTCAATGCCTTATCCTGTAAATACCATTGGCAAATCCTTTAAGGCCATTTGATTTCTAAAGTTCCTTAACATCTTTTTTCAACAATGCCTTGCAGGATATATACTGATACTGTTAATCTGGTAATTCTTAGCTGTAAGCATGTTATCATCCTATACTTGTCCTAATCTAGAAATACTTACCGTACTTCATTAAATCACAATGGCCTATAAGAAGCTCCCTGTCGGCAGTAAAGACTTGAGATTTTAGGGCTGTAAATCATGGTCTAGGTTAGGTGTAGTGTGAAAACATGATCAGGAGATATTGATAGCTTACCAGAGGATTGGAGACTTAAACTAAATCTGTATCAGATGGACATCTAAATCCATAGAAACGTGATTACAACATAAAAATGTCTGCTGGTGTGTGGATTGAAGTCTGGAATAATATGCCTGCTGGGAACCTGAACAAATTAAAGCTCAATATCTCTCTACCAATATCTAGACTTGCAAACTGAACCAATTAGATTGAATCAAAAGTGGAACCTCAAGCTGTACCAGTTTCTCTGTATCAATACCTCCATTGTTCCTCTGTGCAGCTGCTGTAACTGTAAAGGTGTAAAATTTCCCTCATTGTTCCATGTATAGTGTTGCTACTACTATCTCAAACTGTGTCAGTCATCCTGTACCAATCTGGCCATTGTTCTGTGGTTTTTGTATTGTACAAATCTCTTCAATGTTTCTTAATGTTCCTGCTGTACAAATCCCTTCACTGTTCCTTGGTGTCCCTTCACTGTTCCTTGGTGTCCCTTCACTGTTTCATGGTGTTCCTTCACTGTTCCATGGTATTCCTTCACTGTTCCTTGGTGTCCCTTCACTGTTCCTTGGTGTCCCTTCACTGTTTCATGGTGTCCCTTCACTTTCCTTGGTGTCCCTTCACTGTTCCTTGGTGTCCCTTCACTGTTCCTTGGTGTCCCTTCACTGTTCCTTGGTGTCCCTTCACTGTTCCTTGGTGTCCCTTCACTGTTCCTTGGTGTCCCTTCACTGTTCCTTGGTGTCCCTTCACTGTTCCTTGGTGTCCCTTCACTGTTCCTTGGTGTCCCTTCACTGTTTCATGGTGTCCCTTCACTGTTCCTTGGTGTCCCTTCACTGTTCCTTGGTGTCCCTTCACTGTTCCTTGGTGTCCCTTCACTGTTCCTTGGTGTCCCTTCACTGTTCCTTGGTGTCCCTTCACTGTTCCTTGGTGTCCCTTCACTGTTCCTTGGTGTCCCTTCACTGTTCCTTGGTGTCCCTTCACTGTTCCTTGGTGTCCCTTCACTGTTCCTTGGTGTCCCTTCACTGTTTCTTGGTGTCCCTTCACTGTTTCATGATGTTCCTTCATGGTTCCATGATATTCCTTCATTGTTCCATGATATTCCTTCATTATTCCATGGTGTTCCCTCATGTTTCCATGATGTTCCTTCATTGTTCCATGATGTTCCTTCATTGCTCCATGGTGTTCCTTAATTTTTATTAGGTGTTCCTTCATTTTTCCACGGTGTTCATTCATTGTTCCATGGTGTTCCTTCATGTTTCCATGGTGTTCCTTCATTGTTCCATGGTGTTCCTTCATTATTCCTTTAATGTTCTTTCATTCATTTTGTGTTCCTTCACTGTTTCATGGTGTTCCTTCACTGTTCCATGGTGTTCCTTCATTGTTCTTTGGTATTCCTTAATTGTTCTTTAGTGTTTCTTCATTGTTCCATGATGTTCCTTCATTGTTCCATGATTTTCTTTCATTGTTTCATGGTGTTTCTTCATTTTTCATTGGTGTTACTGTTGTACAAATGCCATCATCGGTTGTTCCTTGCATGCTTCTTATTTCCAGTTTACTGATGAAGTGATTCAGGTGTTAGGATAATTAACATAAATAGCTCCTTCTTGCATGCTCATTATTTTCATACACCAAGTCCCATCTACACTACCACTTACCATAATGTATCATTCAAGATATTTGTAGCTGTCAAGTCATTATAAACACTCTATTAATCAAAATTAGCGATGATTGGCCTGACATGTCTGTACTGTTTTTATAGTGGGTGTATTGTCGCAGGTGTCTGAAGAACTGGTCTAATTCCCCCCTACTCTGCTGGGTGTTCAGTACATCCACGCTGTATAATGTACTTCTGTATGGCAAGGCTAAAGGATCATCCAAATATGGTGGGACATTTAATTTACTGGTGTAGGCACTTGTATAGAACCCCGAGGGATTCCCATAGACAGTTCTTGGACAGGTCAATATACAGGGCTGGATTGGTGTGCCCCGTTCAGGGATGGAATGGACCTCAGATGGACCCGAGATGGACATAGACAAGAAGCTATTATATTACACAATTATCTCAACGAGACAGGAATTTATAGCTTTTGTAGCAGAAAAAATACAATAACAAGAAGTGTATTTAGTATTGGTGTCAGGAGAAGAAACACGATAAAGCTTGATCCCGGGTGTAATGTATAAGAAAACAGGCGATGTATAGGGGATAATATGGTAAATATGATCTAATGGTATATCCAATTATAAATCAAGAGTAAACAGGGAAAAGATGGTCTCCTATCAATACAATTATACCATTGACATCTCCAGACTTAGACAACAACCTTCAGCCAATTGGGCATTGTATTGTAAGAAAAAACCTGACTCTGCTTCTACTTTCATTTAAAGACCACTTGCATAATGAGAACACTTTCTAGCGTCCAAAATCGTCAGTTTCATCACAATTTGAATTGAATACAAAGACCAGTTTACTATAGGGACTGACTTTACTTAGCCCTTGTGTGATTATCATAAGGTTTCACTGTATGTGGTTGTTACGGTTTAATATTGTAGTTATATTGAACTTGAAGCGGAAAGGAATCAGTGAGAACCATTAATCAGTCAATTGTTGCAGCAAGGGTCATGACCTTGACATTCAGGAATATACACCCCACATATAGCTAAACATGCTTAACAAACAAAGCTATATATCTGCATGTAATTGTCATATTGGTTGTCATTGTAGGAGGTTTTGATATAAGTTTTCTAATGATAGAGTAGATATAACCCAGGTAGATATACCTATATTATGTCCAGGTCTGTACAGATTAGAGCCCAGACAGCAGCCCCAGACAGCAGCCTCTGTCTGGTAGCTGTAAGGAACTATTGTGGTATGGAAGGTGTGTGGTGTCTGGGTAGTTCTGATTTCATAACTCCAGGCATTGGAAGTCTGAGATCAGAGAAACCTTGGAACTAGGTAATAAAATCAATGGGACAGAAAGGGAAGAGCTGTCCTCCGGCAATAAAAAGTAACCATAGCTGTTATATATGTCTTTGTTTATGTTCAGAACATTCACTCTGGAACATTTACTCTTGAATGTACCTGTAGAATGTAGAATGTACCTGTAGAATGTACCTGTAGAATGTAGAATGTACCTGTAGAATGTACCTGTAGAATGTAGAATGTACCTGTAGAATGTACCTGTAGAATGTAGAATGTACCTGTAGAATGTACCTGTAGAATGTAGAATGTACCTGTAGAATGTACCTGTAGAATGTAGAATGTACCTGTAGAATGTACCTGTAGAATGTAGAATGTACCTGTAGAATGTACCTGTAGAATGTAACTGTAGAATGTAACTGTAGAATGTAACTGTTGAATGTTACTGTAGAATGTAACTGTAGAATGTTATGTAACTGTAGAATGTAATGTAACTGTAGAATGTAACTGTAGAATGTAATGTAACTGTAGAATGTACCTGTAGAATGTAACTGTAAAATGTACCTGTAGAATATACCTTCTTCTAGAAAGTATCAGAATTCTGCTGAGAAAATCTTACCAATAAGGAACCAAACAGATATTTAGAAGTTTTTTTTCTGAGCTTTGCAGTCATTTGTTAAATCTTTTAATCCCTGAAGCAACATGTGAAATCTTCTTATTCAAAGGCTGAGACAGTTCATAATGAACTTTTAAGGGTGAAATAAGGTGAAGGGCTGAATTATGGCCATTACCTGGTATCTGTTTAAGGTATTTTACAGGGAACAGCTCTTCAATATATCCTTTATCATAAATATCTTAGCTTCAACTACTGATGTTTTGATTAAATCTAAATTATATGTTTAATTAAAAGTTTGCTGCCTTAATGCCTTATATGATTAATATGTTGTGTTACAAATAGAAGAAACACATAATTTATTTGCTTAATGATAAATGAGCAATTCAGAATATCAAACAGAATATGAAATACCTTTGTATTATAATTGCTGACTTGCACCTTCTATACAAAGGATGTGGAACAGTGAATACATTATCTTAGAACAATCTGGACACATTTGTTCTTTACAGTTTAGGGCAATAGCGATCTATAGAATAAACATAACATAATGGAGCCAAAAAATGTTGGCATATTCTTTACTAAATTATTTTTGCTTTGATTTACTATGTATCAGTTGATAATGTATTGAATAGATATGGCAGCTTCAAGTTGATGAAAGTTTCTTGTGAGACACAAAGCCTTGATGGAATTCCCTTCAAACATGTTTAAGACCTTTGAGTTGGCTTTTTACTAGACCTCATTGATATTTATAGGTACTTTGAAACATGGTTGTGGAGGAGTGGTGTAGCTGAGATTGGGAGTTGAGCTAACCTTGGTGGTACTAAAAGCATAGATGGTGTTGTAAGAAAAAAAAAAACCATTATGTTATGTCAAAAACTTTATGTTATAAGAGGAGATAACTCCTGCTGTCATTGTGTTGTCGTCAGGGGAGGTAAATCTTATCATGATGTTGTCCATTGGATATGTATCATGATCGATTTTTTTGTCAGTGGAGGAAACTCTTGTTAACGACATGGTCAGCAGGGGAGGTAATTTTCGTCATTGTAATGTCAGCAGAAAATTGGAGAAATCAGCATGGATTGTAAATTGGATCTGTTATTGTGTTTTCAACAAATAACTCCTGTCATTGAATGGTCACCAAAGACGGTATCTTCTAACGAGGAACAGATAGGATGGGAGATAACTCCTGTAAAGTTGACTATTCAGGGGATGTAACTCGTAAATTAAGGTCAGCTGGTCACTATTAATAGTGGTATAAGAAAGGGAAGGTTACTGACTATCAGAACGTTCTTCCATTAGAATAATATCACCTCTTAGAGCATGCAATGAGGGGAGGTAACTCATCAAACTATATTGTCTTTTTATCCATAACAGTGATTGAGATGGTCTTATACTCTAAAAAGATGTCTGCCAGATTTTATGTGAAGAACGAAAGAGTCTAGATTTCAGACAAATTACCTTAAAAGCTTACCGATGATTGGTAATCAGTTTTAGTGGCATAAACTCACACTATAAGCTTCCACACCATACTTCAGTTCTGACAGACAATTGACAGCTAGGATTCCATCATTGCCCAATTCTTCAGGAGATGACATGCTCCCATAGATAGGGGAAAGGATATCACCATAATTAAATGAACCCTCAAAATCCCTGTTACAAGGACAGAATGCTCATAGGGGTGATTAGTGTGTGAGTGTGATTAAGTTATATGTCTGAAGCTCCTCTTTTATCTATATCGGTATGTCTTATATCACCACCTAATGTCATTACTGGTCAGACAGGTTGATATAACCTCTAGCCTTATCACACACCAGCTCCATATCCTCCTCATTTGTGTAGAAGCTATGTATCTAATTTTTATTTTAATTGAATATTTCGTAAACCAGCTGGTATTTAGTTAGAGTAAACATAATTTGTTTACATGGAAATATTTATGACTTAAATGGAAACGAAATGCCTTTGGTTGAGGTTATCAGTTGCAACCATAGCTACTTTTTATTTGGGAAATTTGGTATTAATTGTCACATCTCGTTTGATATAACTGGCGAAATCTGGTATATCACAAAAATGGGGTAAAAAATGTCTACCTATAGCTATCCAGTTCTCAGTTCTGATATCTGTATGATAACAGGAATCCAGCAGAAGGTTGGCCCAAAGATATATTAGGGGTGTGGGTTTCTGATATCTGCATGTTCAGCTGTGTAGATCTGCTGTGAATTAGCTTTTTTACCATGGTATGGTGAATACAAGAAACTTCCAATTTTTACCCAATATTTCAAGGCTACAAAGGCAATACTTTGATAGAAAACACTTAGAGCACCAGGTAACTCTTATTGTTTAGCATTGTTATATTTTGTACAAGGTTATAACAAATCTCTGGGGACCAACGAAATCACTTTATGATACACAATGGAGCACATTATACACATATTTACAGACATCTTACTGGAAGTGGAATGGAAGTTACCACCATGAATTCGCTGTAAGCATATTCATTATAAACATATTTTTACTGTACATCCTTGATCTAAAAAATGCCACATGTAGCCTTCAAAAGTAAAGTTCTTAGAGATGAAGAATGTATGACGACACAAAAGACTAGGCTAGAGAGGAGCAATTACTGGCAACTTAACTCCTTCGCCCCTGAAGGCACATTTGAACTCCTGTGATTCAAAGGCAGGAAGAGTTCATTATTAATGTTTAGGGGTACATGAGTGAAGATTGTCCCTATAAGATCTCTTGTAAAGCAGACATCTATATGAATCTAGACCCTGGTGGGGTTGTTTCACATGTACTGCTTGTATACATAAATTATCTCATACCGTAGTGTAATCAAAGATCCATTTTAGATATTCCTGCTAACGTGAGTTGGCAATTGTCCTTACTCGACCCTAGCTGTTAGTAGGACTTAAAATTACACTAACCATAATCATCCTGACACATTGCTTTTTTTATGTTAATGATCTTGAGAATTATCAGAACATGTTAAAATCAAGATAGTTTTACAACGTATTGGATCTACACTGGTGTGAATCTGGTCTGATCAGTCATACTGAGGCACAGCAGACAGTCAATAGGCAATATCATTGTACAGCAGACAGTCAATAGGCAATATAATTGTACAGCAGACAGTCAATAGGCAATATAATTGTACAGCAGACAGTCAATAGGCAATATCATTGTACAGCAGACAGTCAATAGGCAATATCATTGTACAGCAGACAGACAGTCAATAGGCAATATCATTGTACAGCAGACAGTCAATAGGCAATATCATTGTACAGCAGACAGTCAATAGGCAATATCATTGTACAGCAGACAGTCAATAGGCAATATCATTGTACAGCAGACAGTCAATAGGCAATATCATTGTACAGCAGACAGTCAATAGGCAATATCATTGTACAGCAGACACTCAATAGGCAATATCATTGTACAGCAGACAGTCAATAGGCAATATCATTGTACAACAGACAGTCAATAGGCAATATCATTGTACAGCAGACAGTCAATAGGCAATATCATTGTACAACAGACAGTCAATAGGCAATATCATTGTACAGCAGACAGTCAATAGGCAATATCATTGTACAGCAGACAGTCAATAGGCAATATCATTGTACAACAGACAGTCAATAGGCAATATTGTACAACAGACAGTCAATAGGCAATATCATTGTACAGCAGACAGTCAATAGGCAATATCATTGTACAGCAGACAGTCAATAGGCAATATCATTGTACAGCAGACAGTCAATAGGCAATATCATTGTACAGCAGACAGTGCAAACAATACATTGTACACAGACATCAATAGCAATATCATTGTACAGCAGACAGTCAATAGGCAATATCATTGTACACAGACAGTCAATAGGCAATATCATTGGCATACATTGCAGACAGTCATAGGCAATATCATTGACCAACATATCATATCTGTACAGCAGACAGTCAATAGGCAATATCATTGTACAGCAGACAGTCAATAGGAATATGCACAGACATCATAGCAATTTTGTACAGCAGACAGTCAATAGCAGGCATATATGTACAGCAGACAGTCAATAGGCAATATCATTGTACAGCAGACAGTCAATAGGCAATATCATTGTACAGCAGACAGTCAATAGGCAATATCATTGTACAGCAGACAGTCAATAGGGCAATATCATTGTACAGCAGACAGTCAATAGGCAATATATTGTACAGCAACAGCAAGTCATTTACAGCAGACATCATATTGTACACAGACAGTCAATAGGCATTTTCAAAGACAGTCAATAGGCAATATCATTGTACAGCAGACAGTCAATAGGCAATATTGTACAACAGACAGTCAATAGGCAATATTGTACAACAGACAGTCAATAGGCAATATTGTACAACAGACAGTCAATAGGCAATATCATTGTACAGCAGACAGTCAATAGGCAATATTGTACAACAGACAGTAGCAATAGGCAATATTGTACAACAGACAGTCAATAGGCAATATTGTACAACAGACAGTCAATAGGCAATATTGTACAACAGACAGTCAATAGGCAATATCATTGTACAGCAGACAGTCAATAGGCAATATTGTACAACAGACAGTCAATAGGCAATATTGTACAACAGACAGTCAATAGGCAATATTGTACAACAGACAGTCAATAGGCAATATTGTACAACAGACAGTCAATAGGCAATATTGTACAATTTCATTGTACAGCAGACAGTCAATAGGCAATATTTGTACACAGACAGTCAATAGGCAATATGTACAACAGACAGTCAATAGGCAATATTGTACAACAGACAGTCAATAGGCAATATTGTACAACAGACAGACAGTCATGCAATAGCATATGTACAACAGACAGTCAATAGGCAATATCATTGTACAGCAGACAGTCAATAGGCAATATCATTGTACAGCAGACAGTCAATAGGCAATATTGTACAACAGACAGTCAATAGGCAATATCATTGTACAGCAGACAGTCAATAGGCAATATCATTCAGCATTGTTCACTTTCATGCAGTGTCAACGTTATCCAATTGATTGAATTGCCCTAATGACAATCAAATCAATTTTCTCAAGGCTGATCATACAAATTATCCATAATACCCTCCGACAATTTATCACCGACTTTCACAATCAACAGATCACGGCAGCGACGTTTACATTGTCGTTGCCGCAGGATAATTAAATTATTATGAGCTGTGATTAGAGTCAATGACAGCTTAGAGACTCATCAGAATGGGGCAGTCCTAATTATTGAATTTCACAACTAGGTGTTGATTCAGATGGCAGATTGATGAACAACTGGGGGGACCATGTATCATATACAGGTGGGTGGCTGGCTACTGGGCGATGTTGTTTCTGTTAACGTTTCAGGTGTGGGTTATCATAATCAGCTGTCTACACACAAACATTGATCATCTCTAGTACAGCTCACCAGACTGTTGATGTTTGGATTAGGTATACCTCTGGTAATACTCTGTCTATACTGAGAACTTGTACATGAATAAGCGTTACAAAAATATGATGTAAAATGTTATTCTGACAGGCAATGCACATAAGAACATTTTTACAGGATGTAAATGTAAGTGATGTATCATTTGTGATAACAAACTTTCTTATTTATAAATCATGAACTTGATGACAATGATTGCTAGTAGTGGCATTGTAGTGTTAAGTTGGCCTAACGTTCAGCCTACAGACTGCTAGAACACCATCAGCAACAGGTAAGAAATCAAGTGATTGATTAGCAAGATGCTTGTTACACCTGTAATCATACACTGGTTACTTGAGTTTTCTATGCACCTTCGTTAACACTTTTATTGAAGTCTGTCAGGTGAGAATATTGTAACATGATCCAGAAATCCACAGATAAATGAGTGTTCATTAAGACACACAGGGGATGTAAAATGTCTGAAAATACAGGGGGGAAAATCGGATTGTAAAAGTCGTAACTACAAAGTGGTATGGTAGAATGAATGAATTACATGTTACATGTACATCATTATAGCGCTGCTGATTTCTCTGACGTCTGCTCATCAAAGGTAACACTTGGAGAACAATCCTTATGTTAGGGGATCGTATGTTATATTAATAATTCAGAATATTCAATTATGAACTCACTTTATTGAAAGTTAATATATCAAAGCTATTATTACATATGCAGAAGATGTAGTGGATTTGCGCTAGACTCATATCCCATGGCCATGGATACTGTAATTGTTATGATCATCGCCGTAAACAATTAACACCTGTTACAGGTATAGAGGATGTAAAATTAAAAAGATGTGTGGGCTGTTTGAATTTTATTAGCGCTACAAAAGACCTGGATTAACACACATCTGATAATGTCTGAATAGGTAATGAGCATTTTACAGGTAATAACTTACTGGCTTATAAATATTTATAAAATAAAGTTGGTAATTATTGGTAGACAGACAGTATTTAGCTGGTGTATATATAATAAACATCAGGTGAAGATTATAAACATCGTTAATTATACATTTACCTAGATAAGTGTTGATCAGGGGAGGGACTGCAATCATTACAAGCTCTAGGTTATCATGTATACATCAGGGAGGTTTGTGGGAGGGATGATACGGTAAGTCAATTCCAACCCATCAAACCTGTATATAAGTGGCTTTTTATGTCTAAAAATATCTTGTGTTTAAAAGGACATTTTTTCAAGCTGCAGTAATATAATAGAAGCTCATGTATAATATAGATAAAAGTCAAGGGAGACAACTCAGAGTAAAAATAAAGTGGGGCAAAAGTTAATTCTGTTTACATGTACAGTCTATAGAGAGCAGTATAAGGAAGATCATCAGCTTCTAAGTAGCATTAGAATTCTGAAATAACCAGCGTCTAGAGGCATATGAGGGCTGTTACATGTAGGGTTCAGAACTGGTGGACTGATTACTGTTAACACCCTATAGGGACCCGTTCTATGAGGTATTAAATCAAAAGTCTGTGGGTACAATCAAGTTATGGTTCTGATGTCAGTGACATGGCTAGCGGACTTACAGACAGTCATTCTGGAAGTTTTCCTTGCTGGTGTTAGATAAACCTTCAGCAGGTTTAGTTGAAGTATGCTGATAATGCTGCTGGTTCCATGATATGTAGGTGTGAAGTATACCAAATGTTACAAGATTGTGTGATGTATTTATGCAGGAGATTGAGATATGTATTATGTCCATTGAAGATTGGACACACACCATACCTAGGAGCTAATTTGATTATCTGACATGTCTGCAGGAGGACTGATACATATGTGATAAACCTTAGACTCTGTGATGATGTGGGCTGTGCCAGCTATATCAGAAACATACCAGGATACATGGAGAGTGGAGAAATGTATCACTGATAAATATTTAAATTGATACAAAAATATACAAAAAATATGTATATAGAAAGTATCATGTATATTGATGGTAAAACTTGTTTCCTTAGAATCTCATTTGCCTATATAAAGCAAAGCTATAATCAATACAGTGTCATACTTCAGTGAGAAAAATCCCTCACAAGTGAACACTGGTATAAAGTGCCAAACTGGAAACAACAATTACTGTACAATATGAACATCCAATACTCTTGAACAGCTAATACTATGATAGCTAACTTTGGCCTATTACTCTAGATCAGCTTTCCATAAGGGAAGAAGGCATGGTAATTAGGGGTTAACTTTGCCATATTGCGCTCCAAATATCATTTTCCCAAATCCACAAATTGACAGCCACATCAGGCAAGTTAGAGGGCCAACAGTGTTCTACATGTTCACCTTTCTCAGCTTCCTGAAAAAACATTATCCAACAAAGTTAATAAGGTCAATATTTACATTCATTAGACACAATTTTAGCTTCCAGAAAATTTCTTGACTTTAAAAAGTAAGAAGGGTTACCGAGGGTCACCATTGGCATAAATTAGCTGTTCTCATTGTCTGGAAAATATCCTATATGAATGGACTTTACAGGTACAAAATTGTCACACACAAAGCCCTTTCACAGCCCCCGGGAGTCCCATTGACTGCTCCTATAGGTATACAAAGGGCCAACTTTGGCATCAGCTCAAAACTCAACTTCTGGAAAACTCTTTGACTGTCAGAAGTAAGCAATATTAAGTTTGGATTATCAACTTGGGATTTGTGCGGATATTGGCTAATCAGATCTCAGCTAAAAAAAAAACTCAGGAAAAGCAGTGGTAAGAAGCTTTAGCTTGGCCTTCCTACATTATCCTTGGCTACCACAGAAAAAGAGAAATCACCAAGCATCTCTGATTTCCTACAGAAGTTGTTGGTAAAATAGTCTACAGCAAGATTTACAATCTAAGTAAACATATATGGCAGCTTGTTAACAAATAATATACATAATATTTATATGTGGTAGAAATTCTTAAAAATATAGAGAATCAAGGACCACCAAATAAAAATGGTACTGGAATGGCTTTCAGCTGTTGACAAGATGTGATAATTTACTATTAATGGTGCACTATTAAATCTGTGCTTGTTGTAAAAGATACTCCATCACTGCCTGTTAAAAAAGAGATTCATCATTAATTATGATTATCATGTCTTGATGTGAGATCTTTAATTAATACCAGATACATAAATATTTAATTGACCTTTAAGTGCAGTTGACCAGTCAGTTCTGCATGCATGGTTACGGCCTATTGACCAATAGTAGTCCCTACTGTGGACAATTAGACACAGGATTTCACCTGCATCTTGTCTGTAACACATCGTAGTGGAGCCAGATTGACTCCTAACGATCCAGAGATTTAGATTTGTATGGCGGATATAAATTTGCTATTTTGTTGGAACAGGAAGTGCTACACTTGACATGGTATCAATAACATGGCGGCTTTTCTCCCTGGATATTAAATCATAGAACGCTGTGTGTCATCATTGAATGGAACACATGTTGATGACCCGTTAATCCTTTTAGGGACATGTATAATTAATACATGCTTGTAAACGGATGTGCATGCAGCGGCATCACTATCCAGAGTGCAGATAATGAATTACACCATAATGAGGATTGAGGGGGCACCAAGAGGGAAAATTACAAAAATAATGTGGCAATTATTAAGGATTAAAGGTACATGGCTTAAGGAGGGAGAATTACACAATATGATGCTAATGGGGCACTATAAGGAATTATTACCAAATAATGGGGCAAGGAAAAGGATGGGGTCACCAAGAGGGAAAATTACAAAATAATGTGGCAAGGTGTTAAGATTCATCAGGGAGAAAAAATTACACAATTTGATGTCACCAGGCTGTTGAGGGACGCTTTGACAGAAAATATCATTGGTGAGGATAAGGAGGGGCACCAGGAGGGAAAATCAATAACGAAAATATTAGGTCAGCAGGGGGATCCACAGTTATCAGATTGCACTTTAGATTTTATGAAATATCCAGTGCTGAATATTTGATGAATCAGACCATCCATATTAATTTACCTTAAATGTGACGTTTCATTTGGGTGTACTATAATGTGATATAAATAAGTCAATGGAATTAACAGACTGTAATTTATTCAATAATAGATGTTCTCATTGACAAACTAGGGCTAGAATAAGAGAAAGATAAAGAACAAAAGTCATGTCTTTTTGCACAATTTGTTTCTCTGAGTGCATGTGGAAGTTGTTCAAACCTGTGGCTGCATGCAGGTATCATGTTGGAGGGAGCTGGTATGATTTGCAGGCAGAATCTGACATAGACAAGATAAGCGTACACTAACACATTTCAAGTGCTAATTTGTTTTTTTATGAAAGAAAACAAACCCCAGCATGAAGGATCCAGTTGATGGCCGTTTTGACAATCTGATGTTCAGTTTTTGCTCCTCACAAACATCTTACGTATCAATGTGCCTAGCGTTGTTGGTTTATAAATGTTAGTACGTTGACGTTATCTACAGTGTATTTTAATCTGCTAGTTTCAATCTGACAGCAGCTGTCAACCTTAGACACAGTAAATGTTTAGTATACAGTAGAGGATGTTAAAAGAAGTTATATTTTACATCAGACTCGTCCACACATTAGGATCCTAGCTGATATACATAGCTTACGCCTTTAAAGAATAGGTTAAATAATGATAAACATTAGTAACTAGTAAACAGTTAGTTATATAACTACGGAACCCTTTATCAACAGTGATAATGAACAGGCATGGTTCCATAATTCTTATCGTAATTAGGGGTAAAATGTATTTTCGTGAAATGTTTGCTTGTTGAAATTATGTCTTTTTGTAAATCATATCATTTATTCTTCATTCTTGAATATATATTTATAATAAAACATTCTCATACACAAAATTTAATATGTACATCACCAGTTAGTATGTACTGTGAATTGTGTCATCCCGAGGATTTCTGAGAACTTGACTTTACATTAACACTATGACTAATATTTCTGGTGTCAATTAAGCTACAGTCGATGTCCCATAATAAATCTGGTCCTCAGCGATTTTCCTCCAGTGGCTGTCACAGGATTGGAGGTTGTTTTGGTCCTCGGTTTCTGTGCTTGTTGACGCGACTTACAGTGAAACACATTGCTGCCTCTGGAGACTGGATCTCCTACGATTTAACATCATCAGTGTCATCTCATGTTTCCTTTTGATTCTGTCAATAGTAAAGAAATCCAATAAAAAAAGCATATGTCTGTTTTATACAACTGTTATTTATAGATATTCAATCGACAAACTGGCATGTCAGAAAATGAAATGACCCTCACCCCAATTCTAAATTAATCTAAAGAAAGACTGAGGCCATCAGTCTGTTTTAACACAGCCAATTTCTGTGATTTCATCAGGGTAATGCAAACTGGGAGTTAAATATATTGAATGTGTTGAGTATACAGTGTTACTGATCACAGAATTGTATTGTCGGGGAACCTTATTGAACATGTTGGTACAAAAAACATCAAAAGGGATGGGACGACCTTGAGAGTGAAGGGATGACCTTGAGGGAGATCACATATCAGTATTTGATATTGGATAATTCACACTGCGATAGACACATCCAAGTTGTACATTTTCAATAAGCTGAGGTTTGTTTGACAATCTTTTGTTCAGCAGACATTTTGCACAATGTAACATTCTGCCAGCAGTAAAATGACACCATGAATAAAACAAGGGCCTTGTCACTGGGAGGCTGATCAGGGGTTGATGTATCTATAGGTAAATATAATTCTGCTCTTATAATGATTTACAACTGTCAGCTATCATTCTGTGTTCATTGGCTAACAATCTAGATTATATTACAGAATAGCTTCAAATTAATATTTCAAAATGTTCACCATGGCAACAAAACACAAGGTAACCTGATACAGCTGCTACATGTGTGGACTGAAATGAGTCAAAACTATTTCACTGCATGGCTGTGGTAGTTCAATCCTTCAGAAAACGATCAGATATTTGTCTATAAAGCTTTAATTATGTATAAAGTGTGGATGGCTTATTGATACTGCATTAGTGAACCAATACATCTCAGAGTTTACTATGGCTTATTGTATGAAGTAGTCTGCTTTTGTCCTAAATTGTCCATGGAGTCTCTAGCTTGGTTC
The DNA here is from genome assembly GCF_041381155.1 of Argopecten irradians. Lineage (NCBI taxonomy): Eukaryota > Metazoa > Mollusca > Bivalvia > Pectinida > Pectinidae > Argopecten > Argopecten irradians. The sequence continues at coordinate 28,377,831 of NC_091135.1, read as the reverse complement.
TTCAAGGTCCCAAGCAGTTTGCTAGTAGCTAGCCCTCATTACAGACACTTAAGGATTCAGACTGGGCTCCGGTGAGTCAGTCTAAGGAATCCCAGAGATCCTTATACAGATGTATTCAGAGGACTACCTCGACCCACAGTTTTTGCAAGGTTTTCTTTAAAAAACCCATATCAGTATGTAGTCCAGTGTTGGCTATACAGTTAATTATGTTGTGTACCATATATTACACAATTGATTAATTTCGTAATAGACAATATGACATTTACACAAACCTAAAGCAATCATGCTGTGCACACACTGTACAAAACTGATGCATTACACTGGCAAATTGTAATGAGTTAAATAGCACACAATGGTAAATACCAGTAAATACCACAGAGAAGGCTTATTACCAGCCACACTGCCTGAAATACACATAATGATTCAGAGAAAAAAACCTGCATTCCTTGTGTTCTTATACACATCTTTGTATTGAACCAACTAAGGAATTATCTACAGCCACAATATTACTATCCATTATGTTATTGTAGAGACTGATAGCTGAGGGTATTTTCCTTATGATTCAACTGGCCAGGATAATTGCATATATATCTTGTGACCTTTTCTGTATCAAGCATCTGATGGACCCAGATCAAAGACTTTATATGATGCAGATTCTCGACAGGTACATATCTTGAAGCAGTTTAGGGGAGCCATCCCCCGTCAGTAAGATAAACAATCTCATTCATAAAGGGCAAACGGCTAATAAGCGCCCCCTGGGGGCAGTTACAATTTAGTTAACGTCATAAGCTGCCACAACCCTCGTAGTGAACAATTTTCCCCTCAGCTGTTTTGTGTATAATGTGTTTTTATCGTTTACCAATAAAGATGTGTGCTTTATTTTTGAATCCACAGATTCTATGAAGGAAGAAATCAATGCGGTTTAGGAAGCAGTATACTTAGGCAATAGAATTAGGTAGCTTAATCAAAGGTTTCTTGTTTGTTCAATTGCTGTTTGTACTGTAAAAAGAAAATTAATGTAATTTGCAGAACTATTGTTTTCTTCAGTTTGAAGAAAGTTAAGATAATTTGTGGGTTGATTCTGTCCTATGTTAGAAGTACTTTAGTTTTATATATAGCCGTTTGGTATGACTTGAAGTTCTGTTTAATTTTCCATTAAGACATATGATATGTAGGTCTTTCCGTGGAGATAATGTTATAACACCCCAGAGATATATTTGGCCTTATTCAGCTTTTGTCTAGCATTGTTAATACAATTTATGCTACAGAAAATTTTTTTCAATAACCATAAAACCAGACTTGATATTTGGCATGATGGGATGAAGGCTTAGGAGTTTGTTGAAACTTGACCCTAATTAGGAATTACAAAGGCTGAAATCTTTTACAAATATTTTATCATTATACAATATCTTATGAGATATATAATATAGTAGCGTGCAGGAATAAAAATGATCTTAACCTGATTTAATCAAGGTCACAAGGTCAGATAGATATTCTTTTATCACAAAACAATTAGATCTCATAATTTTAGACTGATCTATATCATTTCAGAGAATTTTATTGATACATATATATTTTTATATCTGGGTTATCAAGCAGTACCAGATAAGATGAATTAGTGCTGGTCCCATTCTTTCTGTTAATTGAATCATATTTCTTTGCCAATCTGTAATGATTTTTGAGAGACACTCTTCCTATGAGTGAGTATAAATTGGCAAATGCTATAAATTATGAGATTTTGAGAATTAAATCCTAGAGAAGTGTTGATGTCTGCTATCTGTGTACCCAGTATTGATGTACTGCTACAGTCTCCTTTACAGTCTACATGCCCACCATCACTGTACTGATGCTGCACAAGCTGCGACCAATCAGATCTAACAGACAATAATCCAGCAGATACAGATAGGGATTTCAAAATAACATTAAAAACCATAATCTTTAAAGAATGTCACTGATCTGATTCCAATGATATCATTTTGGTGAAAATTATTTGACTCGGACATCCTTAGGAATTTTATTTTTATATTGAGTTTTACGTTGACTTTAGCTAACAAGGCTTGTATACAAAAGTACACTGCTGTAGAGGAGAAGCATGCTGTTTGGAGATAATTATATCATATGATAAATTTGGCCAATCTCTCTAGTAATGTCATCACATCAGGCTACAGTGTATAATATGTACTGGTGACATTGATAACTACTGACAGGGCAGAGTGAGGGGGAGACAATCTCTATCATAGTTAACCCATTAATTAATAACCTGTCAATCGCCATGGAAACCCCATATCATATATGTGGGGGACACACAGGGGATGTATAAATGATGTCACTGTTATAAAGGATAATTTTCAGAAATCACATCAACTTATTTGTATTTAAAGTAAAGTTGAGAGTAATATATTTAATTAAAGCAGCCAATGACTAAATAGCCCCTTTGATCTTGACATGTAGTTATGACCTCCTGAAGGTCAAGGTCACAGATATTGTATGTGCTCTAAATAGAAAAATAATGTTAAAGAATAAAAAGAGTTTCCATTATTTTCCCGAAATGAAATTAAATATTAAATGTTCTTGTGTCGAAAAGACAAAGCAAAATGAACTTTGAAAAAGAAAGATTTTAAATAAAATTGGACAACTCGTGCCAAACAAAAATAACCTGCAATAAAATCGGGACCTTGGCTGATTTATTTGTCTAATGTTCTAACATCTAAGGAGATATCTTTGTGGAGTCTTTAAAGTTGTTTACCTGATTTCAGGTGATATGGATTGGGTTTTGTGTGTCTCTAGCAAGGTTAATATGGCAAATCAATAAGATATTTCCTTTCTTCAACTATTTCTACTGTGTATTGTTAGTGGGGGGGGGAGATGTCATTATGAAACTTGACTGGAAATAAAGTCTTTGTGATGCAAGCTGTAATACATAAATCCATGAAAATATCATGCTTTATACAAAAAATAATGTTTAGTTGGTCTTACATAGTTTACAATAGAAACAAATAAATCTGATTGTCATGGTCACATGCAAACAGAAATGATTTTTATTACTGTTTTTTTTTAATTTTGATTGAAACAGGGAGAAAGGTATTGCAATAAATAAAAAAATTGTCGATTTTATTTGTGCAGAATATATATATAAAAAAAACTGTGGTAACATTTGTTTTATTTTTTTTACCAAACCAAGATAAATATATTGTGTATAGGAGAGAGGTCAGAGGTCATATTGGGTTAATTTACTTCTGTGACATAAATAACCATTTCTTGCAGGCAATAACTTGTACCAGTTCATTCCTATCAGTAGTTATGGTTCTCTTGATCTTCACTGTCCAGTCTAATAGTCCCAGCCACCTTTTCTGACCATGACTTGCCATCCTGTACTGGTCAGTTGGGACTTGGTCCAGCCATACATCATCTCTCCAAATTAACACATGTCCAAATACGGACATTACTAGTAATGTCAGTTCGTTGAGTCTATCGATGTAACCAGACGTTCTCATTCTCAGCATAAACTGGTTGACAATTCTACTCATTACGCTAAAAGCGTCTTGTGACTGTGACCAGTTTTGGTCTCGGTACCAAAATTAACGATTCCGTTTATCACACTATAGGAAAGTTTTTGTCATGATATACCCATATGAAATATTTTTTCGGGTTTGATGTTTTCTCTCCGACTGGTAGGATCAGTTGAGCTGTTGTGCTCATTTATTACAAGTTTAATGTTGTATTTGACAATGTATCATGGACGAGGTTGAATTCAGGCTACTGATGTTGTCGCTGGTAATACCCGCCACTGAACAGTGATGGCTACCCAACACTGAACACAATGGTTCAGTGATTTCTATCAACTACAGGTCAATATAATGTTAGGTAATTGTGATTAAATTTGGAGTCACATATACCCTCTCTAGTTATTGTAGCACTGTAAAATCACTTTATAACAAGGACTTCAGAAAATCCAAGTAATTTGACACCACACAACAAGTGTGGAAGGTTTGAAATGATTCAATGCAGAAATATGCTTGTGGAAGCATTTTCAAAGTCTATTAGAGGAGATCAAGATTGTATTGTATGTAAAAGATGACTAATAATTTTGCTTATATAGAACAGGTATTCAAACTTTATGAAGCTCTGAAATAGGAACAGACGCTCTGTATGTCCATTATAAGTTTCTTGTCTTGAACTGTTCTCGATCAGTCTTTCGTTCTAAAGATCTTTAACTGTTCTAGAGATTTTGAACTGTTCTAGAGGTATTTTTATGTATTTCAGCCCCAAAAAACATTTCTTCACATGTTCTTAACAAGTTTTGGAACTGTTCGAAAACATTGCAAGTTCTTTTAAAAACAAATCCGAAGGTTTGTAGTGACATTTAAAGCCAATGCATACAATAGTGTTAAAGTTTTGAAGATGGACAACTTTCATTGTAGTTTGGCATTTAATGCTGTCCTTTGTTCATTTTACATTCAACATTCTTCTAAATGGTTTCAACATAAATCATATTTTGTCAAATTAAATCCGTTGATTAACATAATTATGAAATTCTATAATTTCAATTGTCAGACATCTAGGCTTTGAAAATGAGAATCGTGGCGAGATTTCAGTCTCTTCACCCATCATTTGTCTGCTTTTTAGTGTATAATGTTGATGCATTGTGACACTTTTGATGTGTTTTATAACGTATACGGTGCTAGATCTACTGACGAGTGTCGCTCTTTGTCACAGACACAGATCTGTACACTGCACATACTGTCATTTACACCATACTTGTCGCTCATCATCACATATTCCATCGCACATGCATTTGGTGCAGCATATCTCATAGTTTGGACCTAGAGAATTACAAGAAGTACAGAGCATCTCGGGTTGATCGATGAATTAATGGTCGTTTAAAGTTTTCAAAAGAAGATCTTCCTAGAGCTTTTTTTTAATGGCCATGTTGCTGAGCCAGGTTAACTAGTACTCCACATATAGTATACTTCTAGCCAGCCACCTCTGTATTGTAAGTTCAAAAACACACTGTGTATAATGTGAATTTCTGGCACATTCCTAAATGACCATGAAACAAAATATTATCCCAAAAATAAGCTACAAATAACATCAGTATTGAGGGTAACAGTGTTCTAAAGATTCCATGGAAAATTCATTGGACTAATGGTGTGACAGCAAATACCAGTAGATTATCAAAGAGCATACTTAGATTCCTAATATGTCATTGACCATGACCATTCTGTAAGGAATTCTAATGTTATATAAAAAAATAAGAAAATAGTGATTCATTTATTGGACTTTAAATTCAAGAGATAGATTCACACATGTCTGAGATAAAAAAAATATGTTGATGGCAGTTTATACAAATAAAAATGTATGACTTGTGCACTGTAGGGGGTTTACAACTGTTAACAAAATCTGCACAACTAGTGACATCGTGTTGTCAGAACATTTCTCTTGCTCAGCCTCATAGAAATTCTCAATGAAGTTTTCTGTAACGATGACAGTAAGATCAATACAAAATTTTTGTGAAGATTTCAAACCGAAAATTTGATCACACAGAAAAACTTATTTAAAATGTTACTAAGAACACAAATACCAAGCAAACACAAACGCTTAATTATGGTGAAAGTATGTCACATACAGTAAAACATAACTAAAGCATGTTTTAAAATTAATTCTTTTAATTTTTGGCCAAAACATGGATATAATTTTAAGACATTTTTTTAACAAACTTAATATCTTAGAATACAGTGTATGCATATACATTTGGTATAATATGCAGGTAAGATCAATTTTTTTCTCTTTTCTTTTTCTTTCTAATAATGAGTAAAACTTTATTCATCCGAAAGACTTATATAATTGTTTAAGTAAAATGGAATCAATTTTGTATTTTCTGGCCGGAACCCCATAGATCTGTCTATGTGATCTGATTCAGTGCATACAAGCTGGATTTGTGACCTCTGAGGTTAAACTTTAGGTGCTGTTGTAATGTATGGCCTACAAACCATTTGTTGTCTCCTCAAAGTACACGCGCTGAAGCAGATACACACATTTATTGTAGAGGGAGGACTGCACCCCGACACACTCGCCCTGTAAATCACCAAATCAATAATGAAGACAAAACTATTTACCTCACTCGGCTAGGTATTTATCAGACACAATTCGAAAAGTCTGGTTTTCAATGTATTGATAGGTTTAAGTCAAATTCTCACTTCAGACAATTTCTAAGTTCTGAAATCAGAGACATCAGAGAATTTTGGCTTGGATCTGTGGTAGATGTTTGATCACCTCTGTCATGAGTTTTCTTTTTTGCTTGTTATTGATTCAAACCTTTTTTGAAACTTCCATCTTTCACGGTTTAAGGTATCAGAAACAATATCTAAAGTGTTTATCTAAATTCATAATCCTTATATCTTAAATCAAAGTGATAGTTTTTTATGTCACCTGAAATGCTAAATTATCATCACATTCAGTTTGGAAACTCTGTTACCTGGAGTCATTTTCTAATCAATCCATTGGTCCGTGCAGAGCTGCTCAGCATTGCCAAAGGTCAAAGGTCTAGGTCGTTCTTCTATTTCGAATAGAAAATTCAATTCTCAGTGAAAACAAATTTTTTAGTCATTTATTTCCAACACACTTGGTACAGACACTTACAGCCTGTTGTATAGGAGAAATGTGCTCTGGTGTGGAATATTGGACAGCTTAGGGTCAAAGGTCAAATTCACCATAAACATTAATTTTTAAAAGACAATACCCTGTCTGCAGTCATAATATAGTATGTGAAAAATCTGTTTTGTTTGCTGTATAGATAAGGGTTTATTTGAAATAAGCTATAAAAAACATTTAAATTCTGAGATTTGATATCAAATTTAGGTATCTAACATAAAGCTTTAGATATTCCACGATTAATTAATATATGTACAAACATGGAGTACTGGATGATGAGACTTATTACAGCAGTCAATATTAATGAATGAGACAGATCAAACGCTCCCATAGTCAAAATACATGTTCCTTGGTGTATGGAATAAAAAAACCAAATTAAAGGAATCAAATCATGTGCAGACAATTAACAATGACAAAGATGGCATCACCATGGAGACCGAGGACATCACAATAACAGTTGTTTTAGATTCTAGCTTAGGTATTAAGTGTTTAGATGTGTATTACATCTTTGCACCAATATCAGTTTGATTAATTTTAGAATAGTTTATTTTAAAACAATTGCGAAACATGTTATTACAACTTAAAATTAAAGTATCTGATTTGCCAAGATGGAAGTGCAATTGTATCCTTATAGTTCCAGGGGTGGGTTATATAAATGTAGGTGTTGGTGATATAAACAAGAAGGAGGTACCCAAACTCTCTTAGTGAAAGGCAGTTGTGAGTTACAATAAACATTTGTATTTTATCAGTAAATTCTGAATTAATATCTCTGTAGTTTAATGCTTTAGAGATTTACGCTGCGTATGACAACATCTTATAAGGCATTGACAAATAAAATTGTAGTGTTTTGTTTATGTGTTCTGTGCATTAAACCTCACATATCCTTTTCTGTTTGACCTTGCAGTTGGCATGTTAAAGCTAGATGTTTATGGAATGTTCAAAATACAAAGAAGCCAATAACAATGCATTTGACTGTGCATGATTTGAACGAGGCTCTTGCAGTAAAATTTCAAACCAAGCTCAATTAACATGTCCATTACGGCTTGACAAAACCCCATGGAGAGGTGTAATAAATGTTGTGAAAAAAGATGGAATTAAACTCATTTAGAAATGTCCATAGTTTACTAACAGCTGGTATTGAAGATCTTTATGCTTGTAATACAACGAGTCATTGCTATATACTGAAATAACAAACTAAAAACAGGTAAAGGTTAGAACATTGAGTGATTTCAGGTCGGACTAGAGGGGGAATTGTAGGTGGTGAATGGTTACTCCATCATCCAAGTCAAACTTCTATCAGATGATGGCAAAACCCACTTCATGGTTATATCACAACTACAGACTGTAAGTCCCTAACACCAAATGGATATAATGTATATATTTACCAGCAGAATGCATTATCATAACCTGAAATAAGACACCAATATTTATATGACACACCAAGTGTAATCATACACTTTCTTGTGGTACGTGACATTAAAGATGCGCCACATCCTATTACCAGCTGTGCTTGTCGTGATTTAGGAGAGATACACGCATCTGAAGTACCAAATTTCGATGCCACAACCTTCTATATTTTGCACTAAAACGTTAACGTAACTCTACTGACAAAAAATAGAAATTATATATGATATATCCATGTTTGAACATTGAAGTGATATTTTTTCTAGTTTCTATCCAAGACTTCCTAATGCACAATATTCATCATTGCATGATGCAGGAGAATTTGATACAAAAACGAATTTATATATGAGTGTCGTTACTGGGAATCATGGGAGACATTGTGTGGGGGCTAAATGTGATCTTGGTCACTAATGGGATTGATAGAGCGATTTCATATTATATTCTGACTCTATGCAGTTTGATAATTCTCATGTGTTAAATTGATGGATGACCCTAGTGAGAGGTCTGCTTCACCTTTGGATGTGAGATTGTAGGAATTCCAGAACCAGGGATTAACATTAGCTGCGTTAGAATCTATCATCTCTAACTAATCGTCATAAAAATTGTCATATTCGAGGTGAAACATGAATTGAATTTTTTTTCAAATCTTGAAGGAAATGGCAATAAATTATTAAATCAACGAGAGCATTAAATTGGAATATAATGATTATTTTGAAGCTTTCTTAGCGAGGGTAATGATCGACGTGCAGTGTGCCACAAATAATTAATCTTGTAGATTGTACCCATTTACTTTGTGATTTGTGAGGCAAATTAAAAAACACTACCAAATCCTTTTTGTAATCACTGCCCAGAGCTGCCATTAATTATGCAATGATGCTCTGAACAGTCCCATATTAAAATCTTTCACGTCCAATTGTCAGCTTAGTGCCAACAAAAAATATGCACATTTTTCTTGAGGATTTTCAATGGAGTTCTTAATTGACATTCACAGCTCGATGAAAAGCCCACTGTATGTTTCTTCCTCGTCGGAAATGAAATTGGCGAAACCAAGATCAAAGTAATTTGGTTTGAAAATACATTTCCTGACCCAAGTGCTCGTCTTAATTTCTAGACATTGATCTGCAATGTGTCAATAAAAGTGTTGATACCAGCTGAACCAATGACAATTTCGTGTGGTGGCCAGCCAGGATTTGAGCAACTCTCAGATCCATATAACCATTTATGCAAATTGCCTCCATTTCATGATACATTTTACTGATTTTATTTTTGAACAAGACATGTATATGGTTAAAACTGGCATGACTTTATATACTATTGTGAAGTGATGAGTACAGCATATGATTTAACATTTGAAAGGTATATGGCAGTGGTTCAGTCGTTTCCAGGCCATTAGACTTACATATGTTTTAGGATGCAAACTTAAATTTACTAAATTGATATATGGGCAAGAAGTTTTGCTATAGAGTTGTGCTATGTACAAATATTCAAATTTTGGTTAGCAGTAATGATCAATTCAAATGTTTTCTGTTTGGTCAAAATGACTGATTGAAAGACTTTATTCTTTTCAAATAGGTCTAACAAATATCTATTTTGAACCAATATTAAAACTGAAATCATTATCCTTTTTTTTTTTTTAAATGATTCAACCCAATTGCATCGGCCACCATACCAATTTTTTTTATGAAATATCACAAGACTTCAATAATTTCCTTAAAATATCAATACAGAATTAGTTTAGATTTCAACAAAAATTGAAGTACATTGTACATGTACTTCAGATTGTTTATGTTAAGTTTCATTTTGGTTGTGTATGTGATGGAACATTATAAGGTCTGATAAATAAACCAGGACCCTATCTAACTACGACAGTACCTTTTGGAGAGCCTACCCATAAACATCAAACATTCATGGTAATAGGTAATATTTCCTGGAACAAAGCATCAATAAGTTATGTGTGGTGTGTCGTGTCAGGTAGGGCTATTGTTATCACACAAACATTAAATTTCCTATCAAAAGCCCCTTTGGTTTGGAGTATAATGACACATATGCTTTAAACTTTTTCTTTGGTTCCACAATATCTTCTTCCATTAAATTTGGCCATTGTCTATAAGACTTTGAGCATTACAACATGTATTGATTGTCTCTTGATTTGACCAACATGCAATTTGTACAGGTAGCTTTCACATCTGATAAATCCTATAACTTAATTCACAAAGTTGAATAATTTCCCTGAAATAATCCATTAGATCAAAAATATTGTCTCAATAGTACACATATCACATGATTAACATCTCAGAACCGGAGTTTCCTTTATGCAACCCTTTTCTGTGAATTAATTACGCTTTTACAAAACAATAAAACATTTGAATCTTTCAAAGAGAAAACTTACAGAAAAATTTCAATGCTCCGGCCGCCATCAAACCTGCTTTGTATACGACGTGTCACACAACTTCGCCTGATCTGTACTCGTAAAGTTGCTGGGAGAAAACAGAAGTGCAGATGAAACATGTGTTGGAGAAAACAATTTTGTTTTACTTGGTTAAGTCCCATCTATTAAGTAGCACTAATTGCATAGTCATACCTGAGAAGGTTTGTATATAATTAAGATAAAAGAGACCAGGTAGATGATCATACAGGTATGAAAACTATCTAAATAATCTGACATCAGTATAATCCCATCCTTGTTTTAGTCCAACATGATCATAGTGAGTGGGATTTAGGTGGCCCATTTTCATTGCTATAATTTGACAGATAAAAGAGAGAGAAAAAAAAAAAAAAAAAAAAAAACCCGTTATCATACCAATTAAAATATGTATCTTGCCATATATAGATAATTGAAAATCAAGTCTGGTTGACCCTACTGCAGGTGTAAATCACATTGACATACCTTTATGGCTTTGGTTTTAGAGTATTTTTATGGGTGATTAATTATAACAAATTGGAAAATAAAATTTACATATTTCTATATACACAGTGAGCCCTCAATTATAATTCTGAACACTTGCGACTTTTCACCCAAACCTTTGGGATTGTAAATTTTCCCGCCTGCCAGACTCAGTTTATAATACTTAGTCAATAATCAGGTTTGTTCCTGATATTTCCCACTGTAATGTGAGTTTTCGGGATTATCACAGGTCTACTATATATGAGAATGATTAAGTTATCGGTTTAGTATAGACAGTCCATCTATTTGAAGACTGTACAGAGTAGTATGTATTATCATTCAGCTACTGACAATCTCTATCTTAGTCACTTGTAGGACAATAAAATTCCATTAATCAATATCACGATGCACTTCTCACAATTTAGAAACAACAAAAAGGTCAAATGTTTCACGATTGAAATTGCAAATTTTATTTTTAAGCAAGAAAGTACTGTTTTTTAATTCTTTGAATGTCTTATTATCGGTACCCATATACAGTATGACATTTACACACAATAAGTTAGGGGATTGTGTGACATTTTAAAAACCTCCCCCTTAAATGATTTTGTATTGATTTTTACTTTTCAATCAGACCAGAGAAAGGAAGATCCTGGCTGTGAGAAGCATACTCCAGTCTGTGTGTATGTCCTCTCTCTCTACTGGAGGTCTGGACATACCAATTGGAATTCCAGGAAATGTCACAGAATTGCCTTGATTCCTGGTTATTACTTTCTGGGTTTTGCCAGACTTTCCAAATAATATACTTTACCATCTTACCTGGCCAATCTCTTATCTGATGTGTTGTTATTTCATTTTGGATAATATTGATGCAGCATATCCTTCCAAAACAGTTTTAAGAAAGAGATACAATTTAAGTGTCCATTTGTATGGTTTGAATGTTTACTGGTTTGTTCTGAAACCTGAAGAAGCAATGAAACTTAATTTTCATATTTTATTCTGATCAAAGGTCAATTTGCTATTTTTCAAATAGATCCTGTCATCAAACCTAAATCACATTGTTGTTGGGGTTAAACAGAATTATTTGAAAATATTGTCTATGTCAAACAAGAATGGATGACATTGTATTGTAGATGTCTAAGATACACAAGGCTGACTCGATTCTCCGTCACCATCATAATTATATTACATATATACACATGTTTTAACACTACAACTGATGCTTTTCAACACCCTCATCTTCTCACTTCCTAACTGTTTCTGGTTGGTTGATTAACAAATAATCTAATTAGAATAAATGCACAACATGCCTTTCCCTAGCTGGCTATACTTTCCTTTTCTCTGCACTTTATCACACTTGATGTTACTTAAGAGCTGTACTATGGTACTCTTCTCTGGAGTTTTTACAGAATGGCAAGTCAATTTAGTGTTCTCAGTAGCCTTCAAGCCGAGTCAATATGTCTGTCAACTTAAATCACAGGGAACTCCCAGGGAACATTGATGTATCTACACATTACCAACAAGCACTAGTTGTAATCCTCACTCATGATCATTTAAATGTTTGCCTGAAACAAGAGTTGTGTTACTGAATTAATTGCCAGACTATAGATACTACTAAGGCATCCCTGTCACTGTGATGTTTGTAACATGGAACTCTATGATGTCAGTGTTGCATTAGAGTTTGTAGTGAAAAGATTATGTTTTTGTACAGGATAATCATTTGGGTATATCATGTAGAATTGTTCTCTGATTCCACTGTAGAGCATATGTGTTGCTTATAAAACTATTTCCAGTTGATTTCTTTCTGCAGTATAATATTAAACTATAGATATTTCATTTATTAAAGGGTTTATTATAATACTTGCATTTTATGTTATATTAAAGATGCTCCACCGCCGACAGAGCATAAATGATATTCATCATTAGAACAATAATTGGTGTTTAATCGTGTATATATATGCCTAATTAACACAAAAACTAACATAAAATAATTTGTTTTGCCTTTGGTACATGCGCAATCATTACTCCATTCTATATAAGATATAGTGCCACGGAATTTTTTCGGGATGCAATTAATTATTTTTCTTATTTTTAACTTGAAGTAAAATTAGAAGCTCAAACTTTTCAATGGTGGTAATGGTGTAAAGTAAGTAACTTTTTTAACTGAAGAAAAATACAAAATCGTCTGCTCCTGTTTTTGATGGTGTAAAAATACCATTTGTCAGCGGTGGAGCATCTTTAAGGCTGATCTATTGTTCATCTTCTGTCTTTTCAGGATTAGACAACCCTTCTGTTGGAGAAGAACAAATGATAAATGAACAGATGGAGAACCAAGGTAAGTTTTCATTTTCACATTTTGATGTCAGTTTTATAGGGAAAGGTTTTATATGCCTGCTACATGAATTGGGTGGCATTGCCCAAGTCAGGTGACTTTGCTTCCGATTTTGAATTTCACCATCTGCAAATGCTAAATGGATAACGACTGGCATATGTTGTGTAAAGGTGCTGGTGGAATCCAGGTGACTGTAAAGTCCAAAACTTCCATAAACCACAAATGCTCAGTATTCTTAAGGATTCCGTTTTGAATTCTTGATTCAGTTGTCTTTGGTACTGCACTTCTTTTCCAAGAAATATTACCATGATGATTTCCGATCCATCTATCATACTGTCACCTACCCTTATGTGTCCTGTCAGCCTGGGTTTGATGAAGGCACTGAAACATGAGACTTTACCTGATTTAAATTGTATCTTGATTCATATATCATACACAGCCATACATTGTCAACTTTCCACTTACATAATCCAGTCGCTGGTAAACTTTTAAAATTCTAATCAACTTCCTCCAAAGTTGTATTTTCAGAAATGTGAAATTGATTTCTGTTTTACAGCTGCTATAAATATTTATGAATAAATTACTTTTATATAATACTGACAATAGATGTTGTCATGGTAACATAATTAAAGCTCCGGCTTGTGGGTTCAGTTGAAATAAACGGCATACAATGCTTACAAAAACTGCATAATTGGACTCTTGCATTTTTTATGTAAACTTGGATATTGAAAATGAGCATCATTCTGTTTTTGAGTGTTTGGTATTTACATAATAATCAAGGTTTTTATTAACTTTATTGATTTTGTATGGAGAAATGATTCCGCTGATTTACTGCTTCATTACATCATTCTGCCTGTCCTTTACATTAATGGTCCTTTTTAATAGCCAACTGATAATTATTACCTCTCTCATTATGTTAGCATTTCATCCCATCTGTAACCATGGCACTGTCACAATGTGGACAATCCTTTATACATCAGACATGTAAGTTCATGTTTGTCAACAGAATAAATTAAGTTATCCTTTATCCCTATAATTAAGTCATAACTGGAGTTTTCGGCATGGAAATTGAGGAACTTTTTGTCCATTGAACTGAATTCTTGTTATCATTTGTTGCAGGAATTGTTTGAATCATGGTTTTTGCAATAAAACTGTTTTGTAGTTATCTTCATTGAAATGTTTGGATTGTCCTTTGTCAATAAAATTACTATGGCCAATCATCTTTCATCAAGGTAATTACTTTGACCACTTATTTTGGTTAAGGAAACTGCTTTGGCCATCGTTTGTCAATTAAGCAAAATTGTTTTGGCTACCTTTTGCCAATGAAACTGTTTTGACCTTCTTTTGCCAATGAAACCGTTTTGACCTTCTTTTGCCAATGAAATTGCTTTGACCTTCTTTTGCCAATGAAACTGTTTTGACCTTCTTTTGTCAATGAAACTGTTTGACCTTCTGTTGCCAATGAAACTGTTTTGACCTTCTTTCACCAATGAAACCACTTTGGCCACCTTTTATCAAGAAAAATGTTTTTCCATTTTTTGTTTTTCCCCTTTTTTTGCCAAAGAAACTGTTTTCTCCACTATTTGTCTTTTGTTTACATGTAACTATTTGGTCACTTGTTTTGACCAATGAAGTTATTTTTTATTGTCCAGAAAGATGTTTTTGCCACCTTTTGTCATTGAAGTTTTGACCACCTTATGTTTATCTAGAAACCTGAAATTGAGTTTTTGTCTGTGTTAATTGGTCTGTTAGTATTGTTACTCTGTGTATAGGTGACTTGTACCAGACGGATGATTTATACCAGGTATTGCAGACCTGATGTGGTTGACATATATAGATATATACTAATGAGCCTGATTATCATGACTATGTCGTTACACCATGGACTCTGACAATGATGGGATATTTCTGACAGGTGTTGATTGGTTGTTTACTCAGTCCTGCTAATAACACACAAAAAACAAAATGTCGCTACTGATCTGAGCTTGAAACAATGTTGATGATATTGTCCATATCAAAGAACCATCCGATCATCAACATGTTTCTGAGATCAATACCAGCTGTAAGGTATCTGTGTACAAACGTTTGTCAGGCCTTAGAGATGCTCTATGACTATTAAGTGTGGTGATGTTATCTATATATCAGTTATTTAATGGTATTAAGTGATATAACAGCTAATGTGACAATCCTATGTTTTACTGTTACTCAACTCCTGGTACTAATTATAGATGTATCATCTGAGGGTTGGTATGTTACCAATCTCTGCTGTATCTTACCTCCATCAGCTGTACGATTATACACCAAATTATACTCCACCCTAACATCATCATCGCCTTCTGTATAAAATGGCATTCATCTAGTGAAATTGTTTAGTCTTGATTTGAATCTGTTGTTGGTAATCACCACTTACCGTAAGTATGATTCCTGTATAGAACCTGCTAATGTGTAGACAATTTGGTGGCTATTATGTCTTTACACCTATTATCTTGTAAGTGCCAACACTCGGCTAAATCTTAAAATCATTGAGGTATCATAAACAACAATAAAACATCTAGTTTCCTGGTCATTAAACCCACATAATCTGGATACAAGTGTAGGCATTAGGATATATTTGTATGGATAAAAACAAGATTTGTATCATAAGGTCTGATGAACTAATGCAATAATCTATCTTTTCGTCTACATAAATTTTAAAACCAATATTCATATATTAGTTTAATTGCTCTTTGTGTGGTATTGCCAGTTTAATTCTAACTAAATACATGTACAACTATTATTCCTAGTGTTGCTCATACCATTTGTTACCTAAAATATCTCTGTTTTACTTAGTTTTATCACATCAGTTATAAATACCAGCTTCGGTAGTTTTGCCACTTGCTTTGCTATTTTAACAAGAAACTGTTTCTTTCCATGTGAAACTGTTTTATGTTAACCATTTCGCTGCCACAGAATTTCTCTCATTTTCAGAATTGCCACGATTTCTGCTGGCATTTCAAACCTCCCATTATGACGTCATTTATCTATATTTACATTTTCAATGCAGTCCCACTATGTAACCTTACCGAGCGCAGTTGGCAGTCATATAGACAATGAACTTCAAGCGCTTATCATGACGTAATTATCATTGTGACGTCACAATTGTCGTGCCAGTGATCACGGAAGACGGCTGTTCAAATGGCTGTTCTATCCATGACGATAACGAATGATTATTCATTATACAGAGGATTCCGCTTATTTGCATAGGTCATTTTCCAGAAGAAAATATGCAAATAACCGGAGTATTCGAATAGGCGGAGATGACATTTTGCACCTCCGTTTGACCCCACACATATGTATGTGAATAGGCAAATAGATATCGTTTCGTTTTTTTGATAAATACGTAAATTTTTTACACTTAAAACGAACAACA
Source organism: Argopecten irradians (assembly GCF_041381155.1). Classification (NCBI taxonomy): domain Eukaryota; kingdom Metazoa; phylum Mollusca; class Bivalvia; order Pectinida; family Pectinidae; genus Argopecten; species Argopecten irradians. The sequence goes on along the minus strand of NC_091135.1, from coordinate 28,361,154 downwards.
AGTAATTATTTTCGAAGCTGTAAATCGATTTTAATTGTTTAATAACAAAAAATATTCCAATATTAGATTCTTGTTTACGTTAGATCGACACGTGAATATTTGAGAAACAGCTAAACGATCGATATCAAATGCAATTAGATTCTACTAAACAGGATTGGATTTGTGTCTACAATTCTGAACCTAAATAATAAACAAATTTACGTACATTTGCCTGGCAAAATGAACTTACGATCGTGATTAAACTTCAAAGTGCCGATCAACTAGTAGTGTTGTTTTTAACATGTGTATATGAATTCGAAAATGGCGGCAGGTGATGAAGCCATGCGTTCACTCGACCTAAATGTGTTTTGAGAATTTTCCCTGTATTGTTGATCTATACGGTGAATAGCTTGATAACATTTCAGAAATTAATGCATATTCAAGTAGCAATGAAACAACGTAGCAAGTATCTTTTGTATCCTAAGCTTACATACTGTACGAAACTTGCGGTAGTCATTGCACGCCGACTTTGCATGCTTTTATGTCTCGTTCAACGAGACGCTTGATACGCACATGTCTGTCGTAGTCAACAAGACTATGGTTGAACGAGACTACTCATGAATGGCGATTGTTGTAAGGAAGCATGGTTTCTCCAACCGATCGCGAACTAAGGTACGTTACGTTAATAAATAAACATATTTGAAAATGCAAATGCTTTAATTAGATGTTTGAGTCAGTGAATATACTAAAGTTATGATCAACCGCTGCTGATGTAAATCGTAACAGCGTCGAATACCTTTGCAGATTCATGCATAAAATAACAAGCCATACTATAACGTTAATCTGTTACCAGGATGATTTCTAGTAAAAGCGAAGTATCTTGAAACATATCGGCGAATTTCGCTAAAAATATATTGCAACATTGAAAAATATTCGATTTTATTTTTAGAATTTCCCAAATATTTTATTCAAATAACCGGAGGTCATGTAAAAGTCTATGCAAATACACGGAGTTGAAAAACAAAGATAAAGAAGGAAAAAATCGGGACCGCAGAATTTTATGCAAATAACCGAAATATATTTGAATAACCGTTATTCGATTATGTGGAGTCCTCTGTAGATGCAAAATTCCTTGGGATTTCGTCATAAAATTGTAACCAAATGTAAATATAAGCATTGAATGTCTTTCATTTGTCATTCATAGCCAATATGAATGCAAACTGGACAGAGGCAAATTCAACATGAAGCTTCATGGAATTTGCCTCTGTCCAGTTTGCATTCATATTGGCTATGAATGCCAACTGAAAGACGTTCAATGCTTAAATGACGTCAACAGTTTTGCATACAGATATCATCTCACCACAACGTCGGTGTCAAGAGTCTTAAAAGATGGTACCTGCGTCAATTAAAACGATTGAATAAAGACACATTGCGCATTCCACATAACATGTCATACCTCTATGGAAAGCTGACATAATTATCTAGTAGCTCAGCTTATTGGTAAATAACATGTTTGCATTGAAAAAGTTTACGCTGCCATCAAACTTACAAAAAGTGTTAATATTCATCAATTTTTTTCCGCGCAGTGGAAATTTGACATTGAACGATAATACAACATGTGCTTAGTATTTAAATAGTTATAAATTCACTTGACAAGAAATCGTTGGTTCTCTGTATCACTTTCATAACTTCTTGTCACTAACTACTATGGTGTATCATTTCTGCCAATGCGACAACACGACAAAAGTAACCTGTCAATGTGACAAAATGACAAGACGACAACATCGCACGCCAATGTTACAAAAATAATATGTCCCATTTTGTAGCCCGAGTGTGTCGCATACTCCCTCTGCATAGCGGACTTGACTGACCCTACCAATAACAACACTTGGTTGGAATCAACTTAAGATTATTTAAAACAAATTTTGTTTCGCTTTATGTGAAATGTGAAATATGGTGGCAGATATTGGTTAAAATTGTTAAGGTTTTCGGACTGAACAATGTTCGACGGATGATGCACTTCTTTTAAAATTCCAATATGAGTACATGTTAGGTTACGAATATAGGCTTATATTTACTTGGTTAGGAAAAAAATGCAAAGAATCTATGTTCATTAAACACGGAAAAAGCCAAAATGTTTCAAAATTCTAATTCGAAATGGGATCCGCAATAAAAAAAAAATAAAAGTAACCCCCCCCCCCTTCCTCAACCGTCAAGCACATCCCTTATTTCCTTAATATACATGTATGTATATATAGGTTTAATAATCAACATTTTCATCACACTTTTAATGTGCTGTAACAACACATCTTCAAACGAAATCTGGGTTACAATGTTTTTACCTAAAATAACTCTGCTAGGTAATGTACGTAAACGGGACCAATCAATATAAGGTGACATGCGAATATCATATCTAGTAATTTGCTAAAAACTATGCTTAATCATGTCTTTACTCTTTATTTCTTTCTAACAAAATGGATGTTGCCAAATTAGTAATGCTATTAGATATAGACTACATTTTATGTCGATATCAGATGTCATTGCTATAATATGGAGATCAGTCGAACAATTAAGGGAGCTAAAACTCAGAAAAGGAAGTAATCTGTAATTGAGCGTTTTGAATAAGTTTCCGATGTTACATAAACATTATCTGTGGAAATGTTTAATAGCAAAAAGCAAAACTTTAGCACTAGTCTAATATAATGTATACATGTAGTCGCTAATATTCACGAAGGTTTTAATTTTGCTAAACTCGCGGACCGATCCAAATTTGCGAAATTTATTTTACTTCGAAAAAATTAACAAACTTATGGTTTCACATATTATAGCATGTCTTATGAATGACGCTTTCAAATGTTACATAGATGATTCGTAAAGATAAGTCCCCGCAAATATGTTCCAAACAGTAAATCGTGAAACTTTACATGCACCCCCAAAATTTTAACTTTATATACACAGTATATAAACATGTTCGTGCATTTAAGTTGAACCGTTTTGGAGTTACAATAAACTGTAATTTGTTATTTTTGTTTTCATAGTAACAGATCAAATACCAAAAATAGAAGGTTCCGGATAGCAAAAGTTACAACTATGACACTAGCCTAACATATACACAAAGTTTCGTGAAAATAAGTTGAACGGTTTGGGAGTAAGGTAACTTTAAAACTGTGTCATCACATATGCAATTTTCCAGCATTTCTCATGTCAGTGCAGGGACAGCACACATACATTAATGACGTCGTTAACAATGGTAAATTCGTCAAAATTCGTTAAAAAGCAGGTCGGCCCAGATCGGCCCTATGGCAGTCAATGTAAAAGTCAGATAGGCCAAAGTCGGCCCTGTGGCAGCCTAAGGGTTAAACATACCTAGGGTTTTCCCTGTTTTTGTCCCAGTTTTCTTTTTTGATAACATTCCTTTACTTTTATAGGCATACTGGGTTAGAATATTTGTTATTCTACAAATCTACAAGTTAGGGGTAGTTTGGCATATAGTATTTTAGTTTTTAAGGTACAAATCCTAATAGAAACACTTCTGATATTATTATACCTTCATTTAACCTTTGAGTTGGCTTCAAGTTTCCCAGAGTCTGTGGCACACATGGACATTGAATGTTGAGAAATTACAGTAATTAATCTGTTAAGTATTCTTCATGTTAAGGGTCTGAAGGAACCTGAGAAGACTTTAGCTGTTACAGATCTTTACAGGAAGTAGATCTATCCACGGTGGTAGAACACTGCCGTCTTTTATCATCTTTTTCCTGACCTCAACAATTGGACCACATGCCACTTCACATTAGATAAGCTTTGGCAGGTTTCACAACCTAAATTATAGTGAAATAGTTTGGAAAAATTTTAAACTTCAGCTGCCATTTTGCCTTATTATTGTTTATGGCAGAGTTGTTGTGCGAGTCAGAGAAGGCAGTGTAAACTGTGTGGAGTAAGATCTTGTGGTCTCCAATATCCCACACAGTGATACAATAAAACAATGTGTAAGATGGGCATTCCATCAAAAAATTGAATTAGGCGTTTCCTCCGGGGAACCAGTGTAACTTGGTAAATACATCTACATATGGGCTTAAAGCAGTAGCAATTCTACAGAGATTAAAATAAAACTAAAGAGGTAAAAGGGATTGGAAGAGAAGATATTGTGAACAACTGCCGCAGTGAGGACAGCAATCGAAAGCCTTTCTCTAAATATGGTTGTCGCTTTTTTGCGGTGAGAAAATAGAAATTTTACAGCTTTTCCTGCACACATTTCGGGGCGATAAAATAGGAGATGTCTGAATGCTGAGGGGTTTTATTATCATCATTATTGTCAGCTCGATTCATTGGACATTGGTTAGCTGCATGTCAGCCTCATTAATGTAATTTTTCAGACCAAATAAACCAGTAATCTTGTACACATAACTCATCTTGTTGTTTTATATGTACTACTGATTCTGTTGTGGTGGTGTACTTTACTGATCATTGTAGTAGTGTAGGGTTTATTGAAAATGGCTTCTCTTTTAGAAATTATTCTTTACTGGAAACACGATTTATTCACGAGGTCCTTTAAACATTCTTCAATTCTGCTTAATCATCAATTTCAAAAGTGTAAGCCAGGAAAAAAGTAGTTTGAAATAAAGGCAACAGCTAAGGTGTAGGATGTTAAAGGTTGAGGTGTTTGAGAATACATGTTTTTCACATGCTCAATAACATTTGCCTTTCTGACCTATATATCTTATATCGTTTGCATTCAGAGGTGGGTTTTTTTCAGCCTGATTTGGGGCCAAATTTTGGCCCCATTCCTCACTGCAAATCCTCTTAATTTTTCCCAGTTCAAGCCTTAAATTCCCCAAACTCAAAGTTTATTGAAGACTATCCAAAAACATTATATGAACTTAGTTGGCTAAGGCTTTAATTGTTAATTGGCTTCAGAAAAGTTCATAAACTACACTGGAAATAAATATTTTATGCTTTATTTCATATTTCATAATTTTCCCCAAATCTTGGTTTTGTCGCACATTTTCCCAAATTAAAAGCCCAAAGGAAGGAGAAAAAGCTCTGGTTGTTTCTTAATATCAATGGGCTTTCCCTTGATATATACAGGTCAGTAACATAGATGTTCCTTGAGATTGAATGTGAACTAGTATCAAGGGAAGGCTTCATTAAGATATGTCTAACTATTGTTCACCAAGTACCCAGAGAAGGCTACATTAACAGATGTGTCTAACTATTGTTCACCAAGTACCCAGAGAAGGCTACATTAACAGATGTGTCTAACTATTGTTCACCAAGTACCCAGAGTAGGCTACATTAACAGATGTGTCTAACTATTCTTCACTAAGTACCAATGAAGGCTACATTAACAGATGTGTCTAACTATTGTTCACCAAGTACCCAGAGAAGGCTACATTAACAGATGTGTCTAACTATTGTTCACCAAGTACCCAGAGTAGGCTACATTAACAGATGTGTCTAACTATTGTTCACCAAGTACCCAGAGAAGGCTACATTAACAGATGTGTCTAACTATTGTTCACCAAGTACCCAGAGTAGGCTACATTAACAGATGTGTCTAACTATTGTTCACCAAGTACCCAGAGTAGGCTACATTAACAGATGTGTCTAACTATTGTTCACCAAGTACCCAGAGTAGGCTACATTAACAGATGTGTCTAACTATTGTTCACCAAGTACCGAATGAAGCCTACATTAACAGATATGTCTAACTATTGTTCACCAAGTACCCAGAGAAGGCTACATTAACAGATGTGTCTAACTATTGTTCACCAAGTACCCAGAGAAGGCTACATTAACAGATGTGTCTAACTATTGTTCACCAAGTACCCAATGAAGCCTACATTAACAGATGTGTCTAACTATTGTTCACCAAGTACCCAATGAAGGCTACATTAACAGATGTGTCTAACTATTGTTCACCAAGTACCCAGAGAAGGCTACATTAACAGATGTGTCTAACTATTGTTCACCAAGTACCCATGAAGGCTACATTAACAGATGTGTCTAACTATTGTTCACCAAGTACCCAGAGTAGGCTACATTAACAGATGTGTCTAACTATTGTTCACCAAGTACCCAGGGAAGGCTACATTAACAGATGTGTCTAACTATTGTTCACCAAGTACCGAATGAAGCCTACATTAACAGATGTGTCTAACTATTGTTCACCAAGTACCCAATGAAGGCTAAATTAACAGATGTGTCTAAGTATTGTTTACCAAGTACCCAATGAAGGCTACATTAACAGATGTGTCTAACTATTGTTCACCAAGTACCCAGAGAAGGCTACATTAACAGATGTGTCTAACTATTGTTCACCAAGTACCCAATGAAGCCTACATTAACAGATGTGTCTAACTATTGTTCACCAAGTACCCAGAGAAGGCTACATTAACAGATGTGTCTAACTATTGTTCACCAAGTACCTAAGGAAGGCTACATTAACAGATGTGTCTAACTATTGTTCACCAAGTACCCAAGGAAGGCTACATTAACAGATGTGTCTAACTATTGTTCACCAAGTACCCAATGAAGCCTACATTAACAGATGTGTCTAACTATTGTTCACCAAGTACCCAGAGAAGGCTACATTAACAGATGTGTCTAACTATTGTTCACCAAGTACCCAGAGAAGGCTACATTAACAGATGTGTCTAACTATTGTTCACCAAGTACCCAGAGTAGGCTACATTAACAGATGTGTCTAACTATTGTTCACCAAGTACCCAATGAAGCCTACATTAACAGATGTGTCTAACTATTGTTCACCAAGTACCCAATGAAGGCTACATTAACAGATGTGTCTAACTATTGTTCACCAAGTAACCAGAGAAGGCTACAGCCATACATTAACAGATGTGTCTAACTATTGTTCACCAAGTACCCAGAGAAGGCTACATTAACAGATGTGTCTAACTATTGTTCACCAAGTACCCAATGAAGCCTACATTAACAGATGTGTCTAACTATTGTTCACCAAGTACCCAATGAAGGCTACATTAACAGATGTGTCTAACTATTGTTCACCAAGTACCCAGAGAAGGCTACATTAACAGATGTGTCTAACTATTGTTCACCAAGTACCCAATGAAGGCTACATTAACAGATGTGTCTAACTATTGTTCACCAAGTACCCAGAGAAGGCTACATTAACAGATGTGTCTAACTATTGTTCACCAAGTACCCAATGAAGGCTACATTAACAGATGTGTCTAACTATTGTTCACCAAGTACCCAGAGAAGGCTACATTAACAGATGTGTCTAACTATTGTTCACCAAGTACCCAAGAAGCCTACATTAACAGATGTGTCTAACTATTGTTCACCAAGTACCCAAGTAAGGCTACATTAACAGATGTGTCTAACTATTGTTCACCAAGTACCTAAGGAAGGCTACATTAACAGATGTGTCTAACTATTGTTCACCAAGTACCCAATGAAGCCTACATTAACAGATGTGTCTAACTATTGTTCACCAAGTACCCAGAGAAGGCTACATTAACAGATGTGTCTAACTATTGTTCACCAAGTACCCAGAGTAGGCTACATTAACAGATGTGTCTAACTATTGTTCACCAAGTACCCAATGAAGGCTACATTAACAGATGTGTCTAACTATTGTTCACCAAGTACCCAGAATAGGCTACATTAACAGATGTGTCTAACTATTGTTCACCAAGTACCCAATGAAGCCTACATTAACAGATGTGTCTAACTATTGTTCACCAAGTACTCAGAGTAGGCTACATAAACAGATGTGTCTAACTATTGTTCACCAAGTACCTAGGGAAGGCTACATTAACAGATGTGTCTAACTATTGTTCACCAAGTACCCAGAGAAGGCTACATTAACAGATGTGTCTAACTATTGTTTACCAAGTACCTAGGGAAGGCTACATAAACAGATGTGTCTAACTATTGTTCACCAAGTACCGAATGAAGCCTACATTAACAGATGTGTCTAACTATTGTTCACCAAGTACCCAATGAAGGCTACATTAACAGATGTGGCTAACTATTGTTCACCAAGTACCTAGAGTAGGCTACATTAACAGATGTGTCTAACTATTGTTCACCAAGTACCGAATGAAGCCTACATTAACAGATGTGTCTAACTATTGTTCACCAAGTACCCAATGAAGGCTACATTAACAGATGTGTCTAACTAATGTTCACCAAGTACCCAATGAAGGCTAAATTAACAGATGTGTCTAAGTATTGTTTACCAAGTACCAAAGGAAGCCTACATTAACAGACGTGTCTAACTATTGTTCACCAAGTACCTAGGGAAGGCTACATTATTAGATGTGTCGAACTATTGTTCACCAAGTACCCAGAGTAGGCTACATTAACAGATGTGTCTAACTTTTGTTCACCAAGTACCCAATGAAGGCTACATTAACAGATGTGTCTAAATATTGTTCACCAAGTATCCAATGAAGGCTACATTAACAGATGTGTCTAACTATTGTTCACCAAGTACCTAGGGAAGGCTACATTAACAGATGTGTCTAACTATTGTTCACCAAGTACCGAATGAAGCCTACATTAACAGATGTGTCTAACTATTGTTCACCAAGTACCCAATGAAGGCTAAATTAACAGATGTGTCTAAAGTATTGTTTACCAAGTACCCAAGGAAGCCTACTTAACAGATGTGTCTAACTATTGTTCACCAAGTACCAAGAAGCTACACTAACAGATGTGTCTAACTATTGTTCACCAAGTACCCAATGAAGCCTACATTAACAGATGTGTCTAACTATTGTTCACCAAGTACCCAATGAAGCCTACATTAAGATGTGTCTAACTATGGTTCACCAAGTACCCAGGGATCTCTACATTAAGATGTGTCTAACTATCGTTAAGCACCAGTAGAAGGTGCTGTTGATCCTTACATGTTCGCATGTGTGATGTCAGTTCTATCATGCATACCCTTTAAAAGATGAAAAGACTGTGCACGCGAGCGAAAGATTGTGTAATTACATTAGCGTATTGGGGAAGTCAGGCAATTGTGTTCCTACCTACAAATGTAAACGTCATTAGTGTTTGTTTTATTTATAGGGATCAGAGTGTGATGGTTAAAGAGGGGTTTGAGGTATGATAGGGTTCATTTGTATGTGTAAGAGATGGAGGTAAAGTTACAGCAAGGTCATGGCAGGCTAAAGGTTGAAGACCATTGTTGATATGTTAGTTACAGGTAAATGACAACAACAAAAATCTCAGTCAGCCCTACAAGTACATACAATGAGTGACATTTCACACATACCAGGGGTAGACAAAAACATCAGATGTACCAAGTATCATTACTTTTGGTGTTATAATAGATTGACATTTCCACTTAATGCTGTGATGTTGCAATGACCTATACAATTGTATAGTAGTACAGTTGTTCTGTGAATCCCTGATCATCTGACATTTACCATGAGGATGGTCTTATCACTGACAACAGACAGGCATAGAACTGTACAACAGAGAACATTTTCTGTGGTGTATTATATCTATCTTAATCCCCAGTTAGATATGCCAGAGTCAGTAGATCCATGTTATTCCCTCTTACTAACCAAATCTTATTAAAATAGAATGGATTTCTTCAAAAACTGTAACACCTGAGTCAGTATTAATTTTAGGTCATTTAGCCTGTAGCATGCTAGATGAAGGGCTACCAAGTTTGTTCAAATGAATGACCTTGACCTTCATTCAAGGTCACATTTTTCAAATAGGCTAAAATCCTTTAACCAACTTCTTATGAATAACTGAGAGGCCTAGAGACCTGATATTGGGCCTGTGACATGCTGGGATGAATGGCTGCCATGTTTGGTCAAATGAATGACCTTAACCTTCATTCAAGGTCACAGGGGTCAAAAAGACTAAAATATTTTAAAGGACTTCTTCTCAAGAACCAGAAGACGAAGGGTACTGATATTGGGCCTGTAACATGCTGGGATGAAGGGCAACAAAGTTTGTTCAAGTGAATGACCTTGATTTTCAATCAAGGTCACAGGGGTCAAATAGGCTAAAATCTTTAAACAATTTCTTGTAAATAAGTAAGAGTCCAAGAGATTGGATATTGGACTTGTAGCTTGGTGGGGACCAAGGGACCTTCATTCATGGTCTAATTCATCAAATATTTCAGAACCTGAACTTCTTCTTTTAAAAGAGTTCTTTGTAATGCCTTATTGTTTGCCATTACTATATCCTTTGAGTGTTGTGCCAATAGTCAGATGACCGTTAAGGCCCATGGGCCTCTTGTTTTGAAAATATATAATTCATTAATGTTTTATTTACATTTTCTTTTGAACTTAAACCTACTTCTTCCTTAAAAAAACCCAGTATCATTAGATTTGTTATTCTTTATTCTACTTGATTTCGTCTTTTGCTTTGTCATCGTATTTTTCCCTAGTTCAGACCAGATTTTCTCCTCCTCTACTACTTTGGTAATTTGGGTTTATCCCGTGCCTGCTCCATTGATCGACAGTTTTCTTTGATCATAAACTATCTACATAACTGAGTGAGGAATTGCATGATGTGGTAACACAAAATGGCTTGCTACAAAGATTTCAATTGATAAACTAAACATTGCATAGTACATTTCCTTCTTCCCTCTCAATCACATTTCACCAAGCTTTCTTATCAAGCCGATCCATGATACCAAAATGATGAGCCCTCCCCAGGTTTTCCTATGCAGATATATTCCTGCCAGTGCCTTTTAATGCTGTCTGTTATCTTGATAATCATACTTGACAAATCTGGGAGTATCTTGATTAAAGGGCTTTCAATTTAATGTTCCAGCCAACCATTTCCAGCAGGGATGTGATCGGCACATGTGCCTGCCTCCCATATGTCATACTTACCAACTTGTTCACATGACTTTGTGTGTGATACATGTCAGATCTCTGGCGTCAAAACCGAGCAGCATGACACATGTTACACAACACGACAAAAATCAGCAGCTTGACACATGTTACACAACACAACAAAACCCAGCAGCATGACACATGTTACACAACACGACAAAAATCAGCAGCTTGACACATGTTACACAACACAACAAAACCCAGCAGCATGACAAATGTTACACAACACGACAAAACCCAGCAGCATGACACGCGTTACACAACACGACAAACCCAGCAGCATGACACATGTTACACAACACGACAAATCCAGCAGCATGACACATGTTACACAACACGACAAAAACCAGCAGCATGACACATGTTACACAACATGACAAAACCCAGCAGCATGACACGCGTTACACAACACGACAAATCCAGCAGCATGACACATGTTACACAACACGACAAAACCCAGCAGCATGACACGCGTGACACAACACGACAATCTGATGACATATATATATAGGGCAACACACAGTGATGTCGTGTATTACCATGGCAACACTGGTTTGGCAATTTTAAGTATAATGTGGTCAGGTGTGTTTTGGGTGTCTTTGATGGCATGTTCAGTGTGACAGCACTATATAAAAGGGCAAGAGTTATACTGTTTTAAGGAGACACAACACAAATATACTGCAGCCTCCCAAAACATGCAGACATTCACTCACATAACACATTGCCTATCCACACTCCCTATCTGTTAATAGGACATTGATTCCAATCAACCAGCCAATCATTCTATTGATGGAATAGGTAACCAAGGCAGCACACCCAAATATGGCATGTAAATTTATTTATTTATAAACAATTAGTAGATTGAAACAGGATAAATCAAGATATCTTTTTACAAATGAAAAAAAAAACAAAGATAAAAAAAACTACATTGACGACTTTGAGGGAAAAGTAAGTTTTAAGTATAAACAGCGAGTTTGAAGAAAAATAATTCAATAATTAAGACAATTAGGCATTTTCTGGCAACACTTTGTCATTAGGATCCACTTAAGAGACGGTGAATCCTGATGTTTTACTGACGATAGATAACTGTCATGAATTGCACAGATGTCACGTTTGTCTGGGGGTTCACTTGTACTTTAATTACCTTTGTTAATTGTTCCTGAGGAACGATGGTGTGACACTCCCAGCCTGGGGTTTAACCTGGTATATATACCTTATTCAACTCAACAACCACCCAGGGCGTTTAACAATTAAACACAATTAAGGGGGTGTTAAATAGAGACAATAGGACTAGCTTTTCATGAAAACTATTGCACCAAATATTAGCCATAAAGAAATTTGCAAAAGAAAATCAAATAATTGACGGTAAGGTTTTCATATTTTCAGCCTGCATTTAATTGTCAGTGAAATTGAGGCTTCAATAAAGGGGAAGGCTGCTAATAAAGACGGGGAGTGCTTATTAGGTTGAAAACAGTACAGACAGAATGAAAAAGATTTGATGCTGTCGTCATAGATTGTCTAACTGAACTATCATTGAGAACCTCCATATTGAAATGCTCTTTTACTAATAAACAATAAGGCAGAGATTCAATCTGTGTAGTTTAACACACATTTGAATAATTTTCTTTCTCAAGAAAGTATAGCAGTAATAATTATGGCTAATGAGGATGATCAATGTGATACATCTAAAGAGATATGAATATATTCAAGCTACCTACATCATCTATGAGAATTAGGTAACACTGATCTGTACACCCTGTCAGCAGCTCATTCACTGTCTATGAGAGTTAGGGTTACACTGATCTGTACACCCTGTCAGCAGCTGATCCACTGTCTATGAGAGTTAGGGTTACACTGATCTGTACACCCTGTCAGCAGCTGATCCACTGTCTATGAGAGTTAGGGTTACACTGATCTGTACACCCTGTCAGCAGCTGATCCACTGTCTATGAGAGATATGTTACACTGATCTGTACACCCTGTCACCAGCTGATCCACTGTCTATGAGAGATATGTTACACTGATCTGTACACCCTGTCACCAGCTGATCCACTGTCTATGAGAGATAGGGTTACACTGATCTGTACACCCTGTCAACAGCTGATCCACTGTCTATGAGAGTTAGGGTTACACTGATCTGTACACCCTGTCAGCAGCTGATCCACTGTCTATGAGAGATAGGGTTACACTGATCTGTACACCCTGTCACAGCTGATCCACTGTCTATGAGAGTTAGGGTTACACTGATCTGTACACCCTGTCACAGCTGATCCACTGTCTATGAGAGTTAGGGTTACACTGATCTGTACACCCTGTCAGCAGCTGATCCACTGTCTATGAGAGTTAGGGTTACACTGATCTGTACACCCTGTCAGCAGCTGATCCACTGTCTATGAGAGTTAGGGTTACACTGATCTGTACACCCTGTCAGCAGCTGATCCACTGTCTATGAGAGTTAGGGTTACACTGATCTGTACACCCTGTCACAGCTGATCCATGTCTATGAGAGTAGGGTTACACTGATCTGTACACCTGTACAGTGATCCACTGTCTATGGAGTTAGGGTTACACTGATCTGTACACCCTGTCAGCAGCTGATCCACTGTCTATGAGAGTTAGGGTTACACTGATCTGTACACCCTGTCAGCAGCTGATCCACTGTCTATGAGAGTTAGGGTTACACTGATCTGTACACCCTGTCAGCAGCTGATCCACTGTCTATGAGAGAGTTAGGGTTACACTGATCTGTACACCCTGTCAGCAGCTGATCCACTGTCTATGAGAGTTAGGGTTACACTGATCTGTACACCCTGTCAGCAGCTGATCCACTGTCTATGAGAGTTAGGGTTACACTGATCTGTACACCCTGTCAGCAGCTGATCCACTGTCTATGAGAGTTAGGGTTACACTGATCTGTACACCCTGTCAGCAGCTGATCCACTGTCTATGAGAGTAGGGTTACACTGATCTGTACACCCTGTCACAGCTGATCCACTGTCTATGAGAGTTAGGGTTACACTGATCTGTACACCCTGTCAGCAGCTGATCCACTGTCTATGAGAGATAGGGTTACACTGATCTGTACACCCTGTCAACAGCTGATCCACTGTCTATGAGAGTTAGGGTTACACTGATCTGTACACCCTGTCAGCAGCTGATCCACTGTCTATGAGAGATAGGGTTACACTGATCTGTACACCCTGTCAGCAGCTGATCCACTGTCTATGAGAGTTAGGGTTACACTGATCTGTACACCCTGTCAGCAGCTGATCCACTGTCTATGAGAGATAGGGTTACACTGATCTGTACACCCTGTCAACAGCTCATTCACTGTCTATGAGAGCTAGGGTTACACCGATCTGTACACCCTGTCACCAGCTGATCCACTGTCTATGAGAGTTAGGGTTACACTGATCTGTACACCCTGTCAGCAGCTGATCCACTGTCTATGAGAGTTAGGGTTACACTGATCTGTACACCCTGTCACCAGCTGATCCACTGTCTATAAGAGTTACCCAAGGGCTACACTGATCCGTACACCCTGTCAACAGCTCATTCACTGTCTATGGGAGTTAGGGTTACACTGATCTGTACACCTTGTCACTAGCTGATTCACTGTCTATGAGAGATAGGGTTACACTCATCTGTATACCCTGTCAGCAGCTGATCCACTGTCTATGAGAGCTAGGGTTACACTGATCTGTACACCCTGTCAGCAGCTCATTCACTGCCTATGAGAGTTAGGGTTACACTGATCTGTACACCCTGTCAACAGCTCATTCACTGTCTATGGGAGTTAGGGTTACACTGATCTGTACACCTTGTCACGAGCTGATCCACTGTCTATGAGAGATAGGGTTACACTGATCTGTACACCCTGTTACCAGGTGATCCACTGTCTATGGGAGTTAGGGTTACACTGATCTGTACACCCTGTCAACAGCTCATTCACTGCCTATGAGAGTAACCCCAGGGTTACACTGATCTGTACACCCTGTCAGCAGCTGATCCACTGTCTATGAGAGATAGGGTTACACTGATCTGTACACCCTGTCAGCAGCTGATCCACTGTCTATGAGAGATAGGGTTACACTCATCTGTACACCCTGTCACCAGCTGATCCACTGTCTATGAGACATAGGGTTACACTGATCTGTACACCCTGTCAGCAACTGATCCACTGTCTATGAGAGATAGGGTTACACTGATCTGTACACCCTGTTAACAGCTGATCCACTGTCTATGAGAGTTACCCAAGAGTTACACTCATCTGTACACCCTGTCAGCAGCTGATCCACTGTCTACTCATCTGTACACCCTGTCAGCAGCTGATCCACTGTCTATGAGAGATAGGGTTACACTGATCTGTACACCCTGTCACCAGCTGATCCACTGTCTATGAGAGATAGGGTTACACTGATCTGTACACCCTGTCACCAGCTGATCCACTGTCTATGAGAGCTAGGGTTACACTGATCTGTACACCCTGTCAGCAGCTGATCCACTGTCTATGAGAGCTAGGGTTACACTGATCTGTACACCCTGTCACCAGCTGATCCACTGTCTATGAGAGCTAGGGTTACACTGATCTGTACACCCTGTCACCAGCTGATCCACTGTCTATGAGAGCTAGGGTTACACTGATCTGTACACCCTGTCAGCAGCTGATCCACTGTCTATGAGAGCTAGGGTTACACTGATCAGTACACCCTGTCAACAGCTCATTCACTGTCTATGGGAGTTACGGTTAGACAGATCTGTACACCCTGTCTGCTGATCCATGGTGAGTTTGCATCTGTTAAAATGTAAACAGCAGCTGAGTGATAGACTTGAGATATTTAACTACATATCTATTTCAGAACTCTATCGGTTTTTTGTAAGATTGTTAACTTAAGCTGTTAAGGCCTACATACATCACTTTCTTTTGGAAGGAAAAGTCTTGTCAACTTGAAATAGAAAATTTTCATTGTACGTATTGTATTGTTTGAATATTTGTAATACGTTTGTTTGTAATATCACATAAAAATCTCTGAATGGTTCACATACATCATAAAAAAGGTAAAACCATGTGAATTTGCAATCCAGAAATCCCAGTAAAGACATGTTGTATGTCAAGTATGCCAGACACTATATTTTAGTAAGGTTTACACAATGTTTTTTCTAGCAAGAGAATGCACTGAACGTCTGATACAACAAGGTAAGAAAAGTGATGGCTGTACTCCCCGGGTCACCTCCTGTATCCTCACTGTGATGTTGGCTGTACCATCTACACATAGCCATGCAAACAATAACATCTACAGACAATTAGTGTTCCTTCTTTGTAGCACTGTTTTCCTTACAACTTCAGAATGTATTGATGTATTCTCTACTTTACTTGAATACTTACCTTTGCATTGCCAATTTACTAAACCACACTGCTACAATAAAATTGGGACTGGCTTTTGTTTTACCATTCATAGAAATATGTCTGAGGATAGAAGTTGTTTGTATCTAAGTGATCTATACTCTGGGAGCAACTTATTTTGTGTATTTGATTTATTTTCTCAAATTAAGGTAAATTCATAAACATTAATCATCTCAAATATCTTCCATAATTCTTGCATATTTAAATTCAAATGTATTTCCATTCACTTTTAAATCTAAACACTTAATCTTAGCGAAAATACTTTGAAATAGAAATCGCAAAATTTAGTAGCCAGGAAAGAAAAATAATGTTATACAGTATTATAAATAACTTGTAAACTTTTTTATCTTAATTTATAGTATAGGCATCTTTCACCATATTCATTAGATCTATTATTATCGTAAATGTCAATATGTTGCAAAGATTGCTTTTACCTTTCATTCCTTTCAGGAATAACTGCATTTTAATGAAAGACAACCTTTTGCTTTCAAGCGTGATTTTTCTTACAATTTTACAATCATATGAAAGGACTATCAATTAAACATTCTTTCTTTCCCCCTCTATTTTAAAGTATTTATCATGAAAATCTTCTCCTTTTTTTTACAAAAAAATTGTCGTGAAAAATAGTAATTTTTCTGCTGTTAATACCTTCAAAATGGTATAGTTTCATTTTATTTTTAAATCATTGTAAAAGAAATGCATGTAATGATAACAATATATCCTCGATACTACCACTGTGTTTTATGTTAAACAGCCAGCTTGGCAATTACTACACACCTGTTTCTATATATAGGTAATTGGTAAACACGATATTAGGCGACACATTACCAATAATATCTTCATCATTCACATGTGTTTTATCTCTTGGGGAAAATAACCACTTGTACTTATGAATTGTTTGTAGGAACATTATCCTGCCTAAATATATGTTGTACAATATCATTAGATGGGATTTGTCTCCTGCAAGTTATTACTGTAGTATAATGTTATCACAGATATTTACATGGTTTCATGGAAGATATTCGGGGACGACAAGGAGATATTCTTTTATCTACATTATTAATTATTATGAAGCATGCATGGTGATGATATTATGATTTTATAACGAAGGCCTTAAAACGCAGCTGCAAGTCCAGAAACTTCCCATGATACAGATGGCAAAGCAATTTGTTAATTAAATGTTATGTAATTGAATTAGATAACGAACATTTGATTTTCAATTGTGCAAAAATATCATGTTTTATTTGAATCGTGCAAAATTTCACAAAAGTTTCCTGTTTTGCAGAAACTCTTTGACAGCTAGTTTAAGCATCACTGAGGAAACTAAAGACCGTTCCACCAGCGTTGAGAAAAACGTCTTGTGAAAATGTCATGTATCAACATGTAAAATGATATATCTTAGACAAACTCCCTTAAATGCAGATACTTGACATGCAGAAATTGGAGCTAAGCTATAGAAGTTATTTGTGTTGAATGTTACAGGTTTGAATCAGGTGGAAATTTTGACTTCATTTTATGCATTTGAGACTGTCTTTTGTGGTAAACTGATGTTATCATTGCTAATAGGATCTCCACACTATTCAGATGCTGTCCATATCAGACTGTTTACTAACAACGGCTTCAGTATGTTGTGTGATCAAAAACAGGTGTTGTCAAGGTGTTTTTAGGTGTTGTTTCATCAACGTCAGGCATTTAATGTGTTTTGAGGTGTCAACTCACCAAATGTAGGCATTGGGAAAATGCTTTGATTTGTTGAGTCACCACAGAGAAGAAAAAATATTTTGATACGTCACATCACCACACTTTATGGGCAGTATATAAATGAATGTGTCGTATATAAGTCTCGGGGCAGTGTGAACTTGTCCTTTATTTGGAGGCTGGTCTACTATACGATTAGTCCATGGAGAGAACTCACTGTGTTAACATTATCACACCACAGATCTGCTCTCCAATGATTGTCACAGAAACACTGCAGCTACCAAGAGGCTTTAATATTATACAGGTTCTAGATCTGTACACCGGGGCTTCTTAGTCAGGTTAGTACAGAAATATCAGAAATAATTCTTATTACAGTATATCAAAATACATGTGTATCAATGAATATAAAAGATGGTCATCTAGCTGTTTGCCACCTGAAAACGAAAGCAGATTTTTAGCAGATATTTGGTATTATATTGAATACAGGAATAGAAACATGTGACAATACGATAACAAAGGACTAGTCTCCAGGTGTGGACACAAAGAAGGCAGCAGGGAGGAAAAGGCATCGATGACAAGTTTAAAGAATATATCTCAGTCAATTCTGTCAATTTAATCAAATTACTGGAGTTTTTTTATTGATTGAAATAGTGAGTGTTTGAACCGCCAGCCTGATAAGGCCTGTACTATATATAGTCGGCTGCTATATAATACACCAGTACTATACAGGAAGTCTACTAGGACTATTGTGTCCTGTGGGACAGTGTTTATGTGACTGTAATGGGCTATTGACACTGTGTAACACCAGGTTAGACCAGGTTAACAGTTCAGGTGTGTGTCGTTTGGATATATACAAAGGTGGACATGCTTGTCCATGTGATGTGAACTCTTGTACATGAACTCTGACAGAAATCTTTACATGGTGGACATGTTTTTTTGTGTGTACACATGTAATCTGGGGAACAGATTTGACCTACATCTGGTCAGAAAGTCAAGTGTATATGAGAAAGCAGTGGACTTGTAACAATTTACCATGAGATGTTGTTCAGGGGAATATTAACACAATAGCACACTACACAGGTAAGGTTTGTTTACAGACGACAGCCATGTGTAGTATTTCACCAGGAACTGATTCAGACCCTCACTCGTCCATGTTTGTGTGTGTACTAAAGCTGTGTAATGTTGTGATATGTGATATCATGTTGTACATATTTTGTAAGCTGAGATTTTTTCTCAGCATTTCTTGTCTTTCCCATTACAGTCCTCTTGTGTTATGAGAAATGAGAAATATGCTGTCCTATAGCTAGTCCAGTAAGTGGTATAAAGCGTTCTCCATAGGTACCCCTATTATGACTATGTATTCACCTTACATTTATTATTTTCTAGCTACTTACCTGAGAGCTACAGTTATACTCTTCTAAGCCCATTTAATCCCTACCACCCTTTATTTCAATTCATTCCACAGCCAGCCTCTTGATCCATTCCCTAAAACTACCCATTCTCAATCCATTTATATATAACAACCCTCACTGGATCCATTCCCTATATATAACAACCCTCACTCAATCTATTCCATATATACAACCATCCTTACTCAATCCATTCCCTGTGACTCCCCTCAGTAAGTTTCCCCATATCTACCTATTTCCCACCCTTCATAATTCCCACTATACTACAAAACTCTTGTCCACCCTTCATGGTCACACTAATATCCAAGCAATTAAAAGATTTGCCTAAAAATTGGTTAAATATACTTACAATATCAAATCACAGGAATAAATGATGTTGGTATAATGGTATACTAATTAGTAACTTTACCATATTTAAAATAATTCACAGAATATTTAACATAAATAAATACTACTGTAGCAATGAAAAATATCCCGTTAGGTATTCCTGTATAAAATATACAGATTTGTAATAAATTTACACGCACACTTTTGAAAAGAAGCATTATATGATGTGTTTATACATTTAACCCAAATAAATGACGGATTTATGATAAGATTTACCTGTGTCAACTCCAGTGTGGAATGTTCCTCTTGGTTCTCTATTAGGATATGTCAGAATGCTTGGGGCTGTCTCAACAGAGCGTCAATCATTTAATCGCTGCTACTAGGAGAAGATGCGAGCTGGTACTGATTAGATCATGCTTCCCTCTGTTTATCTCCCTTGATGATTATTACTTGGAAAGATGATCAAGAGATGGACTTGACTGTTCCAGTCATCGGATGTGTCTTTGTGCAAACCATTTTCTGAGATGGTTGAGTAATAAGCTGGTCAGTGCTGATGTTAACTTATGTCCTTCGGGAATTAAGACATTTTTGGACAGCTTGTAAAGGGCCTTTTACATTCTATCATATGCTGTTATAGGTGGCTACCAGCTACTACTTTTGTAAAATTCTGTCTCCAAATGACTTTAGCTGATATCAAGGATATATAAGACAAAAAAGATAACATTAGTGACATTATATTTCTATAGAATATTGTTCCATCACATACCTGTCATTTAGACATATTTATCTAGAGAAAAGAAAATCATGTAAAGCTCCAAAATGACATTTGATATGTGCAAAATGTTACTCAGTAGTTTTAGAGCAGATTTACGCTCTATCTACTTGATGGAGATGAATTTCTGGTGAAGAAATGTGTGACCACTGTCACCGTTCTCGGAGATATGTGGGACATTAACAGCTGTAGGCAGGAGTAATACCAGGTATGTAACACCAATCTATACTACAAATTAGATATTATTTCCACACAATTGATAGAACGTTTGATATATGGTATGGTAGATTATATTGACTGAGTAAGGCTCAACCTACAGCTGTTGTTTACACTGGATCAACATTGTTATAATGAGCACATCTGTAAATATTTGTATCTCGATAACGATATTGGATCAGACTGGCAAATTAGGATAATTAATACAGTTAAGTGTGTTACCTAAAATATAGAATGGTTATAGGCCACTAATAGACGTTAGGAAATATATATCTCATTTTATTTCACAATTTTATGCAAAATCTCTGAGAAGCAAAAGAATAGTTGCTATTGTATGTGAACCATACCTGTATGGTTGTGATTCTGTAGACTGCATTGGCCATGGACACCCTGCTTCTGAAATCTTTTATATCTTCCCAACAGATTATCTCCCCTTGGTTAGAGACATTATTTAGGCAGAAGATCATGTAATGACCAAAATCATATATTGCTCAATTTTGCTTACAATTGTAAATAGTGTGAGTCTTATGAAAATAGTAGATAATTCTGTAAGAATATATGATGTCTTCACCAGTATCATACTGTTATTTGTTGTTGACCAGTCTATCCTATGTGTGTTGGATGAGATGACTGGTAAATTTGAATGTGGACCATGGCAGATTACTGCTTAAGTGCACTTTCCCGTTGGTAACATGTTTCGGACAACTATATAAGAGTTATTGTATTCACATCTAAAAGTGCAGAAATGAAAGTAATAAATCTATAAAGATAATCTAAATGTTAAACATTATCTACAATAAAAGCATTTTCCCATTTTCTTATCACTATATTTACTCAATTTCAACTTACCTGCTGGTTGGGGTATTTATATCAATCTTAATGTATTGGAGTCTGTGTTGCAATTCTTCATGTCTATATTAAAACATTAGAGGAAAATAAATAAAATGTTAACATAATTCTAGTAAGTTTATATCATCAAAGTATGGTTTGATTGGCATTAATTCTGGAAATTTTAATATCATTTAGATTGTCTTTTGATTTATACATTTATTCCTTCATATCCTAGTATGAATGTCTGTTTTAATTTTGACAGATTTCCTCATGATACGAATATTTCTTTACCTCACTTTCAGTCTAGAGGTCATCTTTATATCTATCTTCAGTTTTTAGGGAGGCTACAAATAAGGAATTCCAATGTCTTTTGTAAGGTTAGGACATGGCTAGCATACACGTATACAAAAGACTGGAAAGAAGAGGTAAAGTACAAAGGATCTCAAGGAAATATAGTTATAATATTATAGAGACTAGTATAAGTATGGTAACTAAGTTTTCATTTTCGTTTAGGCTGCAATATGTCAAATTTTTATCTTTGAGTGACTGAGGGTAGTGTTCAATCCCTATCAGGTATTTTAGGAAGGTCACTGGTGGGGTAGGAAGAGATAACAGAGGGATAAGTAAGGGGATTTGGACAGGTATATAGTATGATATATTCTTCATTCTGGTCCTACATTTTGACAGGTATGTAGTCCGAAATATTCTACATTCTGGGCCTACAATTTGACAAGTATATATAGTCCGATATATTCTACATTCTGATTCTACACCAATAATATGATAATGTATGATCATGAGAAACATATAAAATGCATGAAGCTACTCATGGAATCTAAAAGTGTAAATTAGTCGTCAAATTACACTTGTGGTTACAGGTACCTAAATGTACACTTAAACAGAACTGTAATATGTCAGACCTGGCCTTAATATGACAATTAAAAGTGACTGGATGTAACTGTTTAAACTGTAGATACAGTCCCCCATTACTGAGATATAGAGATATTTATACTCCTTACCATGAGTCGGTCCCTTAACTGAACATTTAGACCTTTTGTTAGCTACCTCCCAATTCATGGTTTCTAAAATAAAGTTCTTTCTATCATTATAGAAAATATGATGAAATTACACCACTTACTGTCTTCTAGCAATAGGTTATCTCAGTCTGGTACACGGAATCAATTCTTGTCTTCTGATAAATTATGTTTGTGTCCTCAAATGAAAAGAAAAAAATCTTAACAAAAAGACAATATATTACATATCAGTGACAGATTATTGTCATTTTTGTGAAGAAATTTTATTTTAGCTAAAGATTGTACCTGCACTTTTATGAAAGATAAAATTTTATCATCTTAAAACTATAAATAAGTTTACCATTTAATAAATGATATTTCACTTTCTGATGAAGAAGCTGCTGTCTTCTGATAGATTGTCTAAATACGTTTTTGAATTTTTAGAGGTAAGCTGTTTTTTATTTTCCAAAACCAGGTAAATAAGCTGGAACTCAATTTTAAGTTTGTCTTAATTTTGAAAAAATGAGCTCTAATTGTTGTCTTAAGATAAAAGATTAATTGTCTAAATATGATGATTTTTATTATGTGTAAATTAACAGTTGTTTTCTAGATAAAAGATTTTGATGTACTCTTATGAATAATTTAACCTCTTCTAATAAATAAGCTGTTGTGTGTTGTGATATTGAACCATTCGGTAGTACTTGGTAATAAAGAAATATGGCTTCAAGGACACTACTGCAGTTTTATATTGAATCCTTGTTTGACCTTGAAATAAAGGGTCGCTTCTGTACACTATTACGTAAGAATGTTATGAGGGATTTATAGATACATCTGAAATCCAGACAAAAAATTGGATCAGGTGCAAGAGTAGCCTAGAATGAAATGTTATTAGATCTTAGAAAGGGGAGGTAATTCCGAATGTGTCAGAAAATTGTTGTCTGTAGAGAATCAACTTTAATAAAACTTTTATCATTTATATATCATCCATGGTTTCGAACTTTTCAGAGTATAGACATGGCAGCACTACGTAGAAGATGTCACCAAAGATACTGATCTTTTACTATAAATAGAAACAAGTCCCAGTAGATTCTGTATGGGCTGTTATTGCTGAGTTAGCAGGGTTTACAAGTACAAACATATGTTTCCAAACACTTAACAAAGCTGGGGATCCTTATTGGTTACATAACAGACTATGGGCTTGTGTTACAATGGGTCCAGCGGTACATTTGTGATCTCATCTTCAGTTACCTATATACATGGAAAGGTAAATGATAGGGACGGGGGAATCGCCAAGAGACATGTGGTTCTTCATAAAAAATGGAGATACTACCTTATACCACTAATTCCAAAAAAAATTCAGATATAATAAGATTGTCACTGAAATGATTTATGATGTATGTGACGATATGTCGAATTTCAATGTCAAGCTAAGGGGAGATAATTAATTTATAGACTTCACTTAAGAATTTTTTACTAAAAACTCAGCGTCAGATGGTCAGTCAAACAGCAGTATATAATGATCTGGGTATAGGGATCTCTAGAGAGTTTGGGGGATCTTTAGGAAGAGATGATCATGTAAAATTATTAGAGAGAGAAATTTATTTTGTTCATGGTAATTAACAGGTATGTTTATTTCTGTATTTACAACTTCTCTGTAAAGAATCGCAATAATGTATGCTTTATCATTTTCTTCTTGAAAACATATTAAAGATTAATTGTTATATAGACTATTTTTTTTAAATGTTTATTAATCATATTGTTGATATACAATAACAATAAAAAAAAGGGGGATCAGAGAGCCTTATACTATTAATGTTGACCAACATCTGCCTACCTGTGTGTAATTGTCTGGCCCAAACTGATCATGATTTTAATAAAGGCCACATATCTATGTAATGTAGATAAGTTCTAATTTACCATACAGAAATACCCATAACTAAGTTACTCTACAGAAATACCTATAACTAATTTACTCTACAGAAATACCTATAACTAAGTTTACTCTACAGAAATACCTATAACTATAATTTACTCTATAGAAATACCTATAACTAAGTTACTCTACAGAAATACCTATAACTAATTTACTCTACAGAAATACCTATAACTAATTTACTCTACAGAAATACCCATAACTAAGTTACTCTACAGAAATACCTATAACTAATTTACTCTACAGAAATACCCATAACTAATTTACTCTACAGAAATACCTATAACTATAATTTACTCTATAGAAATACCTATAACTATAATTTACTCTATAGAAATACCTATAACTATAATTTACTCTATAGAAATACCTATAACTAATTTACTCTATAGAAATACCTATAACTATAATTTACTCTACAGAAATACCTATAACTATAATTTACTCTATAGAAATACCTATAACTATAATTTACTCTATAGAAATACCTATAACTATAATTTACTCTATAGAAATACCTATAACTATAATTTACTCTATAGAAATACCTATAACTATAATTTACTCTACAGAAATACCTATAACTATAATTTACTCTACAGAAATACCTATAACTATAATTTACTCTATAGAAATACCTATAACTATAATTTACTCTACAGAAATACCTATAACTATAATTTACTCTACAGAAATACCTATAACTAATTTACTCTACAGAAATACCTATAACTATAATTTACTCTACAGAAATACCTATAACTAATTTACTCTATAGAAATACCTATAACTATAATTTACTCTACAGAAATACCTATAACTATAATTTACTCTATAGAAATACCTATAACTAAGTTACACTACAGAAATACCTATAACTAATTTACTCTATAGAAATACCTATAACTAAGTTACACTACAGAAAATACCTATAACTATAATTTACTCTATAGAAATACCTATAACTATAATTTACTCTATAGAAATACCTATAACTATAATTTACTCTATAGAAATACCTATAACTAAGTTACACTACAGATATACCTATAACTATTACTCTATAGAAATACCTATAACTAAGTTACACTACAGAAATACCTATAACTATAATTTACTCTATAGAAATACCTATAACTAAATTACTCTACAGAAATACCTATAACTAAATTTACTCTATAGAAATACCTATAACTATAATTTACCTACAGAAATACCTATAACTATAATTTACCATACAGAAATACCTATAACTTTTTACTCTATAGAAATACCTATAACTATAATTTACTCTACAGAAATACCTATAACTATAATTTACTCTATATAACTAATTACTCTAAGAAATACCTATAACTATAATTTACTCTATAGAAATACCTATAACTATAATTTACTCTATAGAAATACCTATAACTATAATTTACTCTATAGAAATACCTATAACTATAATTTACTCTACAGAAATACCTATAACTATAATTTACTCTATAGAAATACCTATAACTAAGTTACACTACAGAAATACCTATAACTTTAATTTACTCTATAGAAATACCTATAACTACTTTACAGAAATACCTATAACTATAATTTACTCTATAGAAATACCTATAAAAATCAAATACTGGTGTAAGATATGAATCATTGTATTTGCTGTCTGATTTATGATTTCCATTCAGTTAAAAGAAATAGTAATTTTTTCAGGCACTCAGATTCTGATGAAGACATCAAGTGTTATACTAACTAGGGCGTAGCAGTTATATATATATATATATATATATGTCTGGATGGGGGTTATGTCACTGTCATAAAAAGGATTTCTCTTGTGAAAGTTGGAAGCAAATCTTATGATAATAGACCACAAATGAAAGTAACATAACGTGTAACGAGACGGAATCTGGCAGAACGGCATCGAACATCACAGACAAAGGTTTGTCCTGTTGTTTGGTATAGGGCAACACATACACAGGAACGTCAAGTGTGTACAGAGACCAAACACTTAAAAAACACATGCTGAAAAGATTATTTAATGACAACATGATAGGATAGTTATGGAATAAGTGTTTGTTCTCAGTCATACAGTACCTAATAAACAGACAAATGGTAAGGAGCTTCGACGCTAGAGTTTACTGGTAAGGAGCCTCAATTCTACAGTATACTAGGTAGAAGCCTCAATTATACAGTATACTGGTAAGGAGCCTCAATTCTACAATATACTAATAAGGAGTCTCAATTCTACATTATACTTGGAAGAAGCCTCAATTCTACAGTATACTGGTAAGGAGCCTCAATTCTACATTATACTGGGAAGAAACCTCAATTCTACAGTATACTGGTAAGGAGACTCAATTCTACAGTATTATGGTAAGGAGCCTCAACTCTACAGTATACAGGTAAGGAGCCTCAATTCTACAGTATACTGGTAACGAGCCTCAATTCTATAGTATACTGGTAAAGAGCCTCACTTCTACATTATACTGGGAAGGAGCCTCAATTCTACAGTATACTGGGAAGGGGCCTCAATTCTACATTATACTTGAAAGGAGCCTCAATTCTACAGTATACTGGGAGCCTCAATTCCTTGGTGGCCTAGCTCTATTCTAAAGTATACTGGTTTTAGGAACCTCAATTCTACATTATGCTTGGAAGAAGCCTCAATTCTACAGTATACTGGTAAGGAGCCTCAATTCTACATTATACTTGGAAGAAGCCTCAATTCTACAGTATACTGGTTTTAGGAGCCTCAATTCCTGGGTATATATATATTCTGGTAAGAGGCCTCAATTACTTGGTATACCTAAAGCAAACTTAAACGACATGTTAACACTAGAGATTCGGTTTTTTGTTACCTACGTAGTACTAAGATGGCTGTGCTTATAGTGGACACAATTACGTGTGAGTTTTGAGTGTACTGGTTGGGTATATGTCAACAAATGTTATATTTTAAAATGTACGTGTTTGTATGAAACATTTGTTGAAATAAGTAACAACAGTTTCATTTTAACTCTCTTATTTCAGCACCTGGTTTTTTAACAGAATTTCTCATATTTTAATATTGTGTTGACAATTTAACTTTCTGATCTCATCTCCAAAAACAAATGATAATTATGTCATCGTAATTGCATGCAACTAATGATAAATGTTGTCTATTGTCTTCACTGGTAAAAATCCAATTCATAATGATAACTTTGATCTGTAGAATACCTTGCTGGTTTTTGCTTCCTAGACTAACAATATTAAACACAAAGAAATATCTGTTTTCTAACCATAAACTAATTGGCTGGTTTGTAAGAAAATTTAATACATTTACATCATTGTCTATTGTTCCTATAATCACTATATAGTTCTGACTGAATTATACCTGTTAGCTGTCTGTGTATATTAAACACCTTATAGCTGATAGACACGTTCACTTAACCCTACATTACAGATACTACACAAAGTTCCTTCAAGTGGCTTTCATCAAAAGTGACAAATTTTGACATTAAACCTGAAGATGTTTTGAGATATTATTTCAGGAGAAACTTGATGGTATTTAATAAAGAATTGCTGAACTATTTCTTCACATGTTAAGCTGAATGGATTTTTATGGTGTATAATAGGCCGTAGGATTGTCGTTAATTTGGCAGGAATTTAGTGAAAACATATTAACCTAGCGTGGCCAGGCTGCATCTCTGTGAGAGAATTCATCACATTTGTCCCAGGGCAACACCTTTGCTGGCCCAATATCTTCTGTTCTGGTACTAAAAGGGCTGGCAAGGGTATTCAAACACAAACATTAAAAACAAGTCACTGTAAGGTGGCTGAACATAAGTGTGGAGATATTGGTATTAACAGGAGATGTTGATATATAATGGTACAGGGAGATTGTAATTCATTTCAAGGTTATGGATGATTATAATATTCATCAAATTTGCAGCCAAAACCATGATGTTGACATGACAAGGCCTGGATAGTTTTGTATTGGTTTATGTCCAGAGATAAGTTGATGTGAAACTCCTATGTCATTCTGATTGGGCCTGTGTTGGAGTAATTCACCATACATCTTCAACACTGTCAAAGTTATCTGGAGCTGGCCCATTGTCGAATTGCTATCGGGGTCACAAGCCAGATTGATAAATGTTCCTCATTATCTCATTAAATCAAACTTCTTTACAGTAAAGGTGACTGTGTGATGCTGTCCATTCATAAACTGGTCACCTGTTAAATATGTTGCAGCCTGGTTGTGGGGCCAGCTTCTCTGTGTTAGGGTGTCTGTTGTCAGTGGACATGGTTTATAGTCACTTGATTTGTGTTCAGTTGGACAGAGGATGTGGTGGGATTTAGGTGGACAGCAAATGGTGTGTAGGTATTTAAATGTTGGTTATGATGGTTGTTGACCTAAAATGTGTCATTGTGCTTAAGAGTAGACATTACTCCCAGTTCCCTAGGGGCTGAAGCAGTAGAGATTACTCCCAGTTCCCTATTGGCTGAAGCAGAGACTGACCATCCCATGGACCAGAGACTGACTGCTGTATCTGTTATCCAGGTCAGTGTCAGCAAATAGTCACCATAAAAACTATATTTCATATAGATGTTTATAAAGGAAAATGCCATATTCTCACTGTACATATCTTATAGGCAAGATGTTTTCCCTGCATATCATTTGATATCTGTATTACTATAGGTGGTGTTGGATATAACAGTATGCTTGAATTATGTATTACATAAAGTTTTCTATTTCTGTTTTATCATGTCGAGAACATGAAATATTAATGTTTATGAGAAATAATTCAATTAATACACAGCGCTCGCCAGGCCCATCAGGTCTAGTGATAAAGTCATCTGTTTTTACATAAATTTTAATCTGTCATACATGTGTAGGTGTGTTGATGGTAGTTATACAGTAGATAGTGGGGCAGGGATAATTAATCATTGGTCGTCAGGTAGTATACCACACCATGTATAGAATTCCATAGGTTGGATCCTAATTTAAGCTTACACTTTAGTTGTCTCAGTTTTATATGAGCAGTTGCCATAACAATAATTGATCTTGGAGTTCAAGAGGTCTGCATCATTCTCTGAGCAAGGTCAGAGGTCATGCTTATAGTTAGCTTTCGCTGTATGCCAATTTTTATGCTGTTATTCATAATGAAATTATATTAAAAGATTTAATTTCAACTTATATTTACATTCGTTTGTGGATATACTAGCAGAGATAGAAGGTGACAATTTCAATGCTGCTTATAATTTTACTCTTATATTATATATTGTATATTTTTTATGTAACTTATTTTTTTGTTCTGAGCCTCAAGGATAAAAACAAACATCCTCTTATGAGCGAGGTAGGGTAGAATTTCAATTTTGACTAATTTTGTTTCAAATTTGTCTCTTAAGACCAGCCTGACTGGACAAATAAAATTAATCCTCTCTGTTGAATTCTGTATTATTAACTAATACCGAATTAAAAGTTTGTACATTGAGTCGGGGTCAGGTAATTGTGACTTTTTCCCTGTAATCTTGTCAGGTTAACTTGATTTGCTGCTAGTTCAGTAATTTTATTGGGATGTAAAGCATATTCTATCAAAAGGATGGCACTTTTCATTTGTAGCTATCTCGTAAATAATCACAATTTGCAAATTAATGTTTTGCTTGAGTTGCTTACATCACTATAACAGCCATTCTCCATCCACTGATTGAGTCATTAGCGAATGAGCTACACACAACGAGATGTCTTTTAATTACTGCTAATTACATTAATTTACATGCCACTTCAATTAGTGACTTTAATCACCTGTTGGGTTACACAGGTAACTCTTGTTAATGCTTTAGGTTATCTGACACTTTTATTTGTGTGTAAAGGTTAGCATTCTAGTGGATAGATAGCATGCAGCTCAGATTTCATTGAAAATATTTGTTTTGGATTTCCCTGGAGGTTAACAAAGACATTTACTTCATCTTGAAATATTTTCGTATTAGTGCAAGTATTGGTTCGCCCTGATACAGACAAACATCACAGTGACTTCAGAGATGGGCCCAACTTTGGATGATCAAGTGTCTCTATGACCATGATCTTCCTTGAGATGCGGTAACTTGTTGATGTATATAACCAGCTACATGTCAATATAACCTCTCTCTTTATTCTATTATCCTGTTAATGTACATTGCTACAATCTCCTCCTCATTCTGAACATTTTTTATTTTCTTCAAACTGGGGGTTAATTTACATAAAGATGGCTTTGTCGCCAAGCTGTTTGTTGCAAAAATTAAAAACATTTCATCTTGTTCCATGTTGTGTGAAGTTACTGAGGTACGCACGAACAAGGTGCAGTGATTAGCTATAGTCATTTACATAAAACCTCATTCATCTATGCAAATTAGGTACATAGTATGCAAACTACGCTGGATGCCAAGTAGTTTCGTTGAAGATTGACATGCATTTACAGCTGAAAAAACATTTATTTATAAAAAAAAAAAATTGTCCTGATGCTTGAATAATTCAAGTTAAAAGAACTGTTAAATACATTAATACCATTGAGTAACGAAAGCAATGAACATATTCAGGCTCCTAATTTCTGTTGAATATCAGAATTAGAAATGAAGACATTTTTACATGTACAGATTTTCTCCCACTAGAACTTAGTGTATTCCTTACAGATCTTGTAGAGGATATTGTGTCATCTATACGTATAGCTAGTTTCTGTGTGTCTGTGTTTCAATAACATAATTTCGACTATTATGATAAAAAGTCATTCGTGCAGTATTAATAAAAGGCGGCAATTTAAGAAATTAATTTAATTTTTCCTTTTGTATAACATTTGTTATTTATTTCTGGAGACTACTTATATATATTCGAGTATCAAGTTATTTTTCTTATACGTTATATTGTTTTTTCTCTCTTCTGAAATTATCCCAAATTTCATTTCACAAATTTGAAGCTGTTATCTGTCTATGCATTTCTTCTTCTGTAAATGTAGCTTCAGCTTCAGTCTCTGATATCCCTGTTTCATTCCATACTGGTACATTTATTTTCATCAACTAATCCAGTTTGTGGTTCTGCAGCTGTCACTTTATGGACAAAGAGTTGCCTCCCTTTACCAGAACTAATTCTCTCTTATTTTGTTTTACTTGCAGGTGAGATGTGCTATAAATAGACAGAAGTTCAGCGCGCCCAAGAGATGCTTCGCTTTTCTGCAACATGACACTGTGACATATACCAATATCACAAAGTGTTATTTAAGTGCCTTTGCTGTCATTCTGCGAAAAAAAGAACGCTGTGTTATATTTTAAAAAAGAACGCTGTGATTTAAAACATGAAAAATATCCATCACCTGAAGGATTTTTATCATTTTGGTGAAAACAGAATTTGCGAATCTTTAAATTCGGCTTGTGCTTATACAAATGCGACGTCATGCGAAAACTGGGAACTCAGTAAGGAGTCGTGAGCTTGATTTGTGCAGGTTTTTCCCTATGGATTAATCTTCTTTTGTTTACCTCGTGTTTTGAAATTAAGGAAAGTTAATTGTTACAATACTAAAATTTGTTTGAATGCATAACCTTGATTGCAAGATGTCTGATAATAGTGAAAGTGGAAGTGAGTCCAGTGTGAAATTTGGTAAACAGAATGGCAATGATGACGATATATGTCGGGATTACTTACGAAATGTGTGTAAACGTGGAAAACGGTGTAAGTACCGCCATCCGCACTCTGAGGAGTCGTCACGTGAAAGGAAGTATGACTACACGTTTTGTCATGACTTCCAAAACACGGGGTGTCATCGCCCCAACTGTAAGTTCCTACACTGTTCTCGCGAAGAAGAGGAACATTATAAACAGACAGGCCAACTTCCTGTGCGGCTACAACAGGCCGCAGCCCTAGGTGTCGGGGTAACTCCTAGTAATGATATGCCCCTCCTAAAGGGCGAAATCCCAATTTGTAAAGACTACCTTAAGATGAACTGTAAACGGGGCATTAAGTGTAAGTTTAGACATTTAACGGCCACAGAATATGAATTTGAATTGCGAAAGTCTGACCAAAGGAATAATAATTCACAGAATTATGATCCGTATGAGGAGGATTTTGAACGATTTGAGAGTTTTGAGTACTGTCATGGTAGTAGTGGTGTTAAGAGGCGAAGGACAGAGAGAGATGGAGAAGGATTCGGTGGTAATTATGGGGAGAACCGATACTCTCCCTCCCGTCCTCTCAGCTACCAGCTTCTAGAAGACGAGAATTCAGTATTACGTAGAAAAGTGGATGAACTTAAAAAACAGGTAGCTGATTTAACAGCTACAAATGAAGTGCTACTGGAGCAGAATGCTCGTTACCGTGTTAGTCGGACATCGTTAGGGACAAGCCATGTGGCTGCACCGCAGTCTCTCAACCATCTAGCAAACAGTCTCGCACAACAGATTGCTCTCAACTCCGAACTGGCTTCCCAGCATGCATTGCAGCAGCGCCTGGCGCGGGAGCTTGCCCCGGTTTCGGCGGCTGCTCAAGGGAGTTTAAACCAGCCAACTGTGACAATGAATCCAGGGCCTATAGTACCGGTATCTCTTCCACAGAACAATATGACCGGTGTGACCCTGGCCCCTGTGTCCATCCAACAAACGCTGCCCCCACCGGTCAGCATGACTCAGGCCCTACCACCACCGGTCAGTATGACACAGAGTCTACCACAGAACATGCAGGCGGCCACTACGACCCTGGTATCATATCCCATTGTCTCTCAGAATCTCCGCACCGTTAGTAGTCTGGCCCACTGACAACACGGCACCACCTAGCTAAGGTAGGTAACTTGACATTATACTACTGATAAATCATCCCTATAGTAATCAAAATTACTGCATCATTTCTTGTTCTTTAAAAAGAATTTTAGAAAAACCTTTATTTAAATTTTACTTGGCCTCAATATTCCAGAGGTTGCTTTCAACCCCTGTGATACCCAGCCTGTACTATTTCATAGCAAAACAGAAGGCATTCCAGGAGAAAAAAAATGACCAATCACAAGCATACAGAGACATCCTTTGAATATTACAGAAAGCATTCATGCTAACCCCATCTTTAGAGCCATACAAAGTACCATAATTCAATTCTTTTGACGTATATCAAAGATCGCATCTGTTGTCTCACACAGAGCCTTCAGGTTTGCAATGCCATAGTACAGGGGTGGATGTTATGAACATGATAGTAACCCCTGGAATATCTCATTTGGTTTGTTTTTTTCACTGAAATGAAGTAATGCTTAAGGCTTAATTTAGTAAGACTTTCTCTGCCTGTTTTGTTGGTCTCAGTAAAGCAAGCTATGATAGGCTAGAAAGTCTGACATGCCATCATGTTTGTGTTCTGTTATAATATATTGCAGCTAAAATTGTCTCAATGTTGGTTGAAAGGTTATCAAAACAAACTGTTGTTTGGTGAGAAACATACCACTTTCCATATGTATAAAGAGTGTATGGTGATCTTGTGAGTCCAATGACCACCTTAACATACTTATTATGTACGGAGGTGAATTAGGATCAGTAACAGAGGTGAATAAGTCAGTAACAGGAAGGGTGTAATGGTAGGGTGAATGAGGATCAGAACAGGAAGGGTGTAATGGTAGGGTGAATGGATCAGTACAGGAAGGGTGTAATGGTAGGGTGAATAGGATCAGTAACAGGAAGGGGTAATGGTAGGGTGAATTAGGATCAGTAACAGGAAAGGGTAATGGTAGGGTGAATTAGGATCAGTAACAGGAAGGTGTAATGGTAGGGTGAATTAGGATCAGTAACAGGAAGGGTTATGTAGGTGAATAGGATCAGTAACAGGAAGGGTGTAATGATAGGGTGAATTAGGATCAGTAACAGGAAAGGTGTAATGGTAGGGTGAATTAGGATCAGTAACAGGAAAGGTGTAATGGTAGGGTGAATTAGGATCAGTAACAGGAAAGGTGTAATGGTAGGGTGAATTAGGATCAGTAACAGGAAAGGTGTAATGGTAGGGTGAATTAGGATCAGTAACAGGAAGGGTGTAATGGTAGGGTGAATTAGGACCAGTAACAGGAAGGGTGTAATGGTAGGGTGAATTAGGATCAGTAACAGGAAGTGTGTAATGGTAGGGTGAATTAGGATCAGTAACAGGAAGGGTGGTAATGGTAGGAATCTGTGATGGTGTTGATATGTATGGAATGTCTTAATAGTTTGGAAACATGTCTTAGGTAAGGTATTAGATTGGCAAAGCTTGATTTAGTTGTTACATTCTAAAACATTATTTTAAGAGATTTAGAGTTAATTATATTTACGTACTATCTTCATGTGTTTGTTGTCTTATAATTTCTTGAAATTCAAGATGGAAGGAAGAAAGCATAACTAAAGTCTAAGTCTTATAAACGAAAGCCATAAAAAAAGTTCTTCATTGCCCTTTGATTAATATATGTATGCAGATAGAGTAACCTTTTGAAAAGTGATTCATTTACATAGTATCCTTGATATGAATAAAATTCATTTTCTTCAAATTAACTTCAATAATAAATAGTAACTCAAAATCATATTATGTAATTGAAAATCAAAATTAATCATTTGAAATAGAGACTGAGAGGTTTTTTTAGAATAGCCTGGAACCTTCACCCTACACCGGTCTACCCATTCCATCAAACATTGGATACTGATGATCACGATAATGAACTCCTGTTAGGGAGTGTGATAAAGCGGAGATATTCCATCATCAGACACCCTAGCCATGAGAATTTATGACATGTAGTAATGAATTGTTATTAATTGATGGAAGGCCCAAGGTAGAATGAGTATAGTGTTACCTGTTTTACAGGAAGTTCTGATGGCCAAACTGTACTCTTCCACTAAAATTTTTCTGAAGAGCCATCAATTTCATTGTCTGCAGATGGTAGTTCCCGCCATTAATGAATGACATCAATGGATGACTTCTATATGGCTGTGATCTCCATCAATCTTTCAACCCCTGTGACCTTGCAAACATTTCACTTGAAAATGGCTTTATTTTTAAGGTGTAGTACAGGGCTCTGAAGTTCAAATATAGATGTATGGCTTTCAGGTACATAGAAACATATAATTTTGCTTACACATTAACCTTGAAATGAGAAATGGGAGCTACATTTGGTAAAACATCTAAAATATAGATTGATCTTAATTCGACATAAGGAGTGATACATTGGAATTCTGAGAGAGGAAAAAAACAATCAGAATAAAAACTGGTTCTACAATACAGCTGCGGGTCCAAGTGTTTCAGACTCACTCAAGGTCATGGGAGGTCGTCACTCAAGGTCATGGAAGGTTGTCTGTGATTTGCATCAGATATATCCTAGGTACATGCATTTGAAGGGTCCTGTACATGTGTGTGGCCCCTCGTACATGTAGATATACCTTACTACAAATATAATGCTTGAAATATGTGTATTTATCTTTATAAATCTTGATACAGAAGATAATATTTCACCGTTATATCTTAAATATATTCTACTGATATATTTGTGCTAAATTTTGAGCTTCAATTTCATTAAGTGGATCTTTCCCGCCAGATTCTATAAAATAATATCTCAGATAATTTGTTGATACCAACAACCGAATTCACCAGTTATAAAAAAAAAATACCTAGATTGTCATTGGATACTGCCCACATGACCAATGCAGAGATGTGATTGGTTGACAGAGCTTGTATATTGATGATGAGGATAAAGAGATCAGGTACAATATCAAAGGGTGGTCACTTTGAGACGATGATTGATGAGGTTTTAACTGATCGAGAATCATTAACAGATGACAAACGACATGTAAGAAGTAATAGGCTTCTCCATCAAAAATCTATATTCATATTTATATAGAGGTGTTTTTGGTACATTCTGCACAAGTACATATGTACTTATATATGTGTGTTTAATTAATACAGGTAGGGATATAAAGAACAGATTTTTTTTTAATTAAAATAGAAAAGACATTATGTCTTCCAATTAGACTACCACTCATTTCTAAGTTGTTACTTTTATTAGTTTTTGTTAATTTCTTAAAATAACATGATTTCTAGTTATCGTTACTAAGTAAGCTGATAAGAATTGGTTTGATTATCAATGCCTTGAGAGTTCTACAAATGAAACATATTCTTGATATATCTTGTCCTAAATAGAAAGTGTACTGTTCGCTTTTAAATGAATAAACTTAAGGTCAAAACAAATTAATACTATCCTCCTTCATTTGTTACTTCTCTTTATTTTACTGGTTATTAGGGCCCCACATCGAGATGCGGGTGCCCTATAGTAATCAGGTTGTCCGTCCGTCCGTCCGTCCGTCTGTCTGTCCGTCCGTCCGTCTGTCCGTTTTTTTTCTTTTGCACATTAAAGATGCAAGGGAGTGGAGTATTTTCCCCATATTTTACATGATGATTCCCCATCCAGCCTAGATCTGCTTGGTAATTTTTCAGGCTGAAATTAAATTAAAAAATCGGCCATCTTGGATTTTAACATTTAAAAAAATCACAATGTTGTTGCTCTTAACTGATAAACATTTTGTTATAACATTATGATGCAAAGTTGTTCAGAATTAAACAAGGAGTTGACTGTCCAAAGGTAAGGTCATGGGCCAAGGTTACTAAGTCAAAGGTCAAGGTCAAATTTAAAAAAATTATTTTCTCATGAACATTTTGCTACAACATTTATAATGAAGCAGAGTTGTTCAGAATTAAACAAGAAGTCAACTCACCAAAGGTTTGACTGACCAAAGGTAAGATCATGGGGTCACTGCATCAAAGGTTGACATTTTCCATTTTTGGACTTATTAACAATTTGTTATGACATAATAAATAAAATTATTCATTGCTTAATATATTAATTAAAGTCAATATGATTTGAATCAAAATGGCTACATGATATGATTAGATATACCATTCCACAGAGTTTATTTGCAGATACAACTCTTATGGAAAAAAAACTTTTACATGATTAAAATATTTGAGCAAGACCTTTATTCCCTTCCTTTCACATTTGTTATGTGTTTCTTCAGCAAACTATGAGGTTTACCTTGTTTAAAAAGGGTATTTGAGTTAATTGTATGCTCTTAATGTAATGTTAGCTTGGAATCAGGATTCAAGTTAAATACTTGGAAGACTTTTTCCAAAGAATTATAATAATGTACCATCATCGGTTTCCCAATTAATGTTGACATTAATTATTTATTAGCAACATATAGCTAACACGGAAGAATTCGTTGTCAAAATACTACTTTTTCACTTAAGCACGTCAGACACATAGCGGGGCCCTTTCTGACGTGTCAGTGTTCTAGTTTATTTACCTTATACATCTTTCTACTCTTCAAAACAAAAAGCAAAAAGAAAAAGAAAAAAACAGTGCTGCCAAATAATTTTGACACTGCCTGCCACTGTATTTCCTATACAAGGTAGCATGATTACCCCTATATAGGGAGTTTATACAACAAATCTGGATTCAACTACATGTATTGTTTGGATATTAAAAAGATCTATCTTTTTACTAGTACATCTTATCGTGGCATATAAGATGTTTTAGTTGGAGCTTGGATCCCTGAAGCAGATGAAGTGTTAAACAGATGATATGATTGTGCTACAAGATCCAAGATGCCTGGATGGAAACCTGTAATTTAAGACAGAGTAAATATAATTACATCTTTACCAATTGACAAATCTTCATTTTATTTATCAGTACATGGGGTATATTACTAGAAGTGAGTGACAGCAGTAATTATCTCTCTTGATAATTAATGTCTGGCTGCTCAATAAGTATTCCTGAGAAAATTGTTTTTATGCCCTGGCAATGAAATTGGGGGCATTTATCTGTTTCCAATTCATGTCCAATTGTGTCCTGTCTTGTCCCATCCTGTTGAGTATTGTCCTATGCATCCTGTTAAGTACTGGCCCGTCCTGTTGAGTACTGTTCTGTCCTGTTGAGTACTGTCCCGTCCTGTTGAGTAGCTGTCCAATCCGGTTGAGTACTGGCCTGTCCTGTTGAGTACCGTCCCATCCGGTTGAGTACTGGCCTGTCCTGTTGAGTACCGTCCCATCCTGTTGAGTACTGTACTGTCCTGTTGAATAGCTGTCCAATCCTGTTGAGTACTGTCCTGTTCTGTTGAGTACTGTCCTGTCCTGTTGAGAACCGTCTCATCCTGTTGAGGACTGGCCCGTCCTGTTGAGTAGCTGTCTAATCCTGTTGAGGACTGGCCCGTCCTGTTGAGTACCGCCCCATCCTGTTGAGTACTGTTCTGTCCTGTTGAGTACTGTCCCGTCCTGTTGAGTAGCTGTCCAATCCTGTTGAGGACTGGCCCGTCCTGTTGAGTACCGTCCCATCCTGTTGAGTACTGCTACTGTCCTGTTGAGTACCGTCCCATCCTGTTGAGTATTGTCCCGTCATCTTGATTACTGTCCTGTCCTACCAGAGATAATGAGGTAGGAATTGAGATATGAGACAGAATTGAGATGATGAGACATGAGATTATGAGACAGGAATTGAGATGATGAGACAGGAATTAATGAGACAGGAATTGAGATTATGAGACAGGAATTGAGATGATGAGACAGGAAATAATGAGAGACAGGAATTGAGATGATGGGACAGGAATTGAGATGATGAGACAGGAATTGAGATTGATGAGACATGGATTGAGATTATGAGACAGGAATTGAGATGATGAGGCAGGAAATAATGAGACATGGATTGAGATGATGAGGACAGGGATTGAGATAATGAGACAGGGATTGAGAGAACAGATTGATGAGACAGGAATTGAGATTGATGCGACAGGAATTGAGATGATGAGACAGGATTTGAGGTGATGAGAAAGGAATTGTGATGATGAGACAGGAATTGAGATGGTGAGACAGAAATATTTATGTTTTTCAGGTATTTCTATTTAATTTATTTAATTTGTACCTTACATGTATACATGTTCTCAGATCATCTCTGATTAGGTCTTGGACAGTTGTGCCAAGAAATCATATTTAGTGAATAATTGCTTTATTGCATGCATGTTTAGAGTTCA
This sequence comes from Argopecten irradians, assembly GCF_041381155.1. Classification (NCBI taxonomy): domain Eukaryota; kingdom Metazoa; phylum Mollusca; class Bivalvia; order Pectinida; family Pectinidae; genus Argopecten; species Argopecten irradians. The sequence continues at coordinate 28,321,716 of NC_091135.1, read as the reverse complement.
AAGTTAATTGGAAGCTAAAGCCTGTATACTATTTCATATCATGATATATATGAATAGATACAGCAAACTTATCTATAAATATGAAAGAAAAAAGTTTACATAGTATATTTACTAGACACATTCAATAATTTAATCTTGGCACTTCAAACAAAAATTATACATTATTATTAAGATTGATATGAAAAAAATGTTGCACAGGCAAATATCGTTTGTAGCCAAGCAGTATAATATAAGTGCCAAAAATAGTTTGATTTAAATGATCGTTGGCTTTTGCTAGCCAGAACCCATGTCTGCATGTATACTTAGGAGTATTTACCTTGATAAATATTAATAATATTATTTTGCTGTCATTCAGAATTCACTCGTAAGGTTTTACACGCAAAGCAGTCAGTTGGTCGGAGTCACTTCCTTTCTATTCCATGCTGTAGGAAATCATTGCCTTAGGTTTGAGGTTTCTTCTGGCAAACTACTTCATAATTTGTATGTCAAAATGTCGAGAGGAGATCTTTCTGTTCCGCCAAAGTTTACAGCCACCAGACAAAGTCAAACGTAGCACTGGTATTTACCCCTCTTTGCAGACTGCTATAACTCTCTGTGATTTACTTTGTATTGCATGGCACTGGTGCCAGAAAACTGTGCTCTTCATTCAAGAGTAAGTAACATGCAGTGATTGTTCACATAAAGTCACTAAGGGATAAGTACATATGTATGACAGGGAGAGGTCGTTACTATGACAACTTAGGTCGTTACCATGACAACTTGTCATACCAAGACAGGCATCAGAAGGAATAATACCCCTGTTACTTTGTCACTTCATACATAAATATTTGTAACCAATATTTTACTGAATCAATTGTTCTTTGTCTACTTTGCATGTTAGATATTAAGTTTTTTGAATGCCCTCCTGGTTAGATGCCAGAAAGGGTTGTGGCTGCTTTGGATGGAAGTAGAACTGTCCATTGCCAAGAAGGGCGGGTGTACATGTAGGTCAGAGATGGTAGGGGTTTTAATGTCTGTTTAGTGTAGAATCAAGGATAACTTTGAGATGTACAGTTAAATATCTGAAGGTTTCAGATGTCAGACATATCTTAAAATAAAGACGCATAATAGACCTGAAGGATTCAAGCAAACATGATTAAATTAATGAAATCACATATGAAATGAATAAAAAATTTAGGATACATTTTATCACATAACTACAAATACCTACATCACAAAGAATTTTGCGTCAAAAGGTATTCGGAAAATTCATCAGAGGCCCCCGTTTTGTCCGGCCTTCATCGTAATTCTGATGTCATGTCATTTTTCCTGACATCATTTTACTGTTTCTATCTGACATCACTATGAATTTCCAGCCAATGAAAACCGCTCCAGGTCATATTACATGGACAAAATCACTGGATATCAGACAGATGATGTGATAAATATTTATTCTACATTCTACACAATTCTTGAATTTGGAAGTTTAATGTAGACAGATATACCTATATATGGTGTTGTTTAATCATGTTCCAATGTGAATGGGGATGATAGAATTCTGTCATCCTATATATGCTAATATAACTGTTCTAGGATTAAAAATGAATGTCCAGGATCTGTTTACATTGATCTGTGCGTCAGGTCTCCCGACAGCTATCATTTATGTGTACATTAATCTATTACTATATTCAACTTAATAAGCACCCCTTCCGAGTATAAGCACTGCCTTGAAGTTATTCGTAGCTATTCAAAATTATGAGCAATGTATAGATTTTTTATTTTCTTTCTATTGAAAATTTGTAATTGAGAGATTGGTCTAAATTTGATCCCATTAAGTACTTCTGAATTTACTAAATTGTTAGTTGACCTGGGTGCTTATTTGATCATATACAATAACCATAGAATGTGCCCTGATCGTCCTAATTTACTCTTAAAAATAATTATTGAACATGAACAGATCTATACAATCTCATGAATATTCATGGCCTTTCTCTAGTTTTACAGAATAATAAATATGAAATGTATAAATTTCCCGCACCAGCAAGGATTAATGGGGTTTAATTCACTCATTTATGAAGAAAATCTTATTAATTGACTCATTAACTTGGGAGAACCTCACGAGTAATTATGGGATAGAGAGTATGATTGGTGATGGACTGAAGACACTGACATAGAGAAGTAGCACCAGCTAAAATATTGTAGATAAGATTGTAAATAAAGGAACAAGGAGGCTAGAACCAGGAGCTCCAGTAGAGATAGCACAACATTGTAAATAAAGGAACATGGAGGCTAGAACCAGGAGCTCAAGTAGAGAGAGCTCGAGATTGTAAATAAAGGAACAAGGAGGCTAGAACCAGGAGCTCAAGTAGAGAGAGCTCGAGATTGTAAATAAAGGAACAAGGAGGCTAGAACCAGGAGCTCCAGTAGAGATAGCTCAAGATTGTAGATAAAGGAACAAGGAGGCTAGAACCATGGGCTCCAGTAGAGATAGCTCAAGATTGTAAATAAAGGAACAAGGAGGCTAGAACCATGGGCTCCAGTAGAGATAGCTCAAGATTGTAAATAAAGGAACAAGGGGGCTAGAACCATGGGCTCCAGCAGAGATAGCTCAAGATTGTAAATAAAGGAACAAGGAGGCTAGAACCATGGGCTCCAGTAGAGATAGCTCAAGGTTGTAAATAAAGGAACAAGGAGGCTAGAACCATGGGCTCCAGTAGAAATAGCTCAAGATTGTAAATAAAGGAACAAGGGGGCTAGAACCATGGGCTCCAGTAGAAATAGCTCAAGATTGTAAATAAAGGAACAAGGGGGCTAGAACCATGGGCTCCAATAGAGATAGCTCAAGATTGTAAATAAAGGAACAAGGAGGCTAGAACCATGGGCTCCAGTAGAGATAGCTCAAGATTTTAAATAAAGGAACAAGGGGGCTAGAGTCAGGTCTCCAGTAGAAATAGCTCAAGATTGTAAAATAAATGAACATGGAGGTTAGAACTAGGATCTCCAGTAGAGTGATATAGCTATATTTAGGTGATGCATACTGCAAAGTATATCAGGACCTCAATATTGATTCTCTTAATGCTGACAGTTTTTGAGCTAAATGAACGTCTCCTGTTTATAAAAAAGCAAAAGTCATAACATAGATGAAATTGACCTATTTTTTCATATTGTTTTAGTAAAGTTTATCCATAAATTACAATAGTGTATAGATATTCTTGCCATTAGCCAGAGAACAATTATTGGTGTGTTGTGTGGACTGTCTGTCAAACATTCCAAAAACGTCTAAGTTAGCTACTGTGTGCCTCAGGTGTTGAGAGAAGCAAGTCTCTTTTAGAGAACTGCTGTATACAGTAGAATTTAAATTTTTTGGTTTTTAATGGTTTCTCTTAAAATTGATCAATTTAATTAGTTTCCTTTGCTGTTAACTAAATCATACCAGTATACAATTCAATTAGCTGGTATCGAGTAGATTTGCAGCACAATAATGTATGCAGTGAGGAATAAAATTGGACAATAATTGTTCATTATGTCGCACAACAAACACAGAAATTTATTGACAGCACTAAAACACCTAATATACTATTTAAACAGGAATAGCAGGGCAGCATTTTATAGCAAGTTAACCAATAATGTCATTGAGAAACCTTCACCAAAGATATTTTGATTGGAGACATCATGAAGTTTTGGGTAAAGCTTCGTGTCATTTGTTGTCATTACGTGGAAGGTATGCAAGCCGTATATCTACCACATCTCACATCCCATAGCTCATCCAGGTATGGTGAAGTCTAAATTATAAAGTTAATTTCGTAATGGTTTTCTGTTTCTAGAAGATGAAAAAGAAAAATAAACATGGGAAAAGGGAAGGATTATAATCAAAATCTATTAGTATAGACTCCTCAAGTAGATGAAAGGTATAGATAGCATTTCATCTGAAGATATCAAAATGTCTAATTAGGCGACTAGAATCAGTTTATGGTCTTATCACCTCATTCAGTAAATTGAACTGCTATTTTCCCTTCAGCACCAGTATTTTTAGCCCCGATTATGATCAATGTGTGTGCTAATTTCTAACTATGATACCCATCCTAGATAATCACTTTTCTGTCACAGCAGACGATTACAGTAAACACATGTTTTGTGATCATTACCACTAATCGACCAAATATCCTGTCACCACCTTGTACATCAATCAATAGCCGACAGCTTTTTGAAGTTACATGGTATTGAAATCCGAAGGTAAATATGTCATAACATGATGATCATGAATTTGATAGAAATACAATACCGAGCTAATCAATGAAACAGACAAGTATTTGCATGACAAATGGCCATTTTTCTTTAGACTTGTCCTACTTTATAAGGTTTCAAATTCTTGGACACCATTGGTAAACTTCCGTCGGCTGTCCGGCAACAGTTGACATGAAATATTCATTGACAAGTAAAAACGGCAAGCTATTATGTATAAATGGTGCTTTTTTATAGCCATCGATTTCATTTAAACGTCTAAACGTTTGGTGGTGACAAGTTGAAAGGATGAACGTCTTTGTGAGTGGTTAGTTTCTACAGCGATCAGTTTAACATTTTATCAATAGTCACTGGTAATACTTCCTTTGGTATTATTTTCATCAAACCTTAATTCCAGTAACATTGTCATCATCAGATAAAAAAAATCTGCTATGAAATGAATACCCATGTTAAATGATTGTTTTAGATACTTTTATACTGTTTTCCAATTTGGTGATTATTAACCATTTCCGGGCGGCCAGAACGCCTTCCTGTAACTACTTATGAGTTAATTGTCTGTGATTTAATTGTACTGGGTTGCTATGTAAATGGACCAGCATATTGTGATGCCAATCCTGTGTCCCTGACATGTCCTTTACTTCCACTGTTTTATAGATAAACCAAAACACAATTAGAGGGATACAAATCTTACCAAATACATATAAATGGTATTCTCGCTAACTCAATGAAAATAAACGCACGCTTCAAAGAAAGTGAAATTGTGGATATATATCCATTTTACAATGTTCAGGGAAATTGTTAACTTTATTCCGTAAAGGATAAACGGAGAACATCAGATATTGGCGTTCTTTAGGGGGATCGATATGTTTTTAATCAATTTTCCTCCATAGGCCACAAGCCTAATCTCCTCAAGATGGCATTAACTTTGTTGTTCTTCATTACTAGAGAGCTCCAACAAGAGGGGATAATGTGTACCGAGAATGGTCATGTGATTTAGGGTAGATAGATGTGATCTTGGTCTTCGTTAGCTAAGCCTATTAAAGAATTGATCAAATCTGAGACATCAAGAGGCATGCTTTGATTGAGAGCTGAGTCACAGAGGTGGGCCTTATGAGAGAGAAAGAAAACGTAGGGTACATTGTATGGTGGATATCTGTGATTTGTGATAACAAGCAACTTTATATTAGTTTTATGTAGGTAATGATAATGTCTAAATATTGATTTCATAAACAAAAGAGAATTAAATGTTTGCAGATAATTGAAAAGTACAATTTCTTCTCTTAGTATTTGAAATTATGTTACAGTGAAATCACACTTTAAAGTTCACATTAGAATTATAACTTTCACATAACGAGGATAATTGATGTATATATGTATTCATGCCATCTACATCAAACAAAACCCAAAAAGGTGATCATTTAACACAGGTACTCTGATTGAGAGATTTTTTTGTTTTAACTTATTAACACCCAATGGAGAAAACCCAGAGTACTTGGAGGAAAACCACCAACAAGGAGTCAATACCTTACATCTGTCCCTCTTGGGTATAGAATCAACATGAGGTGGAGGGCTTGTGGTAATATCTTTAGATATCTTAACCACTTGGTCATCATTGATCATCATCGTAGCCCCTCGATGGAGAGAAGCAAACCTAGTCTAAATCTCTCTATCTCTCTACGTAACTCATTTGTGTGATGCTCTTAACCTGAAATATGATGTATTAATTTGTAGATATATGTTATGTAACTTTATGAAGTTGATGGAAAGATTTTATAAGTTGGTGATAGGAGCAGTATTTATCAGATTGTATTATAGTATTTACCTATAAAGAGTACAGACATACCTAAGTCTGTAACAAGACTATCAGATAGAACTTTATTAGGCTTTGTCAAACATGATCAGTTTAAGTTTCCACACAGGACAAGGTTAATGGGAGATTACTAAATAATTCTATATGTTTCTGCCCTGGACAACTCCCAGATCTGTGCTCAGGGCAGACAATACAAACACGATTACATTATATAACATTATGTTTCTTGCCATTATTCCCAATTTATTTTATCAAAGGCTTGTAGATCACATAAGGAAATGTAGTGAATTAGCATAGGATATGGACAGTTATTTGTTTTTAGTAGAAGTATCTATATATCCTTTCTATCTTCTCTGTCTCCTGTCATGTAATGGCAGAGTTTGGCCCATAACATCCATTTCTGTCTCATCCTATACCAGCTGTTTTGTCCTATCCTGTCCTGTCCTGTAGCATTCATATGGAGTTCGGAGACACAAATTTAGCTATTTTCTGCAATATTCTCCCTTCATTTAGTTATCACTTAATTGTTTGAAGAGATTTTTATTTATATGACCTGGTTTATATAATAACAAATTCCACTCAACTCCCTATCTCTAGTATTCCTAAGGCCATTTCGTAATTAACTATACAAACTCAGCAGGACACTATGTAGTTTTCTTTATCTTCCTGTTTCATTTAAAATTCTAGACAGAAATTTTTTATTTCGTTTTTGCAGCAGCATATAAAAACGCTTTAAAAAAAATCAAATTTAAGAGTTTTCATGCTTTAGCATCATAAATTTGTAGCCATTTCTGTTTTGAAGTGGAGTGATGCACTAATGTATTTAGAACAGGTTCCATAACAAAACCAACCTTTGAGTGTGATATAGACGTTATATTGAATCATTTGGCACCCCCACACCTGTTAATCGGACACAGGTACATAGTTTGGCGAGCTTTTAAAGATCAGATGGTCGATGTAAGAATTATAATGGCTTACACTACCAACGATGTGGGGGCCAGGCGTATTACATGACTCATATCATAGAGTTATCTCCCTTACTTAGTCCCGTTGCCAAAACATGGAAAAGTCATGATCTAAATCTCGCGGTACAATCTGTTACATCTTAACTAATATGAAAAGGCTGGAGAAAAGATATTCACGTGCTCAGCGGTAAATGTATCATATGTTTGATATATATGTAAGTGTTTTGCAGCAGATTTTTTATGGAATTGCGTATTATGAAATTTAACTGCTCAAGCACAGCATGTAGTAAAGTATTTTTCCTGTTTACAGAGTAAGCCAATTTACTGGACACAGTATGGTCATAGATATACAGTATTAATATGTTGCTAAACAAGGTTACCAAGTCTTTTAATACTGCATTGACCATAGACAACCTACAAGGTACAATACATTTAAAATGACTGCTTTGTATTAGTGATATAACGTTATTGTTAATGTATAAGTTATCCTCCACAGTTTTTATAACAGATCTCTAATATCATACAGACTATCCTGTTATAGTGGTAAGGGTGTGTCTACAATCCACAACTGAAAATGTATCTTCCATAAAATTGCCAATTACTGTTTGCTTTCAAAACACAGAAGCAATCCACATTACATACTGTATTCCCATTTTGTATAAATTCGTCTCTGGACTCCCACCCCCTGCCACTCAAGCAGGAACCATCACAGGTGTTAAGAACATAGAAACTCCGACAGATTCTGTAGCCATCTGGACCTGACGCCATGAGGGAGTGTTGAAAGGGAAGCAAGGTCCTAGGTCAAATGTTTATAGCTTCTCAAATCTCCATGTTATATGTTCCCTCACATTTTTGTACTTACACTTAACTTATAACTGGGTGTGTAGTGTAAGATTGTTTTATTTTGAATATTAATACAGAATAACTGCACTTTATCACTCAGCCGTGTTACTCAGTGTATATGTTAGTATGGCAGCAGAAAATGTCATTGTATCCTTACAATGATACATACATTGATAAGATCAGGAATGTTTAGGAATAAAGAGGTTGTTCACTAGGCAATTTTACCTGACATTATTGTGTATGCAGAGGCTAATATTTATTTTTTGTTGAAGATCTGTTAACCAAATGTCAAAGGAAATCAAACTTTTACACTCTAATCTTCCTAATGCTCTTCTGAAGTAAACTGCGATGATGACTGCTTACCACAATTTTCAACACATTTTGGTTATACCCACTGCTATTTTGTAAAACAAAGGCACATTATCAATTGATTTGTATAAAAATTGCTGAAAGAAAAAAGGAGAAAATATTATGTAGACTGCATTTTCAGTCAACATGTCAAACCCAGCCAACAAAAGTATGCAAAGATATATATATATAATGTTTCTGAAAATCATAGCAGGTGTTTCCACCAAGGCATGGTTTTACAGTCAGGTAACCTTCGTAAGAAGTTCTGAAAAATATGGATGAATAATTGAACACAATTAACCAATGATGTATCTAGATCATCTATTATGCATGGTACTCGATTCAAGGCTCTTTGAGATTTATCAATTATGCAAAATGTGAAGTCAATATTGGTAAATGTGTCTGGTAATATTAGATGGTCTTTCCAATCTGGACAAGTCCTGAAACTGGTGTCTCCGAATGGTCTCCAATATCCTTGTAATCTTTCTTGTCCCTAACGTCAATTTCCGTTTTTCCATGACCCTGACCTTGATCTTTACACCAGACGTCAAATGTGATTTGTCAATCATTATATGCCTATTGTTAGTGTACAAACCCAATAGCAGTTGTCTAATCCAGAGTCTAGTGTACCTCCAGACTGGTACAATAAGTTTTCCAAATGGTCTGCTGACACTTTGCTGTTAAAGCTGAATGATAAGATTTAAACATTAGGTTTTAAATCAGCAGCTACCTTGATAGGTTGGTATTTTCTACCAAGCTAGCCATTTACCTGATGGTTGGAAGTTCAAAACTCCAATGATAAAGCATCAGGCTCTGATTAAAAAGTGGTCAGTTAGCTATAAAGGTAAAATATAAATGGTAAATTATGAAATGTAGAGTTTGGTGTTTATGTGTAGTTATTAACTGATTTTGGTCTAATGTACTTTTTGGTTGTATACTTTCAGATCCACTATAACTCGGGGCCAAAGATGGATAGCTGGTGGCTGATATCAAACCTCACCTATTGGTCGAGATGACAGCTGCTGCAGGGGCACATCTCCATGGTGATGTATAGTACTGATCAGGAGGCGGCAAAATTCTCAGCGGAGTCGTCAGGTCCTATTAAAGAAAGCTGACAAAATTTACAGTGACCTTCAAGCTTATTTGAAGTGCAAAATGGTGACAATTCCTAGAACTGGAGATGGGTTCAGTTAAATGTCATATCACTAGTATCAGTATCAAGGTGGAGGCATTACAGCTGCCAATAAAGTCGAATTATTTGCCTGTTGATAAAGAAAGAAGGTAACATCATGAATTGTAATTTAATATACAGAAATGAGACATGAACCCAACCTAAAGCTCTTGACAACATCGATTACATGTTAGACTGGTATTTAAACCAGTTGTTTTGAGGGGATAACTTGAAAACATCCGGCTTCAATATCAGAACTTAACGTTATAAAAAGTTTTTCTTCACTCGACATTTGCCAGTGTAACTTGTGGACTAAGGGAGCTGACTCCAGTAAAACCCAAGACAGTCATAGCTTGAATTGGCGGTTCACACATAGACTTTGGTTTGCATGGTATTGATCAATTTGGGCCAATGTCAATCTCAGCAATAACATTATCAGACATCTCTGTACAACTTATCACCTCAGGCGTCAAACTCGTGAGCCAGTAGCCTATCAGTCGACTACATTCTGGGAACTTTGTTATAACTTCATAAAGTAAGATGTCACTTTCTGTCTTTGTTTCCAATGACCTGTCAGAATGGCCAGTTAGGCTCCCTCAGATAAACACTGCAATTCAACTTAATGCTAGAATAAGATGGTCGTGTTCCTTCAGGGGTCATATCATAAGAAATTGACCTTCAACTTACTTTAATGCTGATACTGGGGATTGGCCAATAAGGCCTAATTTGGTCTTTGCTGGACATATATTACCCAATCAGGTCATAGCTGGTAAGAAATTGTCCAATCAGACAAGGCCTTGCAAGCAGTTGTCCAATAATGTCGGACACAGTAAGTGATTAACCAATGAGATCAATGCTTACGAGGGATTGAGTGGAAAAAGTGAAGTGGTTGATTGGTTGGCTGGGTGGCTGGGTGGCTTTAACAAATCAGAAAAATAACACATATCGTCATTTTTTTCTATGAATGAATTTCATATTCTATTTTATTTAATTATTCCTGAATTTCCATCTGTTTGATATGATTGTCCATGTGATTATAATACATTATTGTACAGACATTATAAGTGTTTTTACAGATGCATGTTTGTGGCCAAAAGTTTAGTTTTAAAACCCTAACTTACAAATATTCATCTATTTACAAGTTGTTTTAGTACAGGTTGCCTTAGTGCTTAATTAAGTTTATATGTGCTGTAGAATTAATATGATAGTAATAGGTAAACGTTTTGCTTGCGCTGCCCTGGCCTTGCTACGGTAGGAGCACCACCTAGATAATTTTATGTTCTTAAATGGGGAGATTTAGACCAGTGTTTCAGAGATAGAGTAAAACAAGTGTTGTCTTATTTAACTAAAACTTACAAGTTTGATCTTTTATATTGGGGAATTAAAGGGTATATTAATGTAATATGCTAATTTGTTTCAAATGAAATATGTAAAATAAAGCAGATCTGGATCTTTATAATTAACATAGCAATTCTGGAGTAGAGTCAGTTTGGAAGAAAGGTCTAGGTGGAGGGGTGGCTATAGGGATGAAGGCACTAATTTGGTCGAATATGGTAAATTACAGTTTCTAAGCTGATAAATGCAAATACTATATCAGAACAATTTTACAACACATGATCAAATGTACATAGGATTTACTTTTGTAGAGAATGGAAATACACATACGATATTACAGCTAGTGTATTGAATATAATTGGTGTATTTTGGATTGGTTAAATTGGTAATTGTAAACATCTGTATTGATATATTTTATTATTGATGCCAGAACATGCCGATACCCCATGTAGTGTCACTTAAATAGGATTTAGATTTGGCCAACAACGTTTGGCTTGTGCTGCCATGGCCTTGCTATGGTAGGAGCACCACCTAGATAAGTTTATGTTCTAATTGTAGTGTCCATTTTGAGTTTGTATTTCTGACTGGGTGCCATACAGTTATATTATATAAATTTGTGTGTAATTAACATGATATGATCAAAAAAAGTATGAATGTATGCTTCGTGCTCTAACCACCATTTTGAGTGTCTGTTTGTATGAGATTATATGTATAAAGTTACAAAAATGTTTATTATGCAAGCATGATGTTATGTGTTCAGGCTTCATACCTACTGAGAATATCTGTGTTATCATTTGAAATGGTTTTATTTTAGAATGGGAGAATAAAATTGAGAATTTTGGAACTAAAATGTGGTCTTGTGTGTCTATACCTATTGACGGTGATACCGCACTATGAGGTTGGTTCACTGAGTGCAGTCAAAACACCAATCATATACAGTGTGGCATCACCTATACTGTACAAAACTCCAATCATATACAGTGTGGCATCACCTATACTGTACAAAACACCAATCATATACAGTGTGGCATCACCTATACTGTACAAAACACCAATCATATACAGTGTGGCATCACCTATACTGTACAAAACACCAATCATATACAGTGTGGCATCACCTATACTGTACAAAACACCAATCATATACAGTGTGGCATCACCTATACTGTACAAAACACCAATCATATACAGTGTGGCATCACCTATACTGTACAAAACTCCAATCATATACAGTGTGGCATCACCTATACTGTACAAAACACCAATCATATACAGTGTGGCATCACCTATACTGTACAAAACTCCAATCATATACAGTGTGGCATCACCTATACTGTACAAAACACCAATCATATACAGTGTGGCATCACCTATACTGTCACACCAATCATATACAGTGTGGCATCACCTATACTGTACAAAACACCAATCATATACAGTGTGGCATCACCTATACTGTACAAAACACCAATCATATACAGTGTGGCATCACCTATACTGTACAAAACACCAATCATATACAGTGTGGCATCACCTATACTGTACAAAACACCAATCATATACAGTGTGGCATCACCTATACTGTACAAAACACCAATCATATACAGTGTGGCATCACCTATACTGTACAAAACCTTAACAATAAACACCAAATAGAAAACAGGCAATATTTCATGGATGTACATACAAACTAGTAACTGTCAGTACAGGCTGTGTTACAATTTCTTGGTGGTGGAGAATAAATGTCAAGAGACCTTCATCTAATGTTTTAATACACCTCACAATTTCATTAAATTACTTTAATAATGATTCAATTAATACGATTTCTTTTTATAAGTCGCAAGATGTGAATAGGAAACAAGTTTAATGTCCCTGTGCTCAGTACAAAAATCGGCCTACGATGTATTTGAAATATGAATCCTAATTCTAGCCCTAATTCTTATGTCAAGCTGCAATCTATGATTTGATATTAAATAGTTGCCATTATATTGAAGATTTAGTGTAAATATTTACAAATCACTTTACCATGAAATGGAAATGAAAACACGGTTCAATTAATATCTAAGGTTGATCACAGCCGGTTAACTTTGTGGGCTATACAACTTGGTGAAGCTGTAATAAAACTGACGAATCGGATACAGAACCCTATAACGTTTGTACATCATGTATTCACTCTTCTTGGGGACAAAGGTGGTCAAATAAACAGTTAGCGCAAGGAACATGACCTAATCAAATTACACAACCAATCTTCTTCAAACACAACAAAATGAACATTCTTACACTCAATTAAGTAAAATAAACTGATAAGTGGTCAGTATGCATGGAACTGCACTAAACCACTAAGTTCCCCTCTTAAAAGGACTGGCGGTGGTTTAAAAGGAGTGTGTAAAGTTCGTGCCATTCTTCCGTCTATCGATTGATATTGTGTCCAGTTTGATACATCTGACATCTATCATTCGATGTAACATGTTAAACAAATGCAATTTCGTTTTCCCCATATCAAGGCATAGTCGGAGATTCCATTTGGAATTCAAACGCTTTCTCATTGATTTCATAAAGTCATTGGTAATATTCACAAGCATGGTAGGTTGATGCAGTAGAAGAAAGCTTTCAACATAAGCACAATGTGGCATATCCTTCCACTTTTCTATTTCTTACGTTACGAATATCCTTGTGATTTCTGCTTTGTTGGAGATATAATTGTTGTTCTAACGACGTAAATAGACTCGTTATAAACTTGATGCGATTATTTGTTTTCTGTAACATCCTTCTTCCAAATTTTACCAATGTTTGATGATGGCAGTATCAATGAAACGGATGCCGATTACTCTGAATAGCGCATTATCTTATAACACCTGGTAATTGTTTCATATTTTGTTAATTTGCCGTTGCTTGGTGAATTTGGTGTTTAAATTATGGTTCATTTTTGACGATACTTTATCGATTTGAACACGTGACCTAGTACAGATAGTTAAATTCGGACAAGTACGGTTGAGTCCCTGTTTAACGGTCTGGTAGCTCGGGACGATGTCAATCTCCGGGCTAATTCTCTATTATCACCGCCGTCATCTGTAAAAAACAAACAGGTTTAACGGGATTTCCTTGTGTAATCAATTGTTATCTGTCGACATAAAAATGACTTTCGCTGTATGCAAACCAATCATTATCCTCGACACCAGCCGTGATTCGTAGGACTGCTAACCAATCATTATCGCCAACACAAAATGTGATTTGCCAGACTACTAACCAATCATTATACTCGACACAAAATACAATAATAGATGACTTGTGGCTCGGGTTTGAAGTAATGGAAAATGTTTTTGGACGTTGTGGTTTTTCTGGGTGAAACATCGTCTCAGTCAAAGTACTGCAGTGTTTTCGAAAAACGTTTCAGTCAAAGTACTGTAGTGTGCTAGCTCGGAGAATAAAACCATTCAATACGTGTCTGTCAGTAGGAGGTACAATAAATGTATGTAGAGTACTATCGAATAAAGTGCAAAGGGCTGACGAAATAAGGAACTGGGTAATCCAAAAAAAAACAGAGAAGACCACATCCTTCATCAACAGACTAACACAATCAGAATTTGTGTTGTTCAAAATACATCAGGGCAAAGAAAATAACGAAGTAAGTTTTGGAAATCATCAAGAAAGATCTAGAAAATACCAAAGAACCAATCAAACAAAGAATGGAGCGTTTGGTGATAAGCGCCCTTTTAACAAGTCAAGTTGCTACCAGCTTTGACAAGGGCAAGAAATAATTAGAAGGCTCTTAGAAGTACATTGTAGTAGAAGACAATGTACAGATATAGTATATACTAAAGAAGAATAAGATAGATTGTTTCAAGAGTTACATTGGTAAACTGCCAACGTCAAAGAAGAACGAGAACATGCTATAACTGTATGCTACTGTTTCGGTTTCATGTCTGTCTTTGTGACATGAATTCCAAGAAAGCCACTACAGAAGACCCAATTGTAAAAGGCGACTGAATTTGGATTCCAATATCATCTTCTGAACAGGCCATCTTCATATCGTCTCACTTAAAGCTGCCTTATTTTTTAGTTGTTTAGTGTTCTTCCCTGTGAGCAAGGCTATGGTTTCTGTCCCCTGGCCGAAGCATACTATATCCTATAAAAGTGAAAGTTTCTGCTCATGCTTAGCGAGCATAGAGGGAGTGGGACGACTGTGCGAAACATCTGTTTTCAATAAGTGTTGTCAATATAATATGATCGGATGGTGTGTGCTGTTCGGTACTGTTATCAGTAGTACGCTTCAGTGATGTAACACTATGAAAAGGGCAAGAGTTTTCAAACACTATTACCAGAAGAAACAACAAGAATATACTACATTCTCCCAAAACACACACTTATTCTACACATGTAACAAATTTTATACACGATAGGCCGTCCATAAATAATCCAGCCTATTAGTAGAATGTTGAAGATGCTCCACCGCTGACAAATGGTATTTTTTCACTATCAAAAACAGGAGCAGACGATTTAGCATTTTTCTTCAGTAACAAAAATTACATACTTTACACCATTACCACCATTGAAAAGTTTGAGCTTCTAATTCTACGTCAAGTTAAAAATATGAAAAATAATTAATTGCATCCCGAAAAAAATTCCGACGCACTATATCCTATATGGAATGAAGTACTGATTGCGCATGCACCAAAGGCAAAATGAAAAAATATATATATAATTTTTGTGTTAATTAGACATGCATACACACGATTGAACACCAATTATTGTTCAAATAATGAACATCATTCATGCTCTGTCGGCGGTGGAGCATCTTTAAGCTTCATCAACCTGCCAACCATAATCTATCTTTTCCCTCGAATGTCTTATAATAGTCTACATTTATTGTACGAGGTATAATTTATCTTTTTTATAGATGATGCTTTGTGTGACAGAAAGTATATTCTATTTATTAAAATGACTGTACAACGTGATGGCGAATTTTTATATTGTTACAAAATACAAAATAACAATTCAACTGGATTCAAAGGAAAACTCTCAAGAAAATTCGTTTGGTAAAGTAAATGCGTTTTTCGACTACATATCAATGAATTATTAAGCAAGCCTGAATGCGCAAAGTGTTTAGAACAACACACAAATCTATCCCAGACGATGTAACTCACACTTTGGACGTTGTTTTTGGCAACCTTGGTTGTTATGTAGTTTGCATTACTTAGTAAGATGTTTAGTAGAACAATTAAAACCGTACGCCATGTCTGGAATAGTTTTATTGTAACAATGACTTCACATTTATAGACAGCGTGATGTGCACAAACAGCTGTACACACGCAGTCGAGGCACTCGCAAATAGGTAAATAAATATTCAAAGGAATTAAAACAAAACACACACAAAATATTGACAAATTAAAGACGCCAACAATAGTTTTTTAAATTAAATTGACAAAATCCTAAAAGTGAAATATTATCTGCAGGAGCATGTTCTCGAATATTGAATGGGATAGCTGTTTTTATTAGATTATTGTCCTATCAGCAGCCAAGACCATTTAGTCATTTGATGACGTTCTTTCATGTGAGCATTGTGTTGCGGTGTGTGAATTTAGAGGCTGCGGTATATTTGTGTTGTGTCTCCTTGCCATAGCTAAACTCTGACCTTTTCTATATAGTGCTATCTGAATGAAGCATGCTACCATTGGCACAGATCACACACAACCCACCCAGTCACATTTACCGATATCGAACAAACCAGTCATCACACTCTAGTTATCCGAGAGTAAAGCAGGAGCAGAAACTGCCATTTTGGAACAGTACCTGGAGCCTTCCTCACATTGGCAAGCACTCAACATAAGGCCAAATGTGAGGCGGTGTCACGCCAAGATATATAAACGTGTACTAGGAATATAGAGTGGTTATAGATAGGACTCAACTGAAATGTAGGGTTACTTGATAAGAATAGTACAAGTGTTTTATTTTGGTACTCATCCATCCACCCTGGATACTGTAACTGTTTGGTGAATTGGACTTCATAGCTTCAATAGCACAGACATACTCAATGCAATGAAGCCGAATCGATCTAAATCGATTTACATCATGTTAACTATCAGACATTTGCTTTTCTGAACCACCATAATGATTGAAATCAGATACAGGGTAAATGACATGCTAATTGTTCTAGCCGGATTGGAGGTAACAACGCCACAAAGCTTGTATATTTCTTGTATTTCCTGTGGTCCATGTCAGTCATCTATGTAGTCTATGAAGTTTGTTTACGTAATATTAAAAAGAAGACCTCGAATAGAGTGTTGACTTTTGAGCAAACGGTAATTGTATCACTTCCTTGATCCTTATTCCTATTTGTGGATGAAGGTCGAAATAAAGTTAACAAGAAAAGAACATACTCGGAAGTCAGTGTAAGGAAAAATGAATTCTATACTTTAAAGGGAATATCAGATATAAAGATTAGTCATCTTCATAATTCTATGGGTTGTTACATAAAGATAGGATAGCCGTGTCTCTGAGGAAAACAGATAACAGATTGGCTGTCTGTCTCTGGTAGTCTGCGGCAAGCACATCATAGTATACGTAGTGTACTTTATATTTCACTGGCAGCTCTGATAGGATTTCAATCCCCCCAAAAAGACATTCTTCTAATGAAAATATTGAATTGAAAAAAAACTTAAGCTGATACTAGTTGATCATGTCAGCGGCTTTACAGTAGAAATTGTCAGGTATCACGACGGTCTGCTCCAAGTCACGAACGTCAGAAATTAAGTTTTGTCAGACATATATTCATCTAAATTTGATCAGATCATTAAATTCGCTATTGCGTCATCCTGCGCTACGGTAAATACTCTTAACAAACGATCACGGGAAATCGACTGATGCAGCAATTATCAATTAGGTTATAAAATGCCATTTCATCGTGCTGTTTTTGTTATTTTATTTAATTTATAAAAAAAGACTACCTTCATTTTGTTGAACAAACTAACTCATCTATGCGTATAGCTATGCTATCCTATAACATCTATTCCGCTGAAATTACTTTTGGTTCTATGTTTATACCGGGTATTATGTTATAGCTAGTGTTCTATATTTCATATCTGGTGGGTATCTTGTAGCTGCAATATGGCCGAAAGGCGGCCGGGTACATACGTATATTCGCTCTAGGCATCTTGCTAACATCCACTACTTTTACTTGACCTTGGTTTGTATTGAGAGTGTTGGCTGACGGCCATTAAGTAGAAAATGTCTTCTCATCAAACCCTTGATCCTTTATTTTGTTTATATTAAGCAGTATATTCCCATTCATCGAAAACATTGAGTAGTGCATTATAGAAAAATTAGTTCACAGTAAGACCGAACCTGTCCAGACTATTGATGTTCCGTTATACACAGGAACCATATTATAAATTATAAATTCAAATACTGATCATTTCGAATCTGTAAAATATTTACTGCATTATATGATAGCACAGATGGAATGACTGCTGATCAAAAGTAATGCCTGCTAGGAGTCGATCAATCATCGTATGAGAGAGCAGCAATTACATGGCGCTACCTTTTAATTATCTGACGAGCGCTACTTAGTGAGGTAACAAATGGCCACCTTCCTAAACAGGTCCGTAAAGGCGCTTACCAATCGTACATATATGACAGCTTTATCTGTCACGAGCCTCCAATTCCTACATTACACCGGTACAACCCGCGAATCAAAGACGTGTCTTCCTGATTACAACTTATCATAGCCTCTATCACAGTCAGGAACACACACTTATGGATGAGGAAATCGTGCGTGTTAATGAAATATTTATATGAAATCTGTTATTTTCATCACGACGCCGAGAAGGAATCACAGAAAACCATACGCTTCCCTAGCAACCACTTAGGTGACATAACCGTCCCCTGGATTATATCGCCGACTAAACCTTTAACACTCGGCCTCGCTAGAGTTTCGTGATCAGCAGCAATAATATAGTATACCGATAGCGGTACTCTGATCGGGGTCAGATGCATACACTAAATAAAAGATATTTTTTAAAATTAAATCACATTGTTAAGTTTAACTCACAGTCATAACCGAGTATCAGAATCGGCTCCTTGTTTGGTTTTGATAGTTGCAAATGTCAACAATGACTCTTAGTGTGGTTTAGATAGTTGCACTATTCAGCAGACTATTCCTTGGTATGAGGTTATTCGTCCAGACCAATACATACAGAGTGTATGTACTAACTTACTCTATTGTCTTGTGTTTTACAGATTTTGATCGATAAGAAAATAATTACAAAAATATACTCCGTTCAGGAAATATTGTTTTGTTTCGATAACTGTCCAATCCTCCCAACACCAAACAATCCTTTTATTGACACAGTAGCCACATGAAAACCAATTTAGATAACAAAGCTTAAGTTGCCTAAAATGTTCAGATTTTCCCCAAGAGTCAATTTATCAAAATCATCACATCAAGAAACCTATTTCTATCTGCCATATTAGATTTCAGGCCGTCTGCTCGATTCCTCACAAACAGAACGTTGACAATTTCCCTTTCATTAATCCATCTTCTTTGACAAATATTCGGCGAAAATTTCTGAACCAGGACAGCAGGCGATACAAATTGGTCAGGAGGATACTTTTGTGTGCGACAAAAGATAAATATCACATTAAAAATAGATATTTCTGTAGGAGAGTAATCTACCATCGGGATTTGCAGACATGGTATAATTTCAATGTTTTAATGGATTAGAGTAAAATATAAACATATGAGCGTATGGACTTTTCCATACACTGTTTAGGTTTGCCAATGACGACAATCAGTTTAATATGACATATTGTTTTGTAAAGTTTTGTCGTAATGGTTAGGGATTAGGTCTACGTCCACACATACAGAACGTAGATAGTCTGTATATTCGTGTTGTAATTGGCACATAGACGTAACTCTGCAGACTTTTAGTTCATCCATATTTGAACCTTTAAACATCTCTAAAATATAATTCCTATCATTAGCAAAGTCGTTTGATGATTACCGGTTTTCTGTATTTCACTCAAGCAAACACAAATGCTAGAAAAACGGAGCAAAACAAAAACAAAACATTTAAACAGCTGTCCAACGACGTTTGTTCGATGTATTAGTTCCTGATTCTACTTGTCAATTCCCCATTTTCTCCTACAACCAATGTATAGACCTTCACGATTCTTACTCGTGTAATTGTATTACTTTTTCCTCAGTGGATATACTTTCCTTGCTGGTGCTAGTCTTTTGTCGTCAGTTGCATCAGAGTTTAATGGGGAAGGTCCGGTACTTTTAACGCTGAGTAATGGTAGGGCGAAATGATTCCTTCACAGCGTAACTAATTCATTTGAATGAAACATATGTTTTATTAAATAACAAAAGAATTGGACACGCGTTATATCAACTCTTCAATGTACGATAATTATAATGACTGAAGATAGACCATGATACACCCATATGAGGTATGATAACTGGGCGATACTGCTTAGAAAGTACTCAAGTTTTTTTATATCCACTGTGGTTACATTGTTGCCTTTTTATTCCCATTCAAAATGATGAAATTACCAAAGTTGATTTAGATTTGAAGAGACCTTGTCGTCGATAAAGCTGACAATCCTTGTTGTGCTTTCCTAACACTGGTAGGCTTACAATGTAACTATGATCAGATCACGTGGTGTATTGTGCACGATGTCCATAATAACCTGCTTACTACATACACTGTACAAGGGTGTCCGTATTTGAAAATAAAAATTGAGATATTTTATCAAAATAGACAACTTCCTCATGAAAGCAAACCAAACCAACATTGTTGTTTATTTTGCTGGCAGGTTGTTTGTTATTTTATAAGCTGGTCCCATTGATCGTAAAAGGCGACTAAATTTAGAATATTATCATTGTATTACCTAACTGACTTCCTCTTCATAATGTCTCCTTTAAAAGCGCCTCACTATTGGACTTCACTTGAGCGCTCGCCCCTATGAGGTAGGTTCTGGGTTTTGTCCCCTGGCCGAGACACACCATAGTCTATAAAAGTAGTACAGGTAGTTTCTGCTCCTTGTGGGCGCTCAGCTTAAATTAAATGGCATAGAACGACTGGTTCGCTCATTGTCAGTATAATGTGACCGGTTGAGAAGTGCTTGGTCTGTGTCTCTGGTGGTGTGCTTCCGTGAGATAGCACTATAAAAAGGACAAAAGTTTCACTATTACAAAATGACATTACACGAACATACTGCAGTCTCCCAAAATACGCAAGCAAGTTACATTACATACATGAGAGGTCGTCCATGGATAAACTTGGAAAGTAGGCTGATATAACGTCCATCTTCGTCCCGGGTTCCATGGAAACTAATTATATAAGCAGATATTTAAATTTACTGTCTCTGTAGATAGCTGATCCAGGGGCGATACCCCGGGGGACATTAGAGACGTAATCAAACTGTAATTGGACTTTAACATTAGATATAAAATTCTTCGCAGTAAATTTTAGTAGGAATCAAACCGCCGTCTTCACTCGGAAAACAAATTTTAGGAAAATAATTGTGACAATTCGAAAAAAAATGCTGAATAAGATGATTAGAGTCCAGAGTTAGCGTACATGGACAGCGTGATCAAGACTAGATAACGCTCCCCGAGCTCTAATAATTCCTCAGGGCGAAATGAGTGTGTACACCAGCCATTACCGCCGGGGCAGTAATAACGACTTTTATCTCGGCTGTTATAGTTACAGCAAAATAATTATCTAAAAGCCGGTCCCAAAACCTATCAATACGTCGTTCATCAGCCTTAACTTAATATAGGATTCAAGGACAGGTATATAACGGGTTTTTATATGACATCATTTTGTCTGCTTTACTAAGTTCATAATTTCATGACATCTTTCTAATATTCCGAACAGTTCATTTCAATCTGGTTCAGTTGGGTTAACCTACCTAGTGCCAGTAGCTGGTACCGTTTTCTGAACCTGTCTAGTACCAGTAGCTGTACCAGTAGCTGGTTCCGTTTTCTGAACCTGTCTACTACCGGTAGCTGTACCAGTACCTGGTTCCGTTTGCTAAACCTGTCTAGTACCAGAAGCTGGTTCTGTCTAGTACCAGAAGCTGGTTCCGTTTGCTGAAACTGTTTAGTACCAGTAGCTTGTTCTGTTTGTTAACCTGCTAGTACCAGTAGCTGTATTTGTTTGCTGAACCTGTCTAGTACTAGTTGCTGGTTCTCATATGGTGTCCCATCTCTTCGACACATTTAACCACAAACTATGATGTGTGTCTCATTGGGTGATTTGTATTGCTTAGCATTCTATGAAAATCTAAAGAAGGAACCCACACCCCCAATATATTTCAGATGAGCTGTCCGTTTTGTGAATGCATGTACAAATGAGAAAACAGTTGTTTTGTGTGGCGTCTTTTTGAAGTGCTATATCAATGAAACAAACTACTATGCAAAGATGACGAATAACGCACCCAACCTGGTCACATCATGGTGACAACGGGCGAGCCAGTCGTCCCCACTCCCTTTTATATTGGACGTTGGATGTAAAGAAAGAGTGCTGTTTATCAACCATGGCGTTTTTTTTTAAATCAAAACTAGTATCTAAATGTTTAGGAGCTAGTGATTTGTTTGTAAAATCGCATATTCTTTAGAACTGGCTCTTATCAATATCTCCAAATTAGTGGATTACTTTGTTCTTAGTTTCTTGTTATTGACTATGATAGGAGTTTCACATTTGAATATATAAGCATATAGGAAATAAATTGATTGAAGAAATGCTTGTAAGAGGCGTGTATCTATTCTATATCCGTCTGCGCGATATTCCAGTCTCCATCGCGATAATCTATTATCCGTCAACACGATATTTTATTTTCTTCCACAATACGTCGTGTTATTCCACTCTTGGGCCATTGTATAAATGTACTGGTATATTGATATTCCACTTGTGGATATAGAGATTACACAACGAGTGGTTGTTGGATATGGAATTTATTTCACACTTGCAAGTTATTTTATGTTATAAAAGACACTCCCTAGAGCTCGTGACTTTTGTAACTTTTGAAAATTAACTCACTCGTGTGAAATAAATTCCATATCCAACAACCACTCACTTTGTAACCTCTATATCCGTCTATATATTCTATTATCCGTCAGCGCGATATTCTATTATCCGTCAGCGCGATATTATATTATCCGTCAGCGCGATATTATATTATCCGCCAGCGCGATATTTCAGTATATCTCAACCAACACCCGATTTTCTACTGACTGTCAGTGTTACTATGCCAGAGCTGCAGCCTCAACATGAGAATGAATAAAACACTTCCTCAAGGTCGTTACATAACGGCTGTAGCACTCCCTTAGATAGAATACAACCTTACAGCTGAGTTGTTAATCTTCATCAATACACAGACAATGAAACCTCTATTTGATAATACATCCATTTATTTTTTTAAAACTACATTCGAGTGAAGATCTTGACCTCCAATGGTAATTTCTCAGACTTTTTAAGAGTTTCTGAAGAGAAAATATTACCCAATAAGATGGAAAAAAACATTGATCCAAACTCTAACGCTTTGTTTATAAAAATGTATGTTCCAGACTATATATACAGCTAATCACATCAATTGTCAAGAATATTGCCTTATAGAGGCCCGCAAGTTTCAGTAGTCTACATACCTCAGCCGAGATAAAATTATCAGGTGAAAACGATTCCACACACATACACAGAACTGACCCACGTTTTAACGTCAACCGAGATATGTTTTTAAAAAAGTGATGTTTTCGATTGCCGGTGTAACGTTGAAAATGGACTCCCGTTGAAAACTGACCTCGGGTCATTTTTCAACGTTGAAAAATGATCCCGAAAACTGTTGAAAACTGAACTTTAAACGCACTTTTTACACCGACCCGTTGAAAATAGACCCCGTTGAAAAGTGACCCCATAAGAACTCGTTTTTACACAACAACACAACACGACACCACAACACCACGAAACCAAACAGCATCACACAGCACATCAACACACCAACAACACAACAATACTACACAACACAAAACCACACAACAACACATCACACCACACAAAATAACACAACACCCCACAACACAACACCACACAACACAACATAACATCACACAACACAACAACGCATCACACTAAACACAACATCACACATCACACAACCACACAACACAAGACAGCATTACACAACAACACGACACAACATCACAACAAAATATCATACAACACAACACAATCACACCACAACACACAACCACACCACAACACACAACCACGCAACAACAATACAACAACATCCAACAACAACACTACACAACATAACACAACAGCACATAACACAACACATCACACAAACACGCAACAACAACACAACACCACCCAACAACAACACGCAACACCACAACAACACAACACGCCTCACAACACAACACAACACAACACAATATAACATCACACAACAACACACAACAACACCACACAACAAACAACACACAACACAACAACAAAACACAAATATACGCAGAACACAACATAACTGATCCATACGCAGATATATAATACATGTATTCTTGTATTGCAGGGAATAAATATATATTAACAATTACTGAATACCTGACAAACGTAAGATCGTCGAAAATATAATCATAAAAAACCATTAAGAAACAAATTAATAATATCCCATAATTATAGTTTTGTAACACTATCCACTGATACTCGGAAGTGAACAACACATAGAACAAACTTTGCATGCAGTTGATTACAACAATTCCTTTTTATTTACTACGATACCTCAGTGTTATATAGCATTTCCTCAGTTTGAGAACAATTAAATTAACATTATCTACACGGACGGACAAAATGACTATAGAAAAATGTAAGTTTTTTAGTACCGTATTCTCCATAATAAACATACAAGCACCCAAAATATTTAAATGAGGTATTTGTTACAATACCAAATTTCAATTCAAATCGCGGTAGTTACGTAATTTAAATACCAGTACAGAAGGGTCGCTTTCGAGAATCATGTTTGTGCAACAGCTATCTATATATGTGAATGTACTAGGGTCATTTTTCAAAAGACCATCCGTTGATAGTTTGCCAAGGTCATTTTTCAACGGTCATTTTTCAACAGACCTGCCGTTGAGAATTGACCCTAGACACTGTCAATTTTCAACGGCATGTTCAATTTTCAACGGCATTCGGGGTCCGTTTTCAACGTTACACCGGTAGAGAGTTAATGCTAACATTATACACAGGGGGTGATGACGTACGTACAGCAGATAAAAAATGCTGAAAATGTAAAAAATGAAAATATACTTTTTATAAAAAGTGGTATTTAAACATGATAATTCAGTTGACGCTTCTAGAATAGTGACCTATATTGTAGCGTCGCTAGTTGACCTCATACATATACGCAATTGATCAATGATGATAAAAAGGAAGAACTTTCAATCCCATTTGTTCACAAGCCGTCTACATCATTTACATGTAAGATATTATATCTATCGGAGTAAACAACACAGTAAAAGGAAAACACCTAGCATTTAAGGGTAAAATCTTGTATGGCATATTCTATAAATAAATTTAACAAAAACCCAACAGCGTTTTACCTTAATAACCACATTATATCAAGAAACAATATTCAAAGGACTCTAAGCAGGTAACAAAAAAAGACGGAAAAAATACATAGTCACAAATAAGCATAAACATAGATTCTTCCATCGCATAACCAGCTATAGTATACATGTAGTTTAAAAAAAAAAGTTTTTAAAGCAGAAAATGCTAGTTATGCCACAAGCAAAAATTAAACCAAGCTGAAAAAAACACCTTGAATACCAATTTCATTACTTAAAGAATTATTCCAGAAGTCAAAAAAAGTTTCAATTTTAGTTTAGAATAATATATTATTTATTTGGAGCATATAAACCATGCATTTCTATAATACAATATAAGTGTTTTCCAATCTGTAGGTTTCAATTTTCTTCTTTAATTTACAAAAGTATATATAACATTTTGGCATTATGAATAAAACAAATTAACACATCTTCATATCCATTATCCACAATACCAAGAAGCACTAATGAAGTTAATAACTCCAAATGATGTGAAAAGCTACGACAATGATATTAATAATATTAATATCTTGTAAAATATGGAGGCATTTTGCAAAAATCATATATTTTTTCCAAGACTTTTCAAAATGGAAAAAATATTGAAGTTGAAAAATACTGATGATATTTTCCCAACTTTTTAGGGTCCTTTTCTCTAAACAGGATTCTATCTGTTCACTTCTTTTATTCTTTCTAATGTTTCATTTGACACCGCCTCACGTTTGGCCTTCAGTTGACAACGGGCAAATCAATGGTCCTACTGCCTAAGCTGAGCGCTAAGCAGGAACAGAAATTACCACTTTAATAGACTTTGGTGTGTCTCGGCCAGGGACAAAACCCAGAACCTCCCTCACAGGAGCGAACGCTTAACTCAAGGCCAAAAGTGAGGCGATGTCAAGGGTTTGTTTGCTTGTTTGGACGGCCTCATATGTGTGCAGTGTGAAGCGTGTGTGAAGTACGAGGTTCGTGTTTTGGGAGGCTGCGTTATGTTCGTGTTGTGTCTTCTTGTATAGTGGAACTGTTGTCCTTTTTATAATTGATATATCACTGAAGCATGCCGACGAAGACACCAAGCAACACACCCAACCCGGTCACATTATACTAACAACGGACGAACCAGTCGCCCTACTCCCTGTGTGCTGAGCGCTACGCAGGAACAGAAACTACCACTTTTAACCCAAAGCCTTCCTCACAGGGGCAGTGTCAAAGGAGACATTTGGAAAGATAAAGTCAGTTAGGAAGACCACGAAAGATAAAATCCTAAATTTAGTCGCCTTTTATGATCATGCAATTCGGGTATTCCAACAATGTTAGAGGTATAGCACGACGAGACACATTTGATCATTACGTCCTGTCTAACCTCAAATAATCGAGGCAGGATTCACACGGCGCAGAAATCGGCTTGATATCAATTCAAAAGTTCATGTTGTCTTTACACTAACCTTCCATCTCATGAAAGAAAATCCAAAACACAAAACGTCACTGATGCTATTTGTAAGTCTATCTTGTCGCTATTTTTACTCGGTAGTTACAAATTTCGGAATGGTAACGGATGTATTGCTGTATTAAAATATTTCCAGAATTCATCAAAAGTGATACAAGATATTTGTTTCCATGCATATACACAACCTTAGTTACCACCGTGCTATATTTTGATCAACCGAAAGTAACGAATATTGGAATATGATTTAACCTAGATTGTTCAGTGCTGGACATGATTGCTATGGGCCATATCACTTATTATAGCTGTATGTGATCATGGATAACTACTATTTCACGCTAGGCATGTTTTATGACATTCGGGTAATTTTTCACTCCGTAATTAAGCGTCAAACTTCCGCCCAATTTAAATAGCGGAATTAGCGAGGACTCTTATAGATTTCCGAGATTAGATGTCGGTATTGCCCATCAGAAGTTTCTCAATACCGACGTCTAATATTATTGGATTAGCAATAGGGGCAGCAGGTACAATCCTAATGTCCTACCTGCAGGGCCCGCGATGTCAAGGGAGATAGTTAGGAAGAACATAGTTAGTTAGGAAGATGAGAAAAGATAAGATCCTAAATTAAGGAAAAAGGAAGAAAGTGAGTTCGGAAGTAGAGAACAGATAATGTCCAAAATTTAGTCGCCTTTTATTAATTCAATTCAATTCATTTATTTGCATTTTACATCCACAAACAAGGATCGATAGCAAATTACAAAGATAACATTACATGTATAACACAATAACAATAAAACAAGAACAACTTATGCATTCAGCAAGCTTTCCTCAGTTCAAACGACTTTTTAATGAAGAGGCCCAAATCCTGCAGAAGTTGTGGTTCATTAGATGACAATAACTTTATTAAATTTTCATAGTCTGTGAACATAGAATTAATGTTG
The DNA here is from genome assembly GCF_041381155.1 of Argopecten irradians. Lineage (NCBI taxonomy): Eukaryota > Metazoa > Mollusca > Bivalvia > Pectinida > Pectinidae > Argopecten > Argopecten irradians. Next base: position 28,294,036 of record NC_091135.1, on the reverse strand, counting down.
TATTTAGATAGGAAACTTTTTCTTTCAGTAGAATTTACTGTACACTGGAGGATGAAGTGAGCTTCATCCTCTACAATATTGCAAAATTTGCATAACCGGTGCTGGCGAGGTATCTTTTTTGTCCTACCAGCTTCAATTTCTAGGTTGTGATTGCTGATCCGAAGTTTTGTCAACAATTTTCGATATTCAAAATTTTGCAAAGAGAGATAATATTCCTCTTTATAGTTTTGTTTAAGTTTACTATATAGAAATAGCTTATTACTACAATCTAAAAGCTGCATTTTGCTTGAGAAAATAATGTCAAATCTGCCATGTATGAATCTTTTTAACGACCGTTTTAATCTGGCCTGTGCCTTCCTACTGAATTTTCCCCTTTTAATGTCAAATGTGATGTTATTTTCGTTGATAATACTTGATACGTATGAATACCACGAATATGATCCACTTTCATGAATATTTTGACTGACCTTCAAAGCCTCTTTTACAAGATTATTAATGTCATCTTGTGATATTCTAGCCAAATAACACAATGCTTGAGTATTAATGAAACAGTCTAGTGTATATTGTCCTAATTCAGCCCTGGAAGCAGCATTTACTGCATATTTTCCAACCCCAAAGCGACTGCAGGTTCCCCAAACCTGCAGGGGAGAATTGTGACAGTATGACACATTCTCACTCACCCAAAATTGTTCAAAGTGTTCCCGAAGACAATTTTACGTCGACAAATCGAAATACTATTATAAGTATTGTATCCCTTGGTGTTTACTGGATAAAAACTGTACTGTAAAGGTACAGCTATTGGTAAAAGAGAGGTAACTCTCGTAACACTTTGTAACGACTTGTTTCGCTACGACCGTAGTCAATTAATTTGTTTTGCTCTGGGTTCGACTGCCGCGTTAGCTTGCAGATTCCTATGTCTCGCTACAATATTCAATGGTACTAGTGAGTATGGACAATGGACGACATCAAATTCATTTAACAGTTTATTATTCATTTAACATGTGTAAAGGTGACAACAAGAAAATACCCGCGTGGCTCAGTGGGAAGTACTGTGAAATGGACAATTTTGCTGCTAATATTCTCACGTTTTCGCTACCAGAATTAACTCCTACCCATCAATGAAAGACCGAGCACGTGGCGCTACACACCGGGCCGATTATCGATAGTTTAACCTCCAATTTCACAAACGCCGTTCTCTAGCAAAGATTCTCAAAATATCTCCTTAACGGTTAACCCCGAAACTCAACACAGGAGGCTCCCACTCTTTTCCAGCCTACCAACGGCTCTCAACACAAGAGTGAAGACTTTTAAATACTATCGAAACCCGTCTAAAAGCGAGACATGCCAAGTCCGACATTGCACAATTTCACAAGTATTTCAAACTCAAAAATATAGCAAAAATATCGACTGACAGCGAATAATACACACACAGTAATGTTAATGCATTTCCATACTATACGATAACAGCAAATTAGGGAAAGGATGGGCGACAAATATATAAAAATTACATAGGTTTCAAAAACACAACCCTCACCTCTCAAGGCCCGGTAGAAAACTGAAAGCCTCGGCGCAGTCCCGAGATCTCGTGCCCAGCAAATTGCCGCCAAAGTCCCGGTTAATATAATTTCCGGAAAATATAGCAACGAAGCGCACCACAGCTTCGTTACAACTTCATACATAACGAATACGACAACGAATAGGGAAAAAATTGAAATAATGACGTCATTGTTTTAAATATAAACACTAGTCGTGTCACTAATAGAAAGGGCTTGATCTCCATTTGACTGTTTTCTTATGAATGAAAGAAAAGTGTCTAATTGATATCCCAGGGGTTACTTTCTCTCGTTATATCCACAGCACTGATAGTAACTCCCGGAACATAAATAATGAGAAAGTGTTTATAATCAACAAATTAAAAAAACCAATCTTAGTCTGTTCCTGTGTTTAGTATGTACCTAATTAACCTGAATTATCTGAGGAAAGTGGAGAAATACAAATTATTTGGCCGTCCTTCAAAGTCGTATGAAAACTGTTAACGTATGCATATAGCATAACATCACGTAATGAAGCTGTAACACTAACATAGATCAATAGAATCCGTCATCATTTATGGGGTAATGTACTTTTCCTCCCTTTTCGGGTATGACAGGAGAATCGCAAACCGAGGGGTAAGGTTCAAAGTAATATAGAACTGAGCCTCATTACCATCCAGTAGAAAAGTTTTTATTTATTTACACAATGTATATAAAATAGACTTTTTAACATGACAAAAACCGCAATAAAATGCATGAAATACCAGATGACTTGGTCTATTCTTTAGAAATACTTTATTAATTATAAAAACGTCTCGATAACTATAACTACATTGGAAATTTCTCAGAAATTCTAAAGCGGCGATAACTGTCGATAGATGTAGAAATACTCTTAAAAGATCACGATGAAATTTTGTAGAAATCTTATTTTCGTATTGTGTGTTTGTTATCCCAATAAAATGTATAAATATAAATAGCGTCACTTGATCTTGACACATGATCAGAAAAAGCTTGTTTGCTTATAATATAGGTGTTATTAAAACCACATATCTTCCAATTTGTGAAATGTAAAAGAATATTCAAATATGTTATTTTTTGTATTTCATATGCGGTAAAGAAGTAACTCTAACAGTGTTGACCGAATATTGTCAAATTTTCGAGACGATCTGCCCCTTTGTCAAGACACAAAAAGAACAAATACAATTTCATATTAAGGCCGCTCACGAATGTTAACTTAAACATAAACAATGAACACATATAGAAGATACAGATAAACCTTAGGGACAATGGCGATACGTCTGGATGATCTCTTCGGTCAGTCGCTATAATTATATGTGTAATTTTTGTATGTCCCTAACGCTAATTCATTTAATTTTCACACTTTACCCTAACAAAAGCACTCTTGAAGTATAGAAATTAGAAATTAACATTGTAAAAATTAGAGTAATCACATGATTATCAAGCTTAACTACAAAAATCATACTTGGAGTAATTAAAAACCACTGTTAATGAAGAAAATATCAAAAACTTATCTAATGTTGATCTAATCCAAGATAATGATCAAATGATAACACCTGCACCTTATCATTGTTGTTGTTATTGTCATGAAGTCAAAAAAGTCAATCAATTAATCATCACTGGGCGAAGATTTTGATAAGTTATTTTAGTTCATTAATCTATCGAAAACCATGAGATACGATGAATGAAGCTGTGTATAAAATTTGATCAAGAAATATTGTAACCCGCGAAAATTAGACGGTTTCACCTTTTACTGATCACCTTATGCTGCTATGATAATAACAGTCACTTCTCACAAATAAAAGGTGTTCCCCAGTTACATTGGCTGTCAGACAGATACCCTATCCAAAATCCAACACAGTCTGCATCACCCGAATCTTCTAATATTTGAATACCATTGTCCATAGCTTGTCCAGTTGTCCATTTCCAGGTATCCTCCAACTTCCTAGTTCCAACCCACCAGTTTGTTGATTCTGTCAAAACAACAACGAGGGCCGTTTGACCAAAGCTGGCTAATTTAGTTGATAGTTGAAATTCCTATTATTGAGCGGCCGTTTATTGCTCTTATAAGGTTCATGACACAAATGTAACACGGCGAGCCTATACTTTGTGGGCCAAGGTGGGGTCGTTCTATGGAATGAAATGATAAATACGGAAATTCTTATTAGGCATATACTAGCCATTCAAATCTATAGAAAATTGAGAAGCAAAGGTGTTGAAATCTTAAACGTTTGTGTGACAAGATTCGATCTACCTTCCCATGTGTCCATGATACTGGGGAAATTCTGTTTCTTGATTAACTTTGTGTACGATGGCTACATGTATAATCGACATTTTTGTCGACGGATCTGGCTTAATTGATATCAAAATCCATGCGTTCACTTACAAACGATTTTTGTTTCTTATTTTCAAAATTCTCAAAACATTCGAGAAAGACTTTAATCCTTGACACAATATGCAAACCATTATATATATTTGCCGCTCTCCTGTTAATTGGGCTCTAGCTATATAGTCGTGAAGAGAGTTTATCGGATGGAAGGCTTCCTCGACCCTAAATGGTCGCGATCTATCACTTTTAAAATCATTTTTCTTTGAAAAATTATTTATGTTGAGAGAAAAAAAACCAGTTTTGTTTATATTGTTTACTCATTTCTTCAGAGCATTTCTTTCTTCTAAAATCCCATTTCGCAATATAACTCCCTAAAATTATATCATTTCCTTCTCGTGGTGCGATTTGCCGTTTTCGCTGGTATTTCATCTGAAATAACGCAATCCATCATTTCACATGAACTTCGTACAGTATAGCTTTAAGATGTCTCTGTGAATTTTTATATGTCAGAAAAGTTCATAAAAAATTCAAAAGTAATTGTTTGTTTAAAGATTGCGATAATGACTTACCTTGTACGAAGGGGTGTACTCTGATAGCGTTATACTTTTCAAGCGTGTCGAGAACAACCAATCTTCTAGTGTGGTTTACAAAATACTCCTGGGCCATTTGCCAGTTCAGCATAGGATTTCTTGTAAACTTAATCATCATTCCAGCCATGTTTCATGTTTATGTATCCGTCACCGACATTCAACGCTGAACATCAATAATTCAATCATTCAATTCAATAGATTTCCGAGATTAGATGTCGGTATTGCCCATCAGAAGTTTCTCAATACCGACGTCTAATATTATTGGATTAGCAATAGGGGCAGCAGGTACAATCCTAATGTCCTACCTGCAGGGCCCGCGATGTCAAGGGAGATAGTTAGGAAGAACATAGTTAGTTAGGAAGATGAGAAAAGAAAAGATCCTAAATTAAGGAAAAAGGAAGAAAGTGAGTTCGGAAGTAGAGAACAGATAATGTCCAAAATTTAGTCGCCTTTTATTAATAGCGACTGCAGGTTCCCCAAACCTGCAGGGGGGAATTGTGACAGTATGACACATTCTCACTCACCCAAAATTGTTCAAAGTGTTCCCGAAGACAATTTTACGTCGACAAATCGAAATACTATTATAAGTATTGTATCCCTTGGTGTTTACTGGATAAAAACTGTACTGTAAAGGTACAGCTATTGGTAAAAGAGAGGTAACTCTCGTAACACTTTGTAACGACTTGTTTCGCTACGACCGTAGTCAATTAATTTGTTTTGCTCTGGGTTCGACTGCCGCGTTAGCTTGCAGACTTGCGTTTTCTGTTGCATTGGAAAGAAAGTGTCTAATTGGATATCAGGGGTTACTTTCTCTCGTTATATCCACAGACTGATAGTATAAAACTTTCCCCCCGGAACATGAAATAATGGAAAGTGTTTGTTAATCAACAAATTAAAAACCAATATTAGTCTGTTCCTGGTGCTTTAGCACTGTCCTAATTATGAATTATCTGAGGAAAAGTGGGAATTACAATTATTTGGCCGTCTTCAAAGTCGTATTGATGAAACTGTTACGTATGCTTATTAGCCATCCGCGATACTCCAGGGGTTCCGATCAACTTACGATAATCTACTACTTTCTCTTAGTGAAATTGATGGCAACCAGCTCAGCTGAAAATATTTGGTACCTATACACAGACCGCAAAAGATTTCCTTGAAGACTACAGAGAGAGCGAACTACCCAACTTAAGCCACATAGTCAACTACAGTGTACCGTTATTACGGCTCTTTTGATGCTCATAAAAGGACTAAATTACCTGTTCTGTTCTGTTGCCTCCAGTTTTACGATGAGATAGCTCAGGGGTGTAGAGATCGTATGAAAACATCACGTATGAAGCTATAGCAACTAAACATAGATCAATAGAATGCCGTCATCATTTATGGGGTAAGTACTTTTCTCCTTTTCGGGTATGTACAGGAGATAAACTGTTCGACTATAACTACATTGGAAATTTTATCACACTCTTAAAAGATCACGATGAAATTTTGTAGAACTCTTCTTTTCGTATTGTGGTGTTTTGTTATCCAATAAATGTATAGAATTTTAATATGGCGGTCACTTGATCTTGACACATAATCAGAAAAATGCTTGTTTGCCTTATAATATATGGTGTTATTAAAATCTATCATTCCATTTGTGAATGTAAAAGAATATTAAAAATGTTATTTTTTGTTTTTCATAAGGTAAAGAAGTAACTCATAACAGTGTTGACAGAATATTGTCAAAATTTTCGAGACGATCTGCCCACTTGTTCAAGACCACAAATAAGTACAACTAAATATTAAGGCCGCTCAGAATGTTAACAAACATAAACAATGATTTGAAGATACAGATAAAACTTTGGACATGTGCGATACGTCTGGGATGATCTCTTCGGTCTGTCGTATCTTATTATGTGTAATTTTTGTAGTGTCCTAAACGCTTATTCATTTAATTTTACAAACTGTACCCTAACAAAAGCACTCTTGAAGTATAGAAATTAGATAATTTACATTGTAATATTAGTGTAATCACTAATGAGTATCAAACCTTAACTCAAATTTACTTGGAGTAATTAAAAACCATCTGTTAAGAAGAAAATATCTACTTATTAATATTGATCTAATCAGTCTAATGTCAAATGAATGACACCTTATCAAATGAATGTCAAATTAAGTCCATCAATTAATCATCACTGGGCGAAGATTTTGATAAGTTATTTTGTTCATTATCTATCGAAAACCAATGAGTCTAAGTTGACCAAACATGTTTAACGCAATGAAATATTTATAAATGAAAATGCTAGTTTCTTTCATTTACCATAAGATAAGTATATGGTGGCAATAAAGCTTTTCTCAATACTTACGTATCAATGTCTCGACAATTTACTAAATTAGTTACTTACGTAGCTGTAAAAATGTCGATGTGACAAATATAAATGTGTATTAGTAACATTTGTAGAGGTATTTACACTTATAATGAGAGAAGGTTGGGGTAGTGTCTGGTGTGAGAGTTTTCGTGAACCCCCGACATGTCTTGATCATCGGGATTCCAGCTCATGGCGATACACCAGGGACTCTGGTCACAGATAGCGGCGCAGTGAAGCTTAGCTGATACCCCGGGAAATTAGTACCCCCAACTCCGTTGTAGTAGAATCCCCTGCTTTTCTGAAGGTGTTCGTCTGAATTGTACACGTCAACACTGTAACATATCAAACTGTCATTACACCAGGTTTTGTATGATTTATATCATTGGGTTTTAGATAGTTGTCATATAGATTATATTTAAAAAGCAATTTTTTTTTAAAAATATAATTTCAGATTCTTTTTTCAAACTTTACACTTACCGGTTTTTTTTTTTTAATTTTAGATACAGCATATTCATTTTCGCTGTGCATTTATGGAGGTTCATTACAATGTGTTATTAGTAGTACTTAAAAGTTTGAATTTAAATACTGACTTTTTTCACAATGTAATGTAGTTCGAACAGTTTAATGTTAATGGGAATATCAAATATATAGCAATAGAACAAAATAAAGCAAACAATTGTAAACTTTGGGCTTTAAAAATAAAGGTTTTATGACATGTTGTCAAAAGCATAGAATTCATAATGTGAATGGAGGTATATTTTGGGGGGTTTATAAATAGTTATACTTTCAAACATTTGTATCTTTCAAAGGCAAAAACATAAAATGAAATTATAGAAATGTAGTTTACATCCGTATTCGTCTATTTCTGAACTCACATCACTCAAAATATTTTCAAGAAAGATTTGGTGTTGAGAAATTTAGTATACATCCTTTATTATATATATCCCATCGAACTTTTCTCCGAAGATACCTCTTATATCACGAAATTTAAATGTAATGTCTGTTCTGCTACATACTTAAGTTTCCTACCTTTTACATCCCCCTGACCACACCGGCCGAGTGGTTAATGTGCCTTATCACTGATATATACTGCCAATCCCAACCTCTTGCCGCGAGTTCGAGGTGACACATGAGGTAACTTACATATATATAAATTACTCTCCAGGGACTTTCCATCGTCTCTCAATATAAGTACATTGTTATCAGTAATAACTTTTTGATTCTAAGATTAAGCACATTAAACTTATCCAAGCATTATTATCAGCAACCGAATCTATTTGTTCATATTTAGAGATTTTATAATTTACTCCATCGGTCTTTAAAATTGTCATGGGGATCTATGTAGTGCCAAGTATACATAAATAATAAATACTTATCTCATTAATATATACGCCATAAAACAAAATATAGACATTTTCAACACACATGCTTTGTGAAAGATCGTTTTATATCAAGATATAGCACGATAAACCATGTTTAATTGATGTTGATGGCCCATAGGATTGACGTCGAGCTTTGTATTTGGTTTCATGATCTAACAACGTTTTTAGACACACATATAACTATACAAATGATAAATAGTTAATGACGTATTTAAAAATACTTTCTGTCAGGATTTCCGAATATTATTCCGAAATATACCTGAACATGATGTCGCTCTCATTATTTTGGCTCATGAAATAGTATCATGTAATACTGACAATGCTACATGAATACATTGTCTGATATGTAATCTGACTGGGTTATTTTTTAATAACTATCCATATCTACTGATTCTGTATAGCAAATGTTGTCGATTACATATATGTTAAAATCTCATGTAGATTAAGGAAAACGAATGAGTATGCCTGAAGCGCATTTGGGACTATGAAAAAGCGTCCACTTGCGTTACAGTTTGAGACTTGTAAAGAAACACTGCCGTTATGGGAAAGTTGTGGCGCACGGAGTTACCACGTGATAATGTATTCAGGTCTTTGTGGCATAACAACATGATATTTGTACCATATGATAGAGCAGAACAGTCCAGTTATATGATCACAATGTGACTAAAAACATAGCACACCTAAACGGGTTGATCTAGGTTTACACTATGTTCCCGGCGATCACGGTAGCCCCGTTTGCCCGAAACGTGGTGCGCCGTGGAGTTTTGGCTATTTTTGTCTCTGTATTCAAGTTGAGCTAGGTCTTGTGAAGTTTTGCCACGGTCTTTTACGGATTACGTCATGGACCGTGGATATACGGGAAAGTGCTGTTCAGGAGGTTAAAGGTACACTACGGCTTTAGCACGGTCTATCAAGGATACCACTACGTTCTCACTAGGCCTGTTACGATCTGATGAGGTCTGCCACGTTTTTACATGTTTTGATCAAGCTACGATACGTTTTTCACAGTCCGCCAAGGCTTACTAGGGATGAAAGTCTGATACCGGGATATTTTGAAGCAAATGAAACAATATTTATTGCCGAAAATGTCATTTCAAACACATTTTAATTACAAATTATATTTGGTATGAATATATAATTATTATAGCCAAGTGTTTTTACGCCATTTTTTCTGTAATGGTTAAGCACTTAATCTGTCTTTTGCAATAATAGCTTTTGTATAATTTGATGGTTTTAATGTGTTTGATAATGACTATTTCTATTTAATAATACAAATAATCCATGAAGTAGCAAATATGTACCAGGCCAGGCAATGATACTTCATCAGATATTGGTTGCAACGTAAGACCGTAATAAGACGTAACACGCCGTATCACGTCGGGCTTTCAATCGCTACAAGCCGTGATGTGCCTTGACAGAACGTATCGAAACGGTTATCATCCACCTTGGCTTGCCGTCAAAACCTTGACAAACCTTGACAAAACGGCACAAAACGTGCAGCCAATCTGCATCAACCGTGATAAAACGTGGAAAAAACGCAACAGAACGTCACAAAACTTGAAATCACCGTTAGATTCCGGGAAACGGGCTTGCTGCCCGTTCCACCACGGACCGTCTGGAAGTTTTGTTACGGCCTCGCACGCATTGTTTACGTTTTGTTACGTCAATCCCGTTTTATGACGTCCTGTGGCGTTTACCATCTGTACCGTGACTGCCGTGGCAAATTTTTTGACAGTTTTAAAAATCTGGCACGGCATCCACGGTAATCACGACCGCTCACGTTTGTCTATCACGTCCTTCTGCGTTGTCTCAAGTTGTCTCGCGGTCACCACGTTTTGTCCACGGTGGCCCGAAACGGGGGCTGCCGTGGCCGCCGGGAACATAGTGTAAACCTAGCAGTTTCAAATAAAAACTAAATTAGTTATAACGCAAATAATGTCGTAATAACGCCTTTCAAAAGTCGTTATAACGCAAATAATGTCGTAATATTCCTTTAAGAACATCTTTATTCGTTATAATGCCTTTGTAATGGTTATGATAACGCATTTTAATGGTTATCAGTCTAGTCCATGATTTTCGAATAAAAATTGTAAATGTTATTGGCTTACACGAAAAATGGTCAGTGGACCTCTCCGTCATTGTCTGCGAAATTTTCGCGAGATGTTTCGATTGTTGTGGAGCATCGGATATGTACAATTTATGCATATTTTACTAAAAGTTACAAACAACACAACAATCTACGAGTCAACAGTAATATATAAGGTTAGGACGAATGCATAAACATTTTATATCAACTAAGTTATGTTCAATTATTATGTTTGTGATTTATTAGACCAAGAGAACAATTTTCTTTCTTTTAATGATTTCAAACAAAGATTCGGTATAGAATCAGAAAATGTTTTGCTTTATCTAAGTATATGCAGTTGTATCAAGAAAATATGTAAAAATCTAAATTAAAACCTTAGTATGTTAAATAAACTAGATAGACCATTCATACCTAGCCATATTCAATTTTATTTAAAAGTATTAAGGGATGTAAAGACATGTATTTTTGTTTAATTGAAAAAAATAAATGTTTGATAACATCAGAGCAGAAACGGAAGCAACAAACTGTCTTTAGAAACATACACTGGAAAAACAAATATAAAATACCTTTTCTAATTACCAAAGACACATCAATACAATGGTTCCAGTATAGACTACCACAGCATATACTCCCTTTGAATAATTACTTAAAAATTATAAATATTTCTGAAAATAATATATGTAATATCTGTAATACAGAAGCTGAAACCATAGAACATGTTTTTTAGTATTGTCAAAAATCTTTTGAAATATGGCAAGATATGAAAAGAAAAATATATGAAAAAAATGATAATGTGGTGGAATTTAAATTAGAAACAATACTGTTTGGTGAGACTGAAATTTTTTTCAATACCTCTCAATTTTATTATTTTTTATATGAAGTTTTATATTTTTCTGCACCCCAACCCTGGCAGCTCTCACCAAATTACCGATATGTATATAGATTTGTTGCAATGCCGCAAATGTATATACACATCATACACAGCTGGAGGGATAATATATTTGTACTGTGAAAAAAAAAGTTATGTTCAGGTACACCTAAGAAGTGATTCATAGGCATGCAAAAATCACTAGTTAAAAGTGACTGAACGTAATGCGATTGATAGTATAAAACCCTGTACTTTTATTATCAAAGTTTGGGTAGTTTTTAATTACATATATATTTGCTCTAATTCATAAGTATTTAATGCATATAACGACTTCCAAAAAGGCGTTTTAACGACAATTTCGCGTTATAACATGATTTAATGAATTGCATCCGGAACGAAAATCCATGGTGGAAGGAAGGTGAACTCTGAGAGATCTAGAAGAGCAGATCACTTGGGCCCGCATGAGGTTCAAACCAGCCAAGTCTCGGAGACTCGTTCTTAAGGCAGGCAAGGTGAAGGAGGAAAGGTTTCAGATTGGAGGAGTGGACACACCAACTGTTACAAAGAAGCCAGTGAAGAGTCTTGGCAAGTGGTTTGATGGTTCACTCAACGACAGGAACAGTGTAGTGGAGATGAGGAAGCAGGCAGAAGAATGGATGAAGGCAGTTGGGAAGAGTGGACTCCCAGGGAAATTCAAAGCCTGGATATACCAGCATGGCGTACTAACCCAGACTCTTGTGGCCATTGCTTGTCTACGAAGTACCACTTACATATGTAGAGGCAATGGACAGGATGATCAGTGGACACCTTCGAAGATGGCTGAACATTCCACGCAGCTTCAGCAGTGTAGGCTTGTACAGCTCAGGGACCAAACTGCAACTCCCGCTCAAATCGTTAACGGAGGAGTTCAAGGTTACCAAAGTACGTCAAGTCATCATGTTGAGGGACAGTGCGGATGACAAGGTCAGAGAAGCGAGGGTCGTTACAAGAACAGGAAGAAAGTGGGACGCTAAACATGCTTTGAAGGAAGCAGAGGCAAGACTTCGGCATGGTGATATCGTAGGGTCCGTGGCATCAGGGCGTCTTGGCCTGGGGACCATCACAAGGCCAAGGTGGGGAAGTGCAAACCAACGGACACGTAGGGACATGGCCCAGGCAGAGATTGGATCGATGGATGAGGAGGCTAGGCAGGTGAAGGCAGTGAGCATGAGACAGCAGGGCAGCTGGACTCACTGGGAGGGAGTGAGGCAGAGGAAAGTATCTTGGAATAATATCTGGAAGATAGAAGGTCACAGACTTAGCTCCCTGCTGAAGTCAACCTACGATTTACTGCCAAGCCCAACCAACCTATTTACCTGGGGAATCAAGGACAACGCTGAGTGTGTGTACTTTGCAGGAAACCAGCTAACCTGGCACATGTCCTCACATCATGCCAGGTGGCATTTTCAGATAGAAGATACACATGGCGCCACGACCAGGTCCTCAAGGAGGTAGCAGCAGCAAGTCTAGACCGTGCAAGGAGGAAAAAGCGGACGATATCGAAAGGGCCAAAGTTTGTCACATTTGTGAAGTCGGGATCCCGGGCTACAGGAAACGTAGAGGCTGGTGGGATACTCGCAACAGCAAGAGACTGAGAAATGAGGGCAGACATCCAGCAGAGGATGGGTTTCCCAGCAGAGGTGGCTTCAACACCACTCCGCCCCGATGTTGTGTTATGGTTCCGCAGCTCTAAGCAAGTAGTCTTGGTGGAACTACCAATACCATGGGAAGACAGGATGGAGGAGGCCAACGAACGGAAGCAGCAGAAATACCAGCAGCTGGTGGAAGAATGCCAACATCGAGGATGGAAGACATGGTGCTTACCGATAGAGGTCGGATGTAGGGGTTTCCCCGGCCAATCATTATGGAGAGGCCTACGTCTATTAGGGGTAACCGGAGCAGACCGGAGGAACCTGATAGCAGCAGTTAGCAGGCAGGCAGAAGTTGCTTCCAGTTGGATCTGGAGGAAGAGGGAGGAGAAGTGGATTGGTCACCAGCAACAGTGCTAGCCACAAGGTGACGAATGGCAGAAGGACAGACATCGCTGCCCGTAGCGATGAACAGGCAGAAATTTGACAAACTACTCGCAATAACATCAAGCGGATGCGATAGCCGACCGGTCCCTGGTTGGGCCTGATCAACCTCTGGAGGACGTCGTGGAAAACGCCGAAACGTCTAAGGAAGGAGGATCCACCTGATGAGGGGACCGGCCAGCAATTGGAGTCATCTGATGTATTTAAGGTATGTCTGGCCAGTAATGGCTTTAATAATGTTAGAAGAGACTTGTTTATAAATCAAGTCCTGGGATGACCAACATGACTTATCTCAATATTTTTTATTTAGTTAATATTTAATATCCACCATAACTTTTTACCACTAAACGTTTGATTCCTCCATATTACAAAAGTACACGAGTCTTTCTTAAATTAGGCTTTTCTTCGATTCAATTTGAAATTCACGAGTATTTATTTCAGGGCCTTTTTAATATAGAACTGAAAGTCTTTAATTGAGCCATTAGAAATATAACGAAGTCTTCTTTTACATACTAATACACAAATGTTCCATAGGCAGTTTTATGATAGTTTCTGAAAAACAAAAATGTTTGACATATACAGTTACTTATAATTAAAACAAGATGAATGATATCTTACCTCTGATCAGAAAAGATAATACAACAAAAGTCGAAGTCGCCATCTTTCATTCACTCCATATATATGTATACTTCCGTATGTAGAGCACCAACCTTTCTACGCAAAACTTGACGAAACATTCTGATTTATCACGCTGATGATAATGATAACAGAATACGGATGACGGCACAAAAGACAATATCAAAATATCGCATTTTAATATTTAAAAACCTTATACATCTTCTGGGTAACAAACTAATCATAAATATTTCAATCAGCTAATTCCAATTGTTGTGTCATCAGCCGGTATACAGACAACGGTGATGCATAACACCAAATGAAAGTTCTAACTAGTTATCGTTTAGGTACGCATATTTATTCGGTCTTCAGGTAGACGGACTTTACTGAAAAAAAGAGGGGTCGTCTCAAACATTAGTTGTGCTTAAACATCGGAATTTAATTATTATATACTCGGGGAGGTTTTACCCTCATGATCACCTGTATTGTCGAGCGATGCTTATGGAAACGTTTTCTTAAAAGTACTGACTTACGTAGAATTTTTTGGGGCTTTTCCTGATGACGCTTGACACCATATACATGAACCAACAAGTTCAGTAGGTTGTCCTCTTTCGGAAAAAACTTATATAATTAAAGTAGTAGGAGTTTTTTTTTTTATCTGCCCAAACGATAACTTATCTCATTTTGAACCCGACACTTTCACAAGTTTCCATCGCGGCATTGACCGTCATTTACGCAAAATAATCTATAATCTTTCCGCACAACATCATGACGTCAGAGTTTTTCAGCACGACCGGCCGGTGATGCAGTCACGAAGGAAATATCTTAAACAACGGATGTTAGGCAACAAGCCAAATATGACCGAGCCAATATTTAAAAAATTGAATGAAAGATCGACGAAAACCCGTAGAGGACATTCCATTCACCAAAACAAAACTCAATTCATTGTTTTGTAAATGTACAGAATGTATCCATGTGTCCAATAGAATCTTATATACTTTACGCAAAACACAGACCAGTTAAAATGAACACTGCCGAATTCCCTTTCTATCCTGTTCAAAAATGGTAGATAAATCAGCCAGATTGGAAAAGTAAACTTTTCGAGATGATAAAAACAATGACTTATAATGCTCGATCTTAAACATTTTACTCGCGTTGCACCGACGACGATCATGCAATTCAGAGGCCATAAATATGTAAACAGTATGAACAATTATAAATGCAGTTGCATCGATGGAGCAGCAGCGTGAAATGTGTAAACTTTAACAAAATGTCCCCAAAAACATCTTTGTTATCATAGTCTACATCATTAACTCGGTCTCGTCGGGAAGCCGTCGGTTCAAAACAGATCGCACCCGTTCAAAACACTGTAAGTAAACCTCTTGCTACCGGGATGTTTTCTGGAACGCACATTAAACATTGAAGTTCAATTTCAATTTGTTTCAAAGGCAACTCCATTCATCACCCCATGGAATCAAAAGCAATGTCCAATCCTTATATTTCAATTCAATCGTATTCAATTTTTAGTATTTTTATTAAAAGGTTTTCTGGAGTCTAGATGTGGGCTTGTGCAAGTGTACAACGAGAGACGTACATTTATTTAGAAACAAGCTTAATTTAATCCAGATGAAACATAAAAACATTAAGACACATAGATTTAGAAATAATTGTAAAAAATCGTCCGTCTAAGCTGCAGAAAATAATGTTTAGACTATCTCCCGCTTCGATTCAAAATAGAGGGTCACCGTAACGTGATGCGACCGGCATCGTTCTAGCGGTTTAAACAACTAATTAAAAATATGAAATAAATATTTGCTGATTTTTATATAGTTTTTTTTTTTATCGTCGTTACGGCTTCATCATTTGTTTATAACGTCACAAGAGGGCATGGTACACTTTATTCTTCGTCGGTACCCTCAAATTTGCTCGATTCGAACAATAGACATGGGTCAGTAAAAAACGACATACATTGGTCCGATAGACCCAATCAAAGCATCAGTAAACCTTATACATAATGATTAGGCCTAACCCAATACAACACACACATGCCCCTATTGCATGACCGTAAAAAAGTGACTAGATTTAGGATACTATCTTTTCTCTTCTTCCTTACTGACTTTATTCTTTCTAACGTCTCCCTTGACATCGCCAACATTTCAAATTTTGTGGAGTTAAATTGATACAGAATTTTGTGCAGAAAAACAGATGATCGTTATCTTTTCTCTTCTTCCTTACCAACTTTGTTCTTTGTCCTTACATCTCCCTGACACCCGCCTTACTTTTGGCCTTGACTAACTTTGTTCTTCCTAACATCACCCTTGACACCCCTCACTTCTTGTTTCAGCGTTCGTTCCTGTTGAGGTAGGCTCTGCGGTTACTGTCTCCTAGGCGGGACCACACCATAAGTTCATTAAAGTGGAAAATTTCTGCTCCTGTTTAGCGCTCGGTATACCGGGATTGGGACGACTGGTTCGCCCGTTGTCCAGTATAATGTGACACCTGGCGGGAGGTGTTGCTATAGGTGTTTTACGGTTGGCATGCTTCAGTGATTATACATGTAGCACTATAAAAAATAGGCAAGCGGTTCACTATACATTAAGAACTCAACACGAATATACCGCAGTCTCACATCCCAAAACACGCAACGGACAAACTACATACACGCAACAACACCGCATATATTGAGAGGACCAAGTTCCTTACATGACTCAATATGCAAAATATTAAAACATTATATGTATTTGCCGCTCTCCTGTTAATTGGGCTCTAGCCGTGAAGAGTTTGACTTAACGCATCGGATGGAAGGCTTCCTCGACGCTCATTGGTCGCGATCTATCACTTTTAAAATCATTTCTTTTCTTTGAATAATTTTTTGTTGATAGAAAAAAACTGTTTTGTTTATATTGTTTACTCATTTCTTCAGAGCATATTCTTTCTTCTGTATACATGAAATTTATAAAATCCCATTTCGCAATATAAATCCCTAATTTTATATCGTTTCCTTCTCATGGTGGGATTTGCCGTTTTCGCTGGTATTTCATCTGAAGCAACGCAATCCATCATTTCACATGAACTCGTACAGTATAGCCCTAAGACGCCTCTGTGACTCTTTATATGTCAGAAAAGTTCGTAAAAATCCGAAAGTATTTGTTTGTTTAAAGATTATGATAATCACCTACCTTGTACGAAGGGGTGTACTCTGATAGCGTTATACTTTTCAAGCGTGTCGAGAACAACCAATCTTCCAGTGTGGTTTACACAATACTCCTGGGCCATTTGCCAGGTCAGCATAGGATTTCTTGTAAACTTAATCATCATTCCAGCCATGCTAATGTATCCCTCACCAACATTCAACGCTAAACATAAATCATTGGTCACTTGGTACTAAATAAACTGGCCACAAACAACGCTAACATAAATCATTAGTCACTTGGTACTAAATAAACTGACCACAAACAACGCTAAACATAAATCATTAGTCACTTGGTACTAAATAAACTGACCACAAACAACGCTAACATAAATCATTAGTCACTTGGTAAATAAACTGACCACAAAAAACGCTAAACATAAATCATTAGTCACTTGGTACGAAATAAACTGACCACAAACAACGCTAAACATAAATCATAGGTCACTTGGTACTAAATAAACTGACCACAAACAACGCTAAACATAAATCATTAGTCACTTGGTGCTAAATAAACTGACCACAAACAACGCTAAACATAGATCATTAGTCACTTGGTACTAAATAAACTGACCACAAACAACGCTAAACATAAATCATTGGTCACTTTGTACTAAATAAAAAACCCAAATAAAACTGACCACAAACAACACTAAACATAAATCATTATTGTTTACAATGTAGATAACTAGAACTTTATCAAGAACTTCGAGGTTGTTCAAAAATTTAAGTTGACCAAACATGTTTAACGCAATGAAATATTTATAAATGAAAATGCTAGTTTCTTCCATTTACCATAAGATAAGTATATGGTGACAATAAAGCTTTTCTCAATACTTACGTATCAATGTCTCGACAATTTACTAAATTAGTTATTTACGTAGCTGTAAAAAGTCGATGTGGCAAATATAAATGTGTATTAGTAACATTTGTAGGGTACTTACACTTATAATGAGAAAAGGTTGGGGTAGTGTCTGGTGTGAGAGTTTTCGTGAACCCCCGACATGTCTTGATCATCGGATTCCAGCTCATGGCGATACACCTGGGACTCTGGTCACAGATAGCGGCGCAATGAAGCTTAGCTGATACCCCGTGAATTAGTAACCCCAACTCCGTTGTAGTGGAATCCCCTGCTTTTCTGAAGGTGTTCGTCTGAATTGTACACGTCAACACTGGAACATATCCAACTGTCATTATACCAAGTTTCGTATGGTTTATATCATTGGGTTTTAGATAGTTGTCATATAGATTATATTTAAAAAGCAATTATTTTTTTAAATATAATTTCAGATTCTTTGTTTCAAACTTTACACTTACCGGTTTTTTTTAAATTTTAGATACAGCACATTCATTTTCGCTGTGCATTTATGGAGGTTCATTGCAATGTGTTATTAGTAGTACTTAAAGTTTGAATTTAAATACTGACTTTTTTACAATGTAATGTAGTTCGAACACTTTTATGTTAATGGGAATATCAAATATATAGCAATAGAACAAAATAAAGCAAACAATTGTAAACTTTGGGCTTTAGAAATAAAGGTTTTATAACATGTTGTCAAAAGCATAAAATTCATAATGTGAATGGTGGTATATTTTGGGGGGTTTATAAATAGTTATACTTTCAAACATTTGTATCTTTCAAAGGCAAAACATAAAATGAAATTATAGAAATGTAGTTTACATCCGTATTCATCTATTTCTGAACTCACATCACTCAAAATATTTTCAAGAAAGATTTGGTGTTGAGAAATTTAGTATACATCCTTTATTATATATCCCATCGACCTTTTCTCCGAAGATACCTCTTATATCACGAAATTTAAATGTAATGTCTGTTCTGCTACATACTTAAGTTTCCTACCTTTTACATCCCCCTGACCACACCGGCCGAGTGGTTAATGTGCCTGATCACTGATATATACTACCAATCCCAACCTCTTGCCGCGAGTTCGAGGTGACACATGAGGTAACTTACATATATATAATTACTCTCCAGGGACTTTCCATCGTCTCTCAATATAAGTACATTGTTATCAGTAATAACTTTTGATTCTAAGATTAAGCACATTAAACTTATCCAAGCATTATTATCAGCAACCGAATCTATTTGTTCATATTTAGAGGTTTTATAATTTACTCCATGGTCTTTAAAATTGTCCTGGGGATCTATGTAGTGCCAAGTATACATGAATAATAAATACTTATCTCATTAATATATACGCCATAAACAAAATATAGACATTTTCAACACACATGCTTTGTGAAAGATCGTTTTATATCAAGATCTACCACGATAAACCATGTTTAATTGATGTTGATGGCCCATAGGATTGACGTCGAGCTTTGTATTTGGTTTCATGATCTAACAACGTTTTAGACACACATATAACTATACAAATGATAAATAGTTAATGACGTATTTAAAAATACTTTCTGTCAGGATTTCCGAATATTATTCCGAAATATACCTGAACATGATGTCGCTCTCATTATTTTGGCTCATGAAATAGTATCATGTAATACTGACAATGCTACATGAATACATTGTCTGATATGTAATCTGACTGGGTTATTTTTTAATAACTATCCATATTTACTGATTCTGTATAGCAAATGTTGTCGATTACATATATGTTAAAATCTCATGTAGATTAAGGAAAACGAATGAGTATGCCTGAAGCGCATTTGGGACTATGAAAAAGCGTCCACTTGCGTTACAGTTTGAGACTTGTAAAGAAAGACTGCCGTTATGGGAAAGTTGTGGCGTACGGAGTTACCACGTGATAATGTATTCAGGTCTTTGTGGCATAACAACATGATATTTGTACCATATGATAGAGCAGAACAGTCCAGTTATATGATCACAATGTGACTAAAAACATAGCACACCTAAACGGGTTGATCTATGCTAGGTTTACACTATGTTCCCGGCGGTCACGGCAGCCCCGTTTCAGGCCACCGTGGACAAAACGTGATGACCGCGAGACAACGTGAGACAACGCAGAAGGACGTGATAGACAAACGTGAGCGGCCGTGATTACCGTGGATGCCGTGCCAGATTTTTAAACTGTCAAAAAATGTGCCACGGCAATCACGGTACAGATGGTGAACGCCACAGGACGTAATAAAACGGGATTGACGTAACAAAACATGACAGTGCGTACGAGGCCGTAACAGAACTTCAAGACGGTCCGTGGTGGAACGGGCAGCAAGCTCGTTCCCAAGAATCTCACGGTGATTTCAAGTTTTGTGACGTTCTGTTACGTTTTTTCCACGTTTGATCACGGTTGATGCAGATTGGCTGCACGTTTTGTGCCGTTTTGTCCAGGTTTGTCAAGGTTTTTACGGCAAGCCAAGGTGGATGAAAACCGTTTTGATGCGCTCTGTCAAGGCATCTTACGGCTTGTAGCGGTTGAAAGTCCGACGTGATACGGCTTGTTACGTCTTATTACGGTCTTACGTTGCAAGCAAAATATGATATGGGTATCATTGCCTGGCCTGGTACATATTTGCTACTTCATTGAATCATTTGTATTGATAAATAGAAATAGTCATTATCAAACACATTTTAGCCCTCAAATTATACCAAAGCTGTTATTGCAAAAGGCAGATTAAATGAGTACAGAAAAAAAATATTTGCGTAGAAACACTTGGCTATAATAATTATATATTTATACCAAATATGCTTTTAACAAATTTTGTAATTAAAACGTGTTTGAAATGACATTTTCGGCAATAAATATTGTTTCAGTTGCTCCAAAAAGCCCGGCATCAAACTTTCATCCTAGTAAGCCTTGGCGAATCGTGAAAAACGTATTGGAGTTCGATCAAAACGTGTAAAACGTAGCAGACCTCATCAGATCGTAACAGGCCAGGAAAGAACGTAGTGGTATCCTTGATAGACCGTGCTAAAGCCGTAGTGTTCCTTTAACCTCCGGGAATAGCACTTTCCCATATATCCACGGTCCACCACGTAATCCGTAAAAGACCGTGGCAAAACTTCACAAGACCTAGCTCAATTTGAATACAGTTGCAAAAAATAGCCAAAATTCCACGGCGCACCACGTTTCGGGCAAACGTGGCTACCTTGGTCGCCGGGAACATAGTGTAAACCAAGCATAAGCCTAGAAGGGTCAGTTTCAAATAAAAACTAAATTAGTTATAACGCAAATAATGTCGTAATAACGCCTTTCAAAAGTCGTTATAACGCAAATAATGTCGTAATTACGCCTTTCAAAAGCCGTTATAACGCAAATAATGTCGTAATTACGCCTTTCAAAAGCCGTTATAACGCAAATAATGTCGTAATTACGCCTTTCAAAAGCCGTTATAACGCAAATAATGTCGTAATATTCCTTTAAGAACATCTTTATTCGTTATAATGCCTTTGTAATGGTTATGATAACGCATTTTAATGGTTATCAGTCTAGTCCATGATTTTCGAATAAAAATTGTAAATGTTATTGGCTTACACGAAAAATGGTCAGTGGACCTCTCCGTCATTGTCTGCGAAATTTTCGCGAGATGTTTCGATTGTTGTGGAGCATCGGATATGTACAATTTATGCATATTTTACTAAAAGTTACAAACAACACAACAATCTACGAGTCAACAGTAATATATAAGGTTAGGACGAATGCATAAACATTTTATATCAACTAAGTTATGTTCAATTATTATGTTTGTGATTTATTAGACCAAGAGAATAATTTTCTTTCTTTTAATGATTTCAAACAAAGATTCGGTATAGAATCAGAAAATGTTTGCTTTATCTAAGTATATGCAGTTGTATCAAGAAAATATGTAAAAATCTAAATTAAAGCCTTAGTATGTTAAATAAACTAGATAGACCATTCATACCTAGCCATATTCAATTTTATTTAAAAATATTAAGGGATGTAAAGACATGTATTTTTGTTTAATTGAAAAAAAATAAATGTTTGATAACATCAGAGCAGAAACGGAAGCAACAAACTGTCTTTAGAAACATACACTGGAAAAACAAATATAAAATACCTTTTCTAATTACCAAAGACACATCAATACAATGGTTCCAGTATAGACTACCACACCATATACTCCCTTTGAATAATTACTTAAAAATTATAAATATTTCTGAAAATAATATATGTAATATCTGTAATACAGAAGCTGAAACCATAGAACATGTTTTTTGGTATTGTCAAAAATCTTTTGAAATATGGCAAGATATGAAAAGAAAAATATATGAAAAAAATAATAATGTGGTGGAATTTAAATTAGAAACAATACTGTTTGGTGAGACTGAAATTTTTTTCAATACCTCTCAATTTTATTATTCTTTATATGAAGTTTTATATTTTTCTGCACCCCAACCCTGGCAGCTCTTTACCGATATGTATATAGATTTGTTGCAATGCCGCAAATGTATATACACATCATACACAGCTGGGGGGATAATATATTTGTACTGTGAAAAAAAAAGTTATGTTCAGGTACACCTAAGAAGTGATTCATAGGCATGCAAAAATCACTAGTTAAAAGTGACTGAACTTAATGCGATTGATAGTATAAAACCCTGTACTTTTATTATCAAAGGTTGCGTAGTTTTTAATTACAAATATATTTGCTCTAATTCATAAGTATTTAATGCATATAACGACTTCCAAAAAGGCGTTTTAACGACAATTTCGCGTTATAACATGATTTAATGAATTGCATCCGGAACGAAAATCCATGGTGGAAGGAAGGTGAACTCTGAGAGATCTAGAAGAGCAGATCACTTGGGCCCGCATGAGGTTCAAACCAGCCAAGTCTCGGAGACTCGTTCTTAAGGCAGGCAAGGTGAAGGAGGAAAGGTTTCAGATCGGAGGAGTGGACACACCAACTGTTACAAAGAAGCCAGTGAAGAGTCTTGGCAAGTGGTTTGATGGTTCACTCAACGACAGGAACAGTGTAGTGGAGATGAGGAAGCAGGCAGAAGAATGGATGAAGGCAGTTGGGAAGAGTGGACTCCCAGGGAAATTCAAAGCCTGGATATACCAGCATGGCGTACTACCCAGACTCTTGTGGCCATTGCTTGTCTACGAAGTACCACTTACATCTGTAGAGGCAATGGACAGGATGATCAGTGGACACCTTCGAAGATGGCTGAACATTCCACGCAGCTTCAGCAGTGTAGGCTTGTACAGCTCAGGGACCAAACTGCAACTCCCGCTCAAATCGTTAACGGAGGAGTTCAAGGTTACCAAAGTACGTCAAGTCATCATGTTGAGGGACAGTGCGGATGACAAGGTCAGAGAAGCGAGGGTCGTTACACGAACAGGAAGAAAGTGGGACGCTAAACAGGCTTTGAAGGAAGCAGAGGCAAGACTTCGGCATGGTGATATCGTAGGGTCCGTGGCATCAGGGCGTCTTGGCCTGGGGACCATCACAAGGCCAAGGTGGGGAAGTGCAAACCAACGGACACGTAGGGACATGGCCCAGGCAGAGATTAGATCGATGGATGAGGAGGCTAGGCAGGTGAAGGCAGTGAGCATGAGACAGCAGGGCAGCTGGACTCACTGGGAGGGAGTGAGGCAGAGGAAAGTATCTTGGAATGATATCTGGAAGATAGAAGGTCACAGACTTAGCTCCCTGCTGAAGTCAACCTACGATTTACTGCCAAGCCCAACCAACCTATTTACCTGGGGAATCAAGGACAACGCTGAGTGTGTACTTTGCAGGAAACCAGCTAACCTGGCACATGTCCTCACATCATGCCAGGTGGCATTTTCAGATAGAAGATACACATGGCGCCACGACCAGGTCCTCAAGGAGGTAGCTGCAAGTCTAGACCGTGCAAGGAGGAAAAAGCGGACGATATCGAAAGGGCCAAAGTTTGTCACATTTGTGAAGTCGGGAACCCGGGCTACAGGAAACGTAGAGGCTGGTGGGATACTCGCAACAGCAAGAGACTGGGAAATGAGGGCAGACATCCAGCAGAGGATGGGTTTCCCAGCAGAGGTGGCTTCAACACCACTCCGCCCCGATGTTGTGTTGTGGTCCCGCAGCTCTAAGCAAGTAGTCTTGGTGGAACTAACAGTACCATGGGAAGACAGGATGGAGGAGGCCAACGAACGGAAGCAGCAGAAATACCAGCAGCTGGTGGAAGAATGCCAACATCGAGGATGGAAGACATGGTGCTTACCGATAGAGGTCGGATGTAGGGGTTTCCCCGGCCAATCATTATGGAGAGCCCTACGTCTATTAGGGGTAACCGGAGCAGACCGGAGGAACCTGATAGCAGCAGTTAGCAGGCAGGCAGAAGTTGCTTCCAGTTGGATCTGGAGGAAGAGGGAGGAGAAGTGGATTGGTCACCAGCAACAGTGCTAGCCACAAGGTGACGAATGGCAGAAGGACAGACATCGCTGCCCGTAGCGATGAACAGGCAGAAATTTGACAACTACTCGCAATAACATCAAGCGGATGCGATAGCCGACCGGTCCCTGGTTGGGCCTGATCAACCTCTGGAGGACGTCGTGGAAAACGCCGAAACGTCTAAGGAAGGAGGATCCACCTGATGAGGGGACCGGCCAGCATTGGAGTCATCTGATGTATTTAAGGTATGTCTGGCCAGTAATGGCTTTAATAATGTTAGAAGAGACTTGTTTATAAATCAAGTCCTAGGATGACCAACATGACTTATCTCAATATTTTTTTTATTTAGTTAATATTTAATATCCACCATAACTTTTTACCACTAACGTTTGATTCCTCCATATTACAAAAGTACACGAGTCTTTCTTAAATTAGGCTTTTCAATTTGAAATTCACGAGTATTTATTTCAGGGCCTTTTTAATATAGAACTGAAATTCTTTAATTGAGCCATTAGAAATATAACGAAGTCTTCTTTTACATACTAATACACAAATGTTCCATAAGCAGTTTTATGATAGTTTCTGAAAACAAAAATGTTTGACATATACAGTTACTTATAATTAAAACAAGATGAATGATATCTTACCTCTGATCAGAAAAGATAATACAACAAAAGTCGAAGTCGCCATCTTTCATTCACTCCATATATATGTATACTTCCGTATGTAGAGCACCAACCTTTCTACGCAAAACTTGACGAAACACTCTGATTTATCACGCTGATGATAATGATAACAGAATACGGATGACGGCACAAAAGACAATATCAAAATATCGCATTTTAATATTTAAAACCTTATAAATCTTCTGGGTAACAAACTAATCATAAATATTTCAATCAGCTAATTCCAATTGTTGTGCCATCAGCCGGTATACAGACAACGGTGATGCATAACACCAAATGAAAGTTCTAACTATTTATCGTTCAGGTACGCATATTTATTCGGTCTTCAGGTAGACGGACTTTACTGAAAAAGAGGGGTCGTCTCAAACATTAGTTGTGCTTATTGTGTTGTCAAAACATCGGAATTTAATTATTATATACTCGGGGAGGTTTACCCTCATGATCACCTGTATTGTCGAGCGATGCTTATGGAAACGTTTTCTTAAAAGTACTGACTTACGTAGGATTTTTTGGGGCTTTTCCATATGACGCTTGACACCATATACATGAACCAACAAGTTCAGTAGGTTGTCCTCTTTCGGAAAAACTTATATAATTAAAGTAGTAGGAGGGGTTCTTTTATCTGCCCAAACGATAACTTATCTCATTTTGAACCCGACACTTTCACAAGTTTCCATCGCGGCATTGACCGTCATTTACGCAAAATAATCTATAATCTTTCCGCACAACATCATGACGTCAGAGTTTTTCAGCACGACCGGCCGGTGATGCAGTCACGAAGGAAATATCTTAAACAACGGATGTTAGGCAACAAGCCAAATATGACCGGGCCAATTTTTAAAAAAATTGAATGAAAGATCGACGAAAACCCGTAGAGGACATTCCATTCACCAAAACAAAACTCAATTCATTGTTTTGCAAATGTACAGAATGTATCCATGTGTCCAATAGAATCTTATATACTTTACGCAAAACACAGACCAGTTAAAATGAACACTGCCGAATTCCCTTTCTATCCTGTTCAAAAATGGTAGATAAATCAGCCAGATTGGAAAAGTAAACTTTTCGAGATGATAAAAACAATGACTTATAATGCTCGACTTCTTGTCGACCAACCAATCCCTCCGAAAAACTCCGTTCTTAAAACTTTTACTCGCGTTGCACCGACGACGATCATGCAGTTCAGAGGCCATAAATATGTAAACAGTATGAACAATTATAAATGCAAATGCATCGATGGAGCAGCAGCGTGAAATGTGTAAACTTTAACAAAATGTCCCCAAAACATCTTTGTTATCATAGTCTACATCATTAACTCTGTCTCGTCGGGAAGCCGTCGGTTCAAAACAGATCGCACCTGTTCAAAACACTGTAAACCTCTTGCTACCGGGATGTTTTCTGGAACGCACATTAAACATTGAAGTTCAATTTCAATTTGTTTCAATGCAACTCCATTCAACACCCCATGGAATCAAAAGCAATGTCCAATCCTTATATTTCAATTCAATCGTATTCAATTTTTATTATTTTTATTAAAAGGTTTTCTGAGTCTAGATGTGGGCTTGTGCAAGTGTACAACGAGAGACGTACATTTATTTAGAAACAAGCTTAATTTAATCCAGATGAAATATAAAACATTAAGACACATAGATTTAGAAATAATTGTAAAAATCGTCCGTCTAAGCTGCAGAAAATAATGTTTAGACTATCTCCCGCTTCGATTCAAAATAGAGGGTCACCGTAACGTGATACGACCGGCATCGTTCTAGCGGTTTAAACAACTAATTAAAAATATGATATAAATATTTGTTGACTTTTATATAGTTTTTTTTTATCGTCGTTACGGCTTCATCATTTGTTTATAACGTCACAAGAGGGCATGGTACACTTTATTCTTCGTCGGTACCGCAAATTTGCTCGATTCGAACAATAGACATGGGTCAGTAAAACGACATACATTGGTCCGATAGACCCAATCAAAGCATCAGTAAACCTTATACATAATGATTAGGCCTAACCCAATACCCACACACACATGCCCCTATTGCATGACCGTAAAAAGTGACTAGATTGAGGATACTATCTTTTCTCTTCTTCCTTACTGACTTTATTCTTCCTAACGTCTCCCTTGACATCGCCAACATTTCAAATTTTGTGGAGTTAAATTGATACGAATTTTGTGCAGAAAAACAGATGAGCGTTATCTTTTCTCTTCTTCCTTACCAACTTTGTTCTTTGTCCTTACATCTCCCTTGACACCGCCTTACTTTTGGCCTTGACTAACTTTGTATTTCCTAACATCACCCTTGACACCGCCTCACTTTTGTTCAGCGTTCGTTCCTGTGACTCTGGGGCTCTGGGTTCTGTCTCCTAGGCGGGACACACCAAAGTTCATAAAGTGGAAATTTCTGCTCCTGTTTAGCGCTCGGTATACCGGGAGTGGGACGACTGGTTCGCCCGTTGTCAGTATAATGTGACCTGGCGGGAGGTGTTGCTAGGTGTTTTCGGTGGCATGCTTCAGTGATATACATGTAGCACTATAAAAAGGCAAGCGGTTCACTATACAATAAGACACAACACGAATATACCGCAGTCTCCCAAAACACGCAACGGACACACTACATACATGCAACACACCGCATATATGAGAGACCGTCCTTACATGACTCTGAATGTTAATAGGATGTTAATTAATCAAACAAACAATAAAACATTTCAAATTTGGTGAAGCTAGATTGTTAAGAATTTTTTGCAGAAAAAAAAAAGATTAGCTGTGTAAAATCCTATTACTATAAGCCAGTCAATTACGAATTTGAAACACTTTAGCAATTTTAAAATAATTTTGGCAGCTCTCTTTTGAAGGCGCTCCGACTTTGTAACATTATTTATAAAACAGTTTAAAAGTAAGACAACATGACTGGCTAAAAGTGTTCATTTTGGACACAAGCAATGTTTTTTTCGGTATTGCTACATATTTTATTCATTTCATACCATGACTTAGCTTCCTTGTTTTGGATGAAAATGGAAGTACACTTATAGTTCATTAATATTAGATTGTTTTCGTTGGAAATGCTGCTCAATTATTAAGTCAATAGAGAAAAATAGTACGCGATTTCATCAAACGTTTTTAGAATCAATAAAACATCCATTAACACTTCCACTGAAAACTGTCCTAGCTGATATGGGTGGGTAGGAGGAAGGATATACATTTTTATTTGAAAATATACATCGTATTAAATTGTTAAGATGTATACGAAATTGAATGTTGAGTTATCTTCCGAGTCTTCCTTCCACTGATTCCCGATTTATCTTTATAATGTTCCAGTATAGGTTATACCACCTGCTGAAGAGATTCGTCTATCATTCTATCCAGCGGACAGTGTAACGTCTAAAGGGTAATCGCAGATTTCCGGAAGTTGTCATCTATAACACAGAACTGAAAATCTTCGTGAATGTTTTATCACAGATTTCCCCAATTTCTTGGACCAATTTAATTTCACCCATTACCGATGTGGCCTATTTTATCAAAGCTGTTTATGGAATATACATGATAGTTTCAACTAACGTTTTATCCGATATGTCAGACCAATATGGGAACATTAATGAGATGTTCAGAATTGATCCTTTTAAGGCTTTTTTCTTATTGATTAGGAGTTTTAGTACGATTAATTGTGATTGGAGTTACATATAGGACTGTTGGTATATCTCTCTGAAAGGCTGACATTAAGCTGGTGTATTTTTACTGTTGCCATAGGTCATATGAAATTATTTCTATTTAACATAACATCACTCTCGTCGATTTAATTGTCAAAACAATCGATCTTGACCTAAAAGATTAAAACACATACTGTTGTATGTTTGTCTGTACTAAAAACTGTTCAGGTGTCTGTTATTACCTGTGAAACCAACAAAAGGTTTAGTTTGGCACGATCAATACACATGATGCGTATGTTACAAAGTATTGTCGTCGGGTATTGATTTCAGTTTTTAATCACAGAATACTGTCAATACATACGTTTTATTGTGTAACGTTTTATATTGTTCTATTCACAATAATAACATAGTTCATATTATCTGGAATGGTCGACTCATTACATATAGCGAAGTGTCTGATATAGTGCACTGATATTGAGGTTTGTAACGACACATCTTCACCGTGTTGTCATTTCTGGGTGTATTGTTATGGTTGTAAACCGCTTTGATATTCATTCTATATATATTCTTATATTTACACTTGCTAGGCTTGTATCACCTCAGCTGACTAACGAAGTATTCCCTACGAGTGACACAAAGGTATCTAGACAGAGACCAACACCGTGATCACACGGACTGGAAAACCCAACCAAGGCTGTGTTTCGTGTGCATACTTTGGATCTAACCAGAGTAACGTTTGTGTATGACAGTAACTGTCAGGATGAACGCCGATTTTGTTTACCATAACTGCATGGTAACATTGAACTTTGAACTTGCGTAAGGAAATGTTCTGTGCAACGTAAAAGGACTACTTTTTAAAAAAAGAAACACGTGGCTTTGTTTACATTTTGACGCAACATTACGTGTATATTGTTGTTTTTCATAGAATTTTGGAAAAATGTAAACAATATATACATGTTTTATATTTAAATATGATTCAAACAATTTTTAAATTAACAATTGTATAAAGAAACGGAAAAATATCCCGACCGGGGCGACGTGCTTTCATTTTTGTTAAAAATGATGGGTGTCAAATGTAAACATTACCTCTGTGCCTATGTTCGTCCTACGATCGAGCCTTTGGGGTGGACGGGTGTGAGACCCTCTGATAGAGGTCAGTTATAAACATATCCTCTTGTCTTTGTTCTTTGAGTATTTAATCACGTGTATTATAAAACATGCACCGCTAATAATCCACGTGTTGACAGTTGAGAGTTCCGCGTCACCACAAATACATTGTATCCATCGAACACAAGTGAATTTGTTTCATCTATCGATGGCGATATGGATCTAAGCGTAGATTATATAATCACATGGCTCCCAAGGATGTAATACAGTCAAGTCAGACGACATCTCAAACACATTGAGCTACTTGAAAATCGGTGTTTTGCCAACTTCGGCAAACTAAAGTGTGTAAGCGTGCGTCAGCTTCGCCTCGCTGCACAATAACGGTCACCGAGTTCACACATGTGGCCGTGTACAAATTCTTTAGGTTATTACGCTATATATTAACTTTTAGCAAAATTGAATATATATTTAAAGTTCTGATCTGATTAAATAAAATTATCTCTGAAATTTACTTTGTTTATCATGTTTATTTTACATTAAAATATTGAACTTTTTTGTCGTCGCGGATGAATAATTCTACCTTACGTGAAGCGTCACCATTCGCTGTTCAAATGAGTAAGCTCCTCCCACTTTTGACCGACTTTTATTGAATAATTACGTCACTTTCAAATGACGATTTTATTGCATAAAATATAAATAAAAAGTAGTGTGAGTGTAAATATAGGGATTGGATTTCGTTTTTATGTTAACCATGCTTGTATGGAGCAATTCCTCTAAGAATATATTCAATATGGGGCGCTAACGCGCCCCATAGAATATATTCTTAGAGGAATTGCTCCATACAAGCATGGTTAACATAAAAACGAAATCCAATCCCTATATGATACAAACATTTTTTTAAATTAACAATTGTATAAAGAAACGGGGAAAAACATCGCGACAGGGGCAACGTGCAGTGCTTTCAATGATGGATGTCAAATGTAAACATTACCTCTGTGTCTGTGTCCTACGATCGAGTCTGTGGGATTGAAGGGCGTGAGACCCTCTGACAGAGCTAGGTCAATTATAAACATATTCTCTTGTCTTGTTCTTTGAGAATCTAATCATGCTTATTATAAAACATGCACCGCTAGAAATCCACGTGTTGACAGTTACGCGTTACCACAAATACATTGTATCCATCGAACACAAGTGAAGTTGTTCCATCTATCGATGGCGATGGATCTAAGCGTAGATTATATAATCACATGGCTCCTAAGGATTTAATATCGTCAAGTCAGACGACAATCTCAAACAGGTAGAGCTACTTGAACACCAGTGTTTTGACAACTTGTGTAAGCGTGCGTCAGCTTCGCCTCGTTGCACAATAACGGTCACCGAGTTCACACATGTGGCCGAGTTAAAATACTTTATGTTATTACGCTATATATCAACTTTTAGCAAAATTGAATATATATTTAAAGTTTTGATCTGATTCATATAATTATCTCTGAAATTTACTTTGTTTGTCATGTTTATTTTACACTAAAATATTTTTGTCGTCGCGGATGAATAATTCTATCTTACGTGAAGAGTCATCATTCGCTGTTCAATTGAGTAAACTCCACCCACTTTTGACCAACTTTTATTGAATAATTACGTCACTTTCAAATGACGATTGTATTGTATAAAATATAAATAAAAAGTCGTGTGAGTGTAAATAATTCAATTTTGCTTGTTACGAGCATTTCCATTGGCTTAAAAATTTACTTTATCAGCCCATAAAGGAAAAAATGGCGTCGCCGTTTGTAACGTCGCTTCTGATTGGCTGAGATGACGGCGTAATAATTTCATAGACAAAAGAGTCCCAAAATGAATTTTAAATGTTGAAGAGATTATCTTTAGTAAATTGAATTATAAGGATTAATTTGAATAGATTTTTATGTTATGGAGATATAACACAAAAATCTGAGTGTACTCTCCTCATAAACCGCTTTGCGGTTTATTTAGAGTACACTCAGATTTTTGTGTTATATCTCTATAACATAAAAAATCTATTCAATTTAATCCTTAAATATAGGGATTGGATTTCGTTTTTATGTTAACCATGTTTGTCAATATGGTTAGTGCCCCATATTGAATATATTCTTAGAGGTATTGCTCCATACAAGCATGGTTAACATAAAAACGAAATCCAATCCCTATATGAACTGTTTACTTGATACATTAAGTAAACAAATGGGAAACGATCAGCAACTAGTATGGGGAACGTGTGTAAAACATGTAAAGTTTTAAGGATGAATCTATCAATATAATCGAATGTTTCATTGATGAAGCACTTGTCTCAGTGCATGTCAATATGTTTAATAGAGGCTCTTCCAGAATAGCGTTCTGTCAACATTAAAAATGCTCTCTATTTCAAGATCATATATCTTGCAAGATAACATATCAAAAGCCAAGGCTTCTTAAGAACGCCCTCTCTTTAAGATGACCAATCAAAAGCTGAGGCATTTTACGAACGCTATCGCTTGTATTGTGGCCAATCAAAAGCTGAGTTCTTTTACGAACGCTCTCGCTTGTATGTTGGCGAATTAAACTCTGAGACCTTTTAAGAACACTTTCTCTTACACGATGACAAATAAAAGACTTGGGCCTTTTAAGAACGTTCTGTCTTGCACGATGACAAATAAAACGATGAGGTCTGTTGAGAACGCTCTTTCTTACACGATGACAAATAAAACGCTGGGGCCTTTTAAGAACGCTCTCTCTTACACGATGACAAATAAAGGCTGAGGCTTTATAACAACGCTCTCTCTTTTGCAAGATGATCGATCAAAAGCTGGTGCCTTTTACAGACACTTTCTCTTGCATGTTGACCAAACAAAAGCTGGTGCCTTTTACGGACACATTCGCTTCCTTGATGACCTATCAATATGATGATGCTTTTGTAGAACGTTCTCTTTTAAAGGTTGAGAAATAAAATGCTGAGGCCTTTTAAGAACGTTCTCTCTTGCAGGATGACAAATAAAATGCTGAGGTCTTTTAAGAACGTTCTCTCTTGCAGGATGACAAATAAAATGCTGAGGCCTTTTAAGAACGTTCTCTCTTGCAGGATGAGAAATAAAATGCTGAGGCCTTTTAAGAACGTTCTCTCTTGCAGGATGACAAATAAAATGCTGAAACCTTTTAAAAACGTTCTCTTATACGATAACAAACTAAAACGCTTAGGACTTTTAACAGCGCTCTCTTGCATGATGACCAATCAAAAGCTGATGTTTTGTAAGAACGCTCAACCTGGTATAACGTCCTTTCAACAGTTCTTTTTAAAGATCCCTACCCTCGTACTTGCGTTCAATGTTCAATAGCTGCAAATATTAGTGCTTTCCTGGTGTATTATTTTGTATATATTATTGATGCAAAATAATTTGAAGGAAGAAAAACATACTTATATTTTCAATCATTTATATACTTTCGGTTGCTTGATACAGTGAATAGCAAAACTAAGGAATCCAGGAAAAATAAGAAAAAATGAAACATTTTTGTGGAAAGTAAAAATTAGGGACAAATACATGTACGTGGGAAATTGCATTAAAACAGCGTTCTTTTTTTACTTCCTATCAATATTTATGGTCGATCACTTGCATATGTCATTTTATTGTTGCTTGGATCGTGTAATGCAGATTTCGACTATTAATAGTTAAAAGAGTTTTCATGGTCGTACCTGTCACGCTACACCAGAGTGCACTATATTGGTTTGATCTGCTGTAGCTAGGCATTGTATACACACCAATAATTACTGGTCGTACGCAGTGTGGAGATGTATATGGTGTCAAGTCTGTCTCTCAAGTACAAAATGTTTACAGCTCTGTACATCATTCTGGTTAGCGCTGTAAAATGTAAGTTGTTTTTTTTTCCTTAGAAAATTGTATTAAAGGTTATATATACGTTTGCAAACAAAAAGGTAAGTTTTAACCATTTACCTAAATCATAAGTATGCTTCAATAATTTCCCTCTGTTAAACATTACCTTATCATTTGTCTCCGTAACACATGTTTTCATTGTTTGTCCAATAAATGTTTTTTTCTATCCATCGGCATTAGTTGTTGGAATGTTGAATTGTTGATTGAATGTTGTAATATTATGCATGTATATTTTGGATTATTTTAATATATGTCTTCATCACAAATTAAAGATCCACTACCTTTCCGAAACAACTTTTAATTTTTAAAATAGGAATGTAAAAACGAGATCAATAATTGTTTAGGGTTGCAAAAGTTATTAACTTACCGTTAATTATACACGTATCATCACCTTCTCGACAATTTGGTTAAAATAAATAAAATGTTTATTTTCATAACGCGGGTCGTTTTATGTTTCCCGTCGTCTTCCTAAATACCGCGCGGTAGTTGACTATCACTGAGCCAGATGGCAAAACAGCGAAATGACTCTCCACTGTTATATATTACGCAGAAAATCTTGGATATGTTTGGTGTTGTAACCTCATCTTAGGCCAACGGTATATACTTTCTGGTGTTATTAATGTTTTTAATGAAACCTTTATGTTTTGCCCTGGAAAGGTATTGGGCCTTTAAAAGTGAGTTTTTTCCCCGTTTGTTTTTACTTTTATCATTTGTTTTAAAATCGTACACGTTAGATTTCCACGTTAACCCTATTTCGTTTGATCGTTTTTCTTATTAAAGTGCATTGTTTGCATTGATTACTTTTATTGTTTGTCATAGTAACATTTTATTGTTTGTCATAGTAACATTTTATTGTTTGTCATAGTAACATTTAATTTTTGTCATAGTAACATATTATTGTTTGTCATAGTAACATTTTATTGTTTGTCATAGTAACATATTATTGTTTGTCAGAGTAACATTTTATTGTTTGTCATAGTAACATATTATTGTTTGTCATAGTAACATTTTATTGTTTGTCATAGTAACATTTTATTGTTTGTCATAGTAACATCTTATTGTTTGTCATAGTAACATCTTATTGTTTGTCATAGTAACATTTTCTTGTTTGTCATAGTAACATTTTCTTGTTTATCATAGTAACATTTTATTGTTTGTCATAGTAACATTTTATTGTTTGTCATAGTAGCATTTTATTGTTTGTCATAGTAACATTTTATTGTTTGCCATAGTAACATTTTATTGTTTGTCATAATAACATTTTATTGTTTGCCATAGTAACATTTTATTGTTTGTCATAGTAACATTTTATTGTTTGTCATAATAACATTTTATTGTTTGCCTCATTTAAATAATATTATTTACCTCATTTTATTCGTTTTTTAGTTCCATTTCACTGTTTGTTTTAGTTACATTTTATGGTTTGTTTTGGTAACAATTTATTGTTTGCCACATTTACATCTAATGCTTTAACTAACTTACATTTCATTATTTATTCTAGTTACATTTTATTATTTGAATTAGTTACATTTATTGTTTGCCTTAGTTACATTTGATGCTTTGCTATAGTTACATTTTATTGTCGGACTCATTTACATTATATGCTTCGACTTAGTTATCGTTAAAGGTATCGTTTACCTTATTTACCTTTCATTATTTGCATTTTATTGTGTACCTAAGTTACATTTTATTGTGTACCTAAGTTACATTTTATTGTGTACCTAAGTTATTTATTGTGTACTAAGTTACATTTTATTGTGTACCTAAGTTACATTTTATTGTGTACCTAAGTTACATTTTATTGTGTACCTAAATTACATTTTATTGTGTACCTAAGTTACATTTTATTGTGTACCTAAGTTACATTTTATTGTGTACCTAAGTTACATTTTATTGTGTACCTAAGTTACATTTTATTGTGTACCTAAGTTACATTTTATTGTGTACCTAAGTTACATTTTATTGTGTACCTAAGTTACATTTTATTGTGTACCTAAGTTACATTTTATTGTGTACCTAAGTTACATTTTATTGTGTACCTAAGTTACATTTTATTGTGTACCTAAGTTACATTTTATTGTGTACCTAAGTTACATTTTATTGTGTACCTAAGTTACATTTTATTGTGTACCTAAGTTACATTTTATTGTGTACCTAAGTTACATTTTATTGTGTACCTAAGTTACATATTATAGCGTGCCTAAGTTACATATTATAGCGTGCCTAAGTTAACATTTCATTAATTGAATTAGTTGCATTTTATTGTTTGTCTAAGCTACACTTTATTTCTTGATTTTGTTACATGAAAGTTGGAATCTCTTGCCTCAGATATACGTTAAGTTTAATCTTACTTTTCCTGATCTTAAAGTAAGAATTTAAGGTTCGCCTGCATTAAGAGTATTGTTTATCGTTTCCATTTGTTACATATTAAGTCACTCGTTTTCCCTATTTACCACTAAAGTATTAATCGCTCCAGAAATCAGTAAGTCTGTATATCTTTTTTTCGACCGCAAGTTGCATCATGTTGTCAGTTACAGGTGCGAGTTATTATATGTTTCTCTTACAGGTTACAGGTAAGGTATTATCGTTTAGTTACGGGTAAGTTTGATTGATACAATGAAAGGTAACTTTAATAAATCTAGTTGTATGTCTATGATATGTACATTAACGACTTCAATTTTGCATCTACCTGTCATTGCCCTGAAGGTACCTACATCATATTTGGAATATAAATAAATCATTATATATGCGTCGATAACAATTTAGATAGCTCACCGTGTAGGTAGGAGAAAGTAAATAGTTCGTGCGTATAAAGCAGTTTAAACAGTATTCAACTTAACAAAACAAACGCTCAATTGAAAGGAGGAGGTGAATGGTGGCCCACAACCGATTTTGATTTAATGTCATATTGTGGTGGGCCAATAATGTCATTTTGGGCTTGAAAAACGATACATACCATCAAGGACGTCTCACGTATAAATCATTAATACCATCAATGCAGCGTAACCTAACACGATTTCCGTAAAAAAAAATATTTTCTTTAAAACTCATTAAAGTTCAGCAAATGAAGTGCTTATAATAATACAAATTGGGTTTATAGTCTTCTGTGATATCAAATTTTACAAAACATATTTAGGTTCAGTATTAATGCAAAAATAAATATCTAAAATGCAGTTTTACGTGTGGAATCATCGATATTTGTTATTATGTTTAACAGTTATTCCTTCTTCACCGGAATAAGAAGCGTGCATGTTTTCAGAATCGTTTCTTGCTTATAAAATAATAAAAGTCAGATTAATATTCAGGTCCGTGTGAACTTTAATTTTGTTTCAGTGTCAGTCGCGGATTTTCAGTACAATACGCTCACCAAAACGTCAGTCAACATGAATTTCTCAGACACCTTAGTAGTGAACGGGGCCATGTCAAAGTTAGACTGTGCGGTCCTCTGTGACCGACACTCGTCATGTCTGGCTATCCGCTGGGACAATGTCAACTCGATATGTGAAGAGTTATCTAGGGATCTCACTCCGGAGACGATATTGTCGCAGGTATCGATATATACAGGTAATAAATATCAAAATTAGTTTCTTTTAGGGTCCGTAAAACAGTGTGACAAAATCTGTTGTAATTACCACAAAAGTTATGCACTTTAACCAAATTATAGGTCTAGAAAATCCTGAGATTCAAAGATATAAATATTATTTTATCATTGTCTTCGGTTCGAATGTAAGTCAAAAGTTACTTTATTGCTTTAAAGTTTTTTGCTACTTGGGATACTTACAATATACGGATATATATTGGAAGGAGAGCGACCATTATTCATAACATACATGTATTTCATATTCTATGTTTGTGTGGAAGAATATTTATTATGTATTGTGCCATATTCCGTATGAAACATAAAAGAAAAAAAAATATTGGAAAAAAAATCTACGACATTGTAAACTATTTAAATCATTTGTGCGGTCAAAAATGATAATTACGGTATATGCTGGAAATGGCTTTAATAGCACGTATAGAAACCTCAATACAATACATCCCGATACAATTTTATTTTAGACCCAATATTTTTCTGTATTAGGTCACTAACAAACTGTGTAACGAATTTATCCCGTCGAAGATCCTTTCAATAAAGTAACTGCAAAATGCATTATGTATGGAAACCAAAACGACTCAAACTTAAACAATTTTCACCTTATTGAAAACTCGAATGCGTTGTCATGGTCCATTTCAGTTAAATAATCCTAAATAAGTGTTGCCGATTTCGGTTTGCTTTGAAAGTGGTCATCAGTACTATCATTCATTTTGTCTCCATATCATTTAATTGCCGTCGTCGCGAAGCGTTACATGACCGCCATCTTGTTGCTAATGACGTTAGGGGCAAAGAACGATAACTCTATCGTCCAAACCTAATACGATATCTACTAACCTAATACGACTATATATTGGATATCACGTGACGTCATTTTAACCAATAGGAATACAAGATTCTTATCTGAGGCGGGATAAATGAGTATGTGTACTGAGTCATTTTAGGCAAAGAAGGGCGAAGCATGAGTTTCTCACGAACGAACGCTTTCCAAGTGAAGATTTTAAAAAATATATATAGAAAATATGGAATGTTTTATGGATAATGGTCGCTCCTCTTCCAATACATATCTGTATACACGTGTACCGCTTTTTGTACGATTATGACATCTGTTTGTGATGGGGAAATCTTAGTTAAGCTGAAAAAAAATCTTAACAATCCAAGTTCTATACATACATTAAAATTATGTCCATTTTATTACACAATACGTAAGGGATACAAGCCTCAAACTGTCTTTTATGTGAAACATTGGACCGTTTGTAGCACGTCAGCGCCGAAGACGGTCCAATTATATATTTCACATCTTAGGCAGTTTGAGGCTTATATCCTACTTGAATTTAAACACAGACCCTTTTAATTTGTGTTAATATTGGACAATTCGCAGTCCCTTGTCGCAAAATAATATAGCTTCTATGGATATTTCGTGCTGGAATGTATCTATTGTAGTAAAGTGCTACCATGAATATATATCTCGAATCTGTCATCATTTTGGATTTTACTTATATGCGGAGAATACAGTCAATGGCATTTACATGTTAATATACACTTGTAGTAATATATCTAAGAAAAACATGGATTTTGAATTTCTGTATTCATTATTTTAATATTGTTTATTTGAATCACTTGTTTACTAAAATCCCAATCACTTGGTGTTGCCCAATATGTTACATTTGATAGTATATTGTCAACCTATAGCTGACCGATACGTTCGAACTAATTGGACAGCTACAAGTAAAGAATGAACTACAAAAGGTAACTCATGGATAATGTACTATTACAACTGTATTTTATACACAGAAAAGTTTGTTTCATTCGGGAATCTAACCATTACCAATATTTCGTTTATAGCCAAGCAATGTACTTTTTCGTTAATGAAACACCCATCTGAACCGATACAGGATTTCCGTTAAGTTGTTAACATAGCGCTGTCATTTAACAGGGGAGGTGGAACAATGAAGATGGGCTTTAACATTGATCGGTGAAACACATCAGATATTTTAAAAAGTATTTTCTTTATTTGCCACATCATAATTAAATACACATCAGAATTGCATTGTAAGCAAATACCAACAATATTATGGGGGGAAATACAAAATCGATACAATGCCATACCAAATGTAGTACCAGAGTTTACTTTTTAAATTCTAAATTCTATAAATTCCTAGCTAACAATTCTGGCATAAATCATGCAGTGTAAGGATTTCTCCTTGAAACGCCTACGTGAATAATAACATATTCTATTTGAATGCACTATTTACATTTGCAATAAACCAATATTTCACATTTTTTGTTTGTTGCCTAGTAATTAGAGTAATACATAAATAGGTAATACATTATTATAAAAGCATTACTAGTAGTATATGTGTCTCTTTAGTTCCAACTTGACCTCAATTTGATCTCGTACTTGATCTATCTGAATACCTGTGTAACTTAAATAATTTACTCATTACTTTTAAGACAATAGGTAAGGACACATGTCAGATCATTTTACTCCTGAGTGGAATATTTCATTGAAGATTATTGGAATCGGTCAGAGCATAAACTAATTTCACTTTCGAAATGGACATATCCTAATGTATTTTATCGGGATCTTTCACAAAATGTGTTAGATAAAATATTAAAACATTAAAAAGATAAGCAACATGTTGATAATGTCTCACTGGTACTAGCGAGTTAAAATATTTTGATTACAAAACAGAAATGTATTTTAAGAAGGCAACGGATGAACTGGAGAGAAAACCAAGACTCGGGATGTGATAA
The DNA here is from genome assembly GCF_041381155.1 of Argopecten irradians. NCBI lineage: Eukaryota > Metazoa > Mollusca > Bivalvia > Pectinida > Pectinidae > Argopecten > Argopecten irradians. The sequence goes on along the minus strand of NC_091135.1, from coordinate 28,253,973 downwards.
ACTAAAAGCAGCGAGAGAAGAACAAGGATCAGTGCAACTTCGGTCGTCAGCATCCGAAGTGATTACATGTTTCTATAAAACATATGTAGAATTAAATAAATGCACTTCATCTCTCTATCTCGGAAAATATGTACAAGTAAATATGTATATCAATGCCATTTTGAGTTCCTTGTTATAGTATCAATTATAATTCTGTAGGGAGAGGGCTTCCTATAAGTTGGGAAATTCGTGCCCAATCCCATTGTATATAAATATCGCAATAAAATGTTTCAATCCAATTTCAGGTCTGTGGTGGGTTGGTGCCACCTTGATAGACAGTACGTGGACTTTGACGACAGGAGAAACACTGAACCCTACCATCCCGATAGTCATCGATGACACCTTTACTTGTCTCTCATTCTTCTTTGGAAATCTCCACGACAGTAACTGTTCATGGGCAGCATTTTTTATTTGTGAAAAGTGACTGTGTATGAAAACACTGAATGGAACAGAAAAAGACTACATGTTTCAATCTGATTTAGTATCATACCGTCTTGTGTATACGTTTTATCACAAACTGGCATTCCCATGTCTAAATAACTGTAGCAAATGGCAGAGTCGACCAATTTAAATTCGAGAGAGGAGTTCCTTATTTTTTTTATTAAGATTGGTCACAAAGCAACATAACTCGAAAATGATTCCAATGAGTTCCAATTAAAATGAATGTGAATAACTTTGCGGACTTTAACGCAAGTCCGGTTTAAATACTGGTCGGTCTTTATTCATATGTTCTGTTTGATGCAAAGAGAAACTTTACCAATCCAAATTTCAGTGCAACTGGATGCTTAACGAAAATTGAAGAAAAAAAATTAACGTTTAACCAAAAATAAAAACCATAACCGGTTACCAAGTTCTAACCGAATGGTAGCAACCTTGTCAAAAGTGGACTTTAATGCAAATGCTGACGCCTTCGTCTGAAAAGCAGCATCTTAGTCTTGTCTTACTCGACTATAGAATCCTTGCGGAAGTAATTGACAGCTATGAAAATAAAAAATGAAAACAAAACTTATGTATCATAACATGTATCTAGATTATGCTTTCAGGACTAAATTTTGACGATTAAAGTTGTTACTGTAATTTCTATTTTGCAATATGTTTTGGAGGCATATTTCTCAAATATCGTTTGTACATAGTATATAATGAGTTTTAATTAAATACAAATTGCATTTTATAGCAAATGATAAAAAAAGATGGACGACAGGCGGCAGTCTTGGATAATGTTATTGCTATTTCTGATAAAGTACTGAAGGGAAGGGATCTTTCTAAATTTGTATTTGATATGTACAATCCTTATTTAGCATATTGTAATTAGGGATCTATTGGACATCAATATGGCCAAAATTTGGCCTACCATACACAAAAATACTGCACAAAGAAAACCCTATTCATTTTCCGAAGGAAACAAATAAACTACTGTATTCCATACTAGTAGTCTTTCGAGTAATAATTCGAGTAAGTATATTAGCCCTCGAAAATTGGAAGGGGGAAAAGATGCTAATAGGGATCGATGCGGCACTTCTGGGGCCAAATACAGCAAGTACAATGTACACTGTTCTTGTTGGTTTTACATTGTTACTCAAAAGAACTCACAGAGAGAGATGTTGGAAAATGCTTTAATCATAAATATAATCAAAATCAAGAAAATAACAAATATGCATTCCAAACACTATCAGCTGTGTTTACCTCTCTTGGCTTTGCTTTCATCTGTACTAGTTATCTGTAACACAAAACAAATAGCACTTTATGCTACATTCTCAACATTTCTCTATAGATTGTCTCCTTAGAAATATATTAACAGGAAAAAGTTTTGGAGCAAAGAAAGTGAATTTTAATGCACTTTGTTTTGAAAATGATAATTGTTGTTTTTTCAATTCAAAATAGGTCAAGCACAGGAAATGGGCTTGTCACAAGAGAAATGACCCAAATTCATACTAAATAAAATGTCCTCTAAGTGTGATGTTAAGTTAGTGTTTGTTTTGTAGTTAAACATCAGATCCTTTAAATTTCTAATAGGTTTTGTCTAAAAAATATGTATTGATCAATTTTCAACAAAATGTTTGCCTGTCCTTTGAAGAAATGTCTGTTGTGTTACCAGAATAATTTTGGTTCAAATGATGCATCACTATGAAGGATAAGTACTATTACCCATAATGTATTAACTAAGCATCGATATATATATCTACTCCCTATTTATTTGGCACATGATGATTTAAGTGTAAGAGAGGGAGTTTTTTTAATTCAATCAAATCAATGACAAGTTTTGCTATCAATGAACATTCAGTGTTCATGCATATGGTGTAACCAAATATTTTGAACCTTGACATGTATTTTCACTAAACCTCTTTGTTGTATTATAAAGGAACTGCTATTTTGATCAAATTGAGATGTTACAGTTTGTACTATGATGAAGAGTAGATATGAAAATCTTTACAAATTGAAGAAAACTTTTGTGGTGTTTGGTAACACCAAATACAGTAACACCACTGTCAAATTTTGGTCATACCCCAGACATAAGAGATTCATTTGAGAAGAAAATTAAGACACCTTGTCATTAAAAGGTATAATATTTTATGTATATATCTCCATAAATAAATTTCAAAATAATGAATCACAAATACAATCGGCAACAGTACCACCACATTTAGTTTTGGTAACACTGTGGACAAACATGGTATTAACACCACAGACAAGTACAAAGAAATACTGCTTTTCATTCCTTTCCTAACATTAGATATCTTTGGAACTCTTTGATATCAAAGCATTTTGTCTACCTAGTCCATTTTTAATCTCTACTGAATGTCATAATGATGATCAAGAACCATACAAAACTTTTCAATCGGGTAACACCATGGACAAATGTCTGTTATGTTACCTTTGTCAGCGGTATTCAATCAATGTCCATAGTGTAACCAGGACAAAAATGTAACAAAATGATTAGTTAAAGATGAAATTTAAAGCATGTTAACAAACAAAAAGTGCCCAAATTATTGAAAGACCTAAACATAATATTTGTCTCAAAAGAATATTCTTTTGAAGTTATTTTATATGATAAAATTAAAAGTACTTGTATGCAATAAAAGTCCAAAGATGTTGACTAGTGAGATATTATTTGCCAGCAGATTACAGAGTATTAAAGTAATATAATTTATTATGAGCATTACTGTGACTTAGTATCAAAGTATCAAATGAAATGAACAGTTATCAAATCATTAATAGATTTTAAAATAGGATATTGTAGTATTTAAGTATGGTAACACCATGGACATTTGACCTTGACATGTGATCTTTTGGATGTCATCGGTGACTAATTGGGAACTTATCAATAACTACCAATATTATTTTGATATCTACAATGACCATTCTCTAAGTTTCTGAATTAAAGTTATCCATTTATGGAGGTAAGTTTTTCAGTTTTCTTTATGTTGGATTTGGAACATTTCTGAGAATCTTTACTATATTGAAATACATAAAAACATGGCTATATACACTATTTATCCTATCCTATATTTACCTGATGGACACGTTTCCTAATCTGTGATCTGCTCTTTTCCACCGACTCCTCTGTTTCTGTAGGTTTCACTGGTTCCTGTACACTATCCTGTCCCTTGGCTACAGGACCATGTACTTCTCCAAGCTTTAAGGCATTTCTTCTCAGCTCTTCATTCATTTCATCTTTCTGAGTATTAACTTTATTATGTACAGTCTTTTTTGATAAATTCATCATCTGTCGTGGCACAAATTTAGGAGGTGCAGTTTGTGGTTTGAATGTCCGCACAATAACACCTGCCTGAGTTTTAACTTCAGGTTTCTTCTGATAGCTGTCACATTTTGTGTTATTTCCTTTCCTTTCTTTGTCAATGTCTGCACTATCTCCTGTTGAAATCTTTCCTTGCTGAACCATTTCCTTGAAATCATTGTTATCATTCGGTACATGGTCGGATATCACATTGGGATTTCTTTTGTTGCTTTGCTGTATATAGTCACTTGAGTAGTGTTTTGTCTCATCATTAAAAATCCGAGCATCATATTTAGCTGGATACACAGAGTGAGCTGTTCGTACTCGAGCAAATTCATAATCTGATGCAGAACCATGTAAATGTTTTCTGTCAGTCATCTGTTTTGGGGGAGGAGGAATCCATAGCTGTTGCTCTTCCTCCATCGGCAGGATACCCTTGTGATATGGAGGTACGCGGGAGTCAACCTGCAGAGTTCTGTCAGCTTGAGTTTCTGTGGGAATAGTTTTATCAATGGGAACAACAGTTTCTGAAAGCTTACTCCCTTGGCCTGACTTTGTAAACTGACTATTAGAAGATCTCTGGTTTGACCTGTTATCTTGCCCATTTGAACCCTGGCCTGAAATATGTGACTGAGACTGGCCATATTTAGACTTTGAGTTTGAACTTTGAACTTGAAAGCTTGAACCTGAAAGACATGACTGTGATTGGACGGAAGTAGCATAGTTGTCCATGCTTGGTTTGCCACTCTCAGCTTCTGAAAAAGTCAATAACAAGATTAAGTATAAATCGCTAGGATTTTATATCAAAACAAAGATATATATTGATAATTGTCTGTACTATGATACAAAGATATTGTCTGTACTATTGTATGAAGATGTACACTCCAGATTTGAGAAATGCAGGCTTCAGCTTAAAACTAAATATCAAAATGAAAAATATTTTTGATAATGTGACAAAACCAATACGGTTTAGTTCCATTATAATTTCTCTCAAAATAATTAAAATACAAAGACCAGAAAGTACATTAATGTCAATATGTGTGTGGATAGAAACCTACCATTCCTCCTGATTCTTGCAGCTACAGCTTTGCGTCTATCCTGTAGTTTCAGACGAGTTTCTTCCACAGATTCATATTCTGGTGCATAACACACATGAAGGATTCCACCATAAAACGACCAATCGTCCAATTTTCTCCTAGCAATTCTGAAAATGTTATGCATTACTTTAAACAAATTAGACAAGAAATTTCGCTATTGATATTCAGATATTTATTTGATCCTCATATCACAAGAATAATATGCAAATCTATAATTTGTCAATGTGCATCATTCTTATCAGTCTCCAGAATGCCCCAGTATGTTCTATAACAATATTTGATACACCCAATCTGTAACAAGTGTTGTATGAACAGAAACATGCATGGCAGACAGTGATTAGATGGTTTCCTTATTTTGTAATACAAATGTATTAAACAAAAATGCAACAGCATTTAGCTGCTTTTATGGGTGAAATTTGTTTTTGTCATTTTCTATGTGAAATTAAATAATTTCTTATGCAGAATTATTTTCTGTGGTTGTGTGCCTAAATAAAGAGGTTGTTAATGACAAAAATGTGTTTTTGCATTCTCCTGTATTTGACATTTATATGCCAGCTTAATTGTCTTTATTTCCCTATATTCTATTCTTGTTTAAAGTGGAATCCCTTTTACTGGCCAGGTATACATTTGAACTATGCTGAGTAAAGCAATGTGATTAGTGAGAAATTAGAAAAGTTCCTTTTACCTAGCTGATTGGATTCGTTCATATTTGATGAGATATACATCTGTGAATTTGTCAGCTGTTGGGTACTCATCCAGAAATCTGTACTCTGATATGGCTCCATATAGAGCACATAACTTGATGAGCTCCTGTGTTGCTCCTACAGCTGGTACACCCTGTATCAGAAGGTATCTAGACTCAAGGTTAACAGTGTACACCTGAAAATGAAACTTTAATCATGAGGAATGCCTCAAAAGATTTACATTATAAATAACTACACTGCATAAAACAGAACTGTTTTAAGATAATTAAAAAAATGGTTAAATATAGTAACAGAATATTTCAGCTCTTTTTCGACAAGCAAAGCACGTCGAAAATCAAAGCTCTGTTCGGGTAACGTGTATGTGAACTTAGTACATACTGAGATTGATGACCTGCATGCATGGATGGCTAAGATTTTTTCATACATTTGGATTAACTTGTTCTGGTTTATGTGTTGCCTAGGCGCTGCTCTTTAACTAATGCACATTTTTTATTTTTCCAAAAAAAAGTACTATAAAAAAATACTAAAACTTTTGAAAATTAAAGAGACAATTCACTCAGGCTAATTCTTTTACATAACCAAGAAGCAAAATATGGCATAAATGATAAAATTTCTTATGAAACATATAAAATATTGACAAATTCAACGTCATTGTTTAGTATTTTAATCTATACCGTTGTAATTATAAATCGTTGATCAATACGATTCAGCAGGTAAAATATGTTCGCTGTATCTATACCCGAGCCAACGTCACGCACGTTTAACAAATGAACTGCATAACCACTGAGGAGGTGATAAAATGATTTTTTTAGACGAGCCAATTCACCTAATAAGGTAAACACACTATTGTCAGAGCGATTTGAGCAGTTTTAGACAAAAATTGCATTACTCTACGAGCAAGGGACAGGGTTCGGCATACAAGAAGTTCGACCACAATGTGTAATGGCGGACAGCGAGCGAGTTTGAACACTCCACACGCATTTCACCACCATGGGCTTTTCTGGCATATCACAGTAAAACCGACTGATCTAATTTCCATTAGAACTGCGTTTTTTCCGATATATGTACAAATTTTAATGTTCTCTAAGACTGAATTGTCCCTTTAAACACTATGGAGAATGCAGTCAAATATCCACCAAGGATTCGCTTACGCGGCACCCCAGCCCTGTGGCACTGCATGGACACAGAAAATCAATGTTCAAATCCGAATTTTTTAGTTCTGTTTAAAATAAAAGTTTTATTATGCTAAATTATTATCAGATCAAAGCATGTTGTTGTTTTGTACAGTGACTCTCTAGTTTCTCAGACTAGATTTCTAGATATATTGCAAGTAGAAATTTGTTTGTTTGACTCAATGAGGAGTATAATAGGCTGTAAGTCTGCTTTAAAGTATGTCCTTTTGTTTTTAAGTAATGTTTTCGTCTTGAAATAGAAAAGAAAATAAACAATAAGAGCTTTGCTCTTTCCATGCCGTGCATGATTCATATTAAACATACTGCTTATCTGAAAATTCAAACAACCTAATTTGTAAACTTTTTTTTTTAAATTTGAGTGTACGGATGAATAAGCTTTCATCTAAATGAAGTTTCCATATGAAACCGTATACATTGATTTAAATGTGAAAGAGCTAGGGGCCAATAGACATCAGGAACATTATAAAGCAGGCTGGGCCAAAACCAACGAAGAGGTCACTCATCTAAGAGCAGGATTTGCATGATACTGGTTACCTACACTGTACGACTCAGGTTGTGATAATTTCCGTTGCAAGTTACAACAGTAGTAAGATAGTTAATGGGACCCAACCAGTAGTCGTGGTGGAACAGTAATAGTGATTGTGTGCATATTCTACTGTGTGTCCAGATTTCCGAATGTCTGGGAGAGTGGAGCTGCTGGCGAATTACATTTGTATAATTACACTAACAATGTTTGAGGTATAGCATGACAAGACACTTTTTATCATTACGTCGTGTCTAACGATATCGATATTGCCCATCAGAAATTTCTCAATATCGATGTCTAATATTGTTGGATTACTGGTGAATACTTCATGATCATGGTGTTGTTTTGTTTATGTGGAAACAGTGTGTTTCATGAGATGCAAACAATTGTTTTTCTCAAATCACGACTACTTTTCCTTCGCGACTACTGATAGAGTCCCAGTTGTCATACTGTTGTAGCGGGATTGGACTGGGTCTCATCTCCGGACCACTAATTATATATAACAGGCTAACAATGTTACTGTCAAAATGTGTAAGGGTGTCTCTGCTGTGAGAGACAGCGTATCTTGAGCTAAATTACAATATGACATATTCAGATATATATTTTAAATGACATTACTTTTACCGCCTTTGGGTTTCTCCCCTCTCTATAGACCGGTCGGGTGCTACAAGTTTCCCCTCGAACGTGATGGAGAGGGACATTCATGGGCGCAGCCATATTGAATACAATGATTTTACTTCGCTAAAGGTGTATCACTGTCAAAATATGTGCAAATGTGACAATTTTAAGAATAATACCGGTTAAAACAGATTGAATATTTTATTATGATAAAAATAAAAGCAAACATAACCGGAAGAGTTGTATTTTGTGAAATTTCCATGCAGTTCATTCGTTTTTTACTGAAGGGCATTGCTCGGTGTAAGTACCGCCTAGTTCCGGTTTCGGTTTGTGAGCAAGGTACACTACGTAGGTAAATGTACACGTAATGTTTCTTGTAGGTCTCACCGGAGGCATAGCCTCCGGCAAATCAACGGTCTCCAAAATTTTATCAGATCTTGGCTGCCAAATCATAGACGCAGATAAATTAGCCCGGCAAGGTAAATTCAATTCAATTCTTTTATTATTTTAGGCTTTACAGCCCATCAGTACAAAATACAACATTTTTACAGAGAAGGTGTGGCATTTTCATTTGTGACCCGTTTTCACAGGCACTGCACTAAAGCAGTGTAGAGAGGATAGGGCTGTGGATTGTCTAACATGTGGCGATCCGATCCGATCCACGATTCAGGGTTGACGAGCAAAAGATTCAATTGAAGTAAAACTGTTTTTATTGATAAATCAATAATGGCTCTATACATTGATAAATGTTTGATTGATAATAAAACCAATTTTAGCAGTTTTACATTCCTTATAATTAAGCAATAGAGTTACAGGTGAAGTACAGCAGGATTCAGTTACTGTAACTGTAAAAAAAATCAAATCATTTGAATTTTGAAATGACGTCATCTCAAAAACACTAGTGCACATCAATTACGGCATGAATCAAAGTCAAACCATCTGTGAACAGGTACACTGTATATATAAATTATCATGGTAAGGCATAAAACACCATATCAAAACATTTCATTGTTACTTTTATTTTGTTCAAATACAGAAAAACTTTGAAATTAAGTAAAAAATATATCTATAAGAGTAATTACAATTTAATTTGGTTCTAGGCCTATAATTTTTTATTTTTAATCAGATAAACTCACAACATATAAAAGAACATCCGTACAAAGCCATTATAAGTCAGACCCAAACTGGAGTACTGCTCCTCCGTATGGGACCCACACCAGACAAATCAAATCATGCAAATCTAAAAAACACAACGCAGAGCAGCACGCTACACAACAAGCAGATATACCACAACACAAGTTCAGTACAAGACATGATGGAAAACCTCAACTGGACCTCACTACAAACACGCAGAACAAGAACACATTTAATTTAATTTTATAAAATCATACACCATCATGTGGCAATAAACTATAGTCAAATTCTTAATCTGACAGATTTCAGGACTAGACAATCACACCCATTCACATATAGACATATAGCTGCCAACAAGGACATATTCAAACACTCATTTTTTCCACACATAATTAAACAATGGAACATCCTACCGGTGGCTACAGTACAAAGCACTACACTAGAGGTCTTCAAGTCACATATCCTTAAAACAGAACTTGAAGACCTAAACTCCACTCCCTAAAATTTATATTATTTTTATCTTATAACTGTCACTAAAAGAAAATAATAAAAAAATAACATGCACCTTCAAGATCACTGTAAATAACTTCACTCTTTTTTTTTCCACAATCATGCCTCTGCAAATCCGCACAATATTATCATCGGCATCGATGGAATTGTGTTCTTTATAAGAAGAAGAAGGTGATTTATGATTTTGACTCATGATTAGCCTAAGTTACCTTTCGTTTTTGACATGGGGTTCACATCAACAGTACTCAGTTGCCTAATATAGTATATACATATTTTTACATATTTCCGACCCGTAATGAAAACGAAATCGATAATAATCTTTTACATCTTTAGAAGTCAATGATTATGTTTTATCATTATTATTTTATGAAGAATTCACAACATCGCATCGAAGCGTGGGTACGAAAATAACATGTTGCTAGCTTTACTTCACACAGCTTTTGTGTACTTCCGGTCTACTTCAAAGAGAAAACATCGATGATATTCAGACTTTAGACTTAAGTGTACATTCCTTCACATTTTTAGCCCTATTCAAATCGCCCTGCGTGCGTGGTCCATCGTCCGTCCGTAAACAATGCTTGTTATCACTATTTCTAAAAAACTGCTGCAGGGATTTTGTTCAAACTTCACATGGAGGGTAACCTTGGTTCCTATTTGTGCTATACAGATTTTGAGGCTTATCGGAAAAACAAGATGGCCGCCCGGCAGCCATCTTTGATTTTGGCAGTTGAAGTTTGTTATCGATATTTCTTGAGAACTACTGAAGGGATTTTGTTCAAACTTCACATGGAGGGTAACCTTGGTCCCTATTTGTGCCATACAGATTTTGAGGCTGATCGGAAAAACAAGATGGCCGCCAGGCAGCCATCTTTGATTTTGGCAGTTGAAGTTTGTTATCGATATTTCTTGATAACTGCTGAAGGAATTTTATTCAAACTTCACATGGAGGTTACCCTTGGTCCCAAGTTGTGCATATTGCATTTTTGGACCAATCGGTGAACAAGACGTCCGCCAGGCCGCCATCTTTGATTTTGATAGTTAAAGTTTGTTATGGCTATTTCTCAGATAGTACTGAAGGGATCTGTCTCAAATTTCATATGTAGGTTCCCCTAGGGACCTAGTTGTGCATATTGCATTTTGGGACCGATCGGTCAACAAGATGGCCGCCAGGCAGCCATCTTGGATTTTGTTATTCAAAGTTTGTTATTGCTATTTCTCAGAAAGTACTGAAGGGATCTGTCTCAAAATTCATATGTAGGTTCCCCTAGGGCCCTAGTTGTGCATATTGTGATTTGGGACCGATTGTTCAACACAATTGCTGCCTGGCAGCCATCTTAGATTCTATATTCAAAGTTTGTTATCGCTATTTCTCAGAAAGTATTGAATGGATCTTTCTCAAATTTCACATGTAGGTTCCCCTAGGGCCCTAGTTGTGCATATTGTGATTTGGGACCGATTGATCAACAAGATGACCACCAAGGAGTCATCTTGGATTTTGATAGTTGAAGTTTGTTACTGCTATTTCTCAAAAGGTACTGAAGCGATCTGTCTCAAATTTTATATGTAGTATTAATTGTTTGAAAAAGTTTAAAAAGTAGAGAAAAGATCCATCTTTCCTTTGTCAGATATAGATCATTCTTTGGTGGGCGCCAAGATCCCTCTGGGATCTCTTGTTGAGCTATGACAGCATTAAAGAAGGTATTATTTTTTGCTTTTGAAAGATCGCGATCCACAAATTTTATATCAGGAGTAACGAATATTCGTATCCGATCTTTCTCAATAATTCGTGAATACTCAAGTACTCGGATACTTGTTACAGCCCTAAGAGAGGACAGGTTATATATGTAACACATGTATAATATAATACACAGAGATTAACTACGCCTTTTAACATTTATGTCACTTGCTAAAACTGCAAGTGTCGTAAATTTGAACTTGTTAAAATATCTCTTAATTTACTTGTAGTTAAATCCCCATATTCAAAGTATATTTTATTTCATCTAAATTCTAATAATATGATTTATTTTTCATGATTTTACAAGGTTCAATGCTAGGGCCACTTCTCTTTGTCATCCTCATTGATTAATATAATGGGCTCCCAAATCCAGTAAACTCTGAGATATATCTTTTTGGAGACGACACAAAAATTTTCAAAAGAAAGTAGGAAAATTGATTTGGACACGGTCACACCATGAGCAAATGGAGTGAAGATTGGTTAATGAAAATGCACCCTGACAAAATGTAAACACATGCATATTGGAAAGTCTTCAGTTATAAATCACCATTACAACTTAACAAATAAACAACTTCTAACTACAACAAGTGAGAAAGACATTGGAGTAACTATAGTATCAGATTTAAGCTTTGAAAACCATATCAGCAACAAAGTCAAAAAAGCCAATTTAATGTTTGGTTTGCTATATATATATATACAGAACATTTTATTTTATGGACACAAAGTTATTTATACCATTATACAAATCACTTGTCAGGTCCCAGCTAGATTAATTTCGCAAGTATAATCTGGTTTCCAAACAAAAACAAGGAAATCAACCTGATAGAAAGTGATCAACTACGTGTCACCAGATGCCTGCCCGGACTACAGAAATTGCCATACGAGGAAAGGCTGAAAAAACTGAAATTGCCCAGTTTATTCTTCAATGGCTATCTCATACTGATAATTCTGACAACATTTGACTCATTTCCTATTACAATGACCAAATAATGCTATAAAAAATGTGTTTTCCTGATATAAACTATAGTAAACTTTACACGCTCCCCAGGGTCATATAATTTACAATTTTTGTAAAGGACCTTAAGACCTTTCTATCTATGAAGAGAATTTGATTCTACCACATCTGTGAGTGGAGAAGAAGATTTTTGAAATTGTACCCCTTTTGGCCCCTCCCACAGCCCCCTGGGGGTGGGGACCATATAATTCACAATTTTGATTGGCCTTATGCCTATAGAAGGTTTGTGCAAAATTTCATTGAAATTGATTCTGTAGTTTTGGAGAAGAAGTCGAAAATGTAAATTGTTTATGGACATACAACGCATGACACATGATGGACGACGACAGACAAAAGGGGATTAGAATAGGTCACTTGAGACCTCTTCTCAGGTGATCTAAAAATCTTTAAGTCCATTTCAAAATTCTATGTGTACAGAGTTATTTCTTAGCTACTCTTCATAAAATAATATTGTCTTCTTTTATTTAAAATAGTTGTTTCACCCGGAGCTCCAGCATGGAAGAAAATTCGACAACATTTTGGAGACAAAGTTTTGTTGGAAAATGGAGAACTTAACAGAGAAAAACTCGGAGAGATTATTTTTGCTGATCCTGAGAAAAGACGACTTCTGAATTCACTGACGCATCCAGAAATTCATAAAGCCATGTTGTGGAAGGTCTTCAGCCTGTTTACCACAGGTACACATAATAATGATATTATGTTAGCTGTTATGAAACAAAAGGGAGGAGCATTTATTAGGGAACCAAAATAAAAGTTGTGGACAAAAAACCTCTTTAAAATGTCATATTTTTTAACTCGATCTCTTCGTCCTCATGGCACATTAGTCTGTCACAGTGAACATACATATGCCTACAGGTGTAAAACATGGTTAAATCTATGGGATTAGCATTTAGAGAACTCAACTCTTTCTTCAGAAAAAAGGGAATGGTGCTTATAGGGGAGGGTGCTAATAACGGTAATTATGGTATGGTCTGTGATCTTGGTAAAGAAATTAAAGGTCATTTCTTGACTGTCCAAGATAAGATATTTATATTTTTATGTAACCGCAATTTGTCATGATAATTCACTCTCAGGTTATTGTATAAATGTGCCTGAACTAGTATTTTTTTCATTGTAATATCAAAAATGTTAACATCATCAATGATTGATAGTGAATGACTTCATAATTGTGCTTGAAAATTGCTGCTTGCAGAAGAGACCACTGTTGAAACTGGATATGTGATCTCTGATGTCAGAATCCTTCATGCTTTCCCCTTTCTACATTTGTAGCATAAACTATTGACTTAAAATTCATAATTGTCTGTTGATCAGTATTGTTATGCATGTATCTTAATTGCTGTAGTACATGGACCCTTCTGGTGAATTCAGTAGAACACACTTAAATGTAGGCCGAGGTTTAATTTATGGCACCAAAATCATTACAGCATTTATTATAGAACAGTAAATAATTCATGTTTGCATTTCAGTTGGTCTAAAACTTTGATAAAGTTTTTGATTTACATATATATATTTTTTGTTGTCCATTGCTTCATTCATTCTTTCTTTTCCGGCACTTCCTACCAAACAGCTGGCAAGATTCCTAGACTCCATATCAATATGATTTTCCATCACCCAGCACATACAATTATCCATTCCATGTCACATCTCGGCTACCCTAAGATATTTCCATTTCCATTCCATGTTTGCTCTTCACTGTCCTAATTAAGATATTTACATTTCCATTCCATGTCACCTCTTGACTGTCCTAATTACGATATTTACATTTCCATTCCATGTCACCTCTTGACTGTCCTAATTAAGATATTTACATTTCCATTCCATGTCACCTCTTGACTGTCCTAATTAAGATATTTACATTTTCATTCCATGTTACCTCTTGACTGTTCTAATTAAGATATTTACATTTACATTCCATGTCACCTCTTGACTGTCCTAATTACGACATTTACATTTCCATTCCATGTTACCTCTTGACTGTCCTAATTAAGATATTTACATTTTCATTCCAGGTCACCTCTTGACTGTCCTAATTAAGATATTTACATTTTCATTCCAGGTCACCGCTTGACTGTCCTAATTAAGATATTTACATTTTCATTCCATATCACCTCTTGACTGTCATAATTAAGATATTTACATTTTCATTCCATGTTACCTCTTGACTGTCCTAATTAAGATATTTACATTTTCATTCCAGGTCACCTCTTGACTGTCCTAATTAAGATATTTACATTTTCATTCCAGGTCACCGCTTGACTGTCCTAATTAAGATATTTACATTTTCATTCCATATCACCTCTTGACTGTCCTAATTAAGATATTTACATTTTCATTCCATGTCACCGCTTGACTGTCCTAATTAAGATATTTACATTTTCATTCCATGTCACCTCTTGACTGTCCTAATTAAGATATTTACATTTTCATTCCATGTCACCTCTTGACTGTCCTAATTAAGATATTTACATTTCCATTCCATGTCACCTCTTGACTGTTCTAAATCAGATATTTATAACTCATTTCAGGTCACCTCTTGACAGTACTAATAAGATATTTATATTTCCATTCCATGTTAGCTCTTGACTGTCCTAATAAGAAATCTCCATTCCATGTCATACCTTGGCTGTCCTAATTACAATGTTAGATTTACATTTTCATTCCATGTCACTTCTTGACTGTCCTAAGATATTTACATTTTCATTCCATGTCACTTCTTGACTGTCCTAAGATATATACATTTCCATTCCATGTCACCTCTTGACTGTCCTAAGATATTTACATTTTCACTCCATGTCACTTCTTGACTGTCCTAAGATATATACATTTCCATTCCATGTCACCTCTTGACTGTCCTAAGATATTTACATTTTCATTCCATGTCACTTCTTGACTGTCCTAAGATATATACATTTCCATTCCATGTCACCTCTTGGCTGTCCTAATTAAGACATATATATTTCCATTCCAGGCCATCCCTTTGTTGTCCTAGACATTCCCCTTCTGTTTGAGACCGGCAAAGTTCTTCCTTACATGACTTACACAGTCGTTGTCAACTGGTATGTATTTACCTCACAGATCATTGTAGTTTTTCAACCTTACAGATTGCAAAAAAAAGTTTTGTGTTCAGTCTAGGTACCTGAATATATGCCTTTATTTTATATAGGTACGTTTTGAAAAAAAGAAGTAGTACATGTACCTATTATTATAGTTGGCTTGGATTGCCATTGCATTTGTCTGGTTAGGAACCTGCATACAGATACTCACTCATAACATGTGCATGTCACTTTAATTTCATCACTTAATTGGCCAGTTCAGTTTTACAATGTAATAATAATGTTTTAGTACATCACATGATAATTACTAGGAATGCGGTTGGATAACAGCCATGGTCTATTTTGCGACAGTTCCCTGTCCTTCTTGACTACAAGAGACTATACCTGACTACGGGAACTATACTAAAGTATATTCCCCCAGGAATGAGCATGCGACCAAATATATGACGTCATAATGAATGTCATGTGACGTACTAAATCTATATGGCCCTTTCCCTTGGGAACAGTTCTCCTGTAGTGTTGTTTGACGAGGTATAGTCCCCTCGTTTTCGACTCAGGGATTATACCTCGCCAGACAACAATAAAGGAGAACTGTTAAAAATTATAACAAAGTGGGGGCACTTATAAGATAACCAAAATGGAAGGTATGAATGACAAACCTGTAAAAGAAGTCAGCCATATTTAAACTCTCTCTGTACTCATGGCACATTAATCTGTCAAAGTAATATATCCCTACACATTCTTTCCTTTGAGATGCATTATTACATTACGATTCACATGAGAAAGACCTACAAGTTCATGTATGGGATACAGTTCCAATGTTATCATTAAACACCTGTAAAACTTTCATAAATCCATTGGAGTAGTGGGGCCGAGTTAGTTTATAGAACTTCAATTTATCCTCCAGAAAACGGGAGGGGCACTTAAAGGGGTAAGGGCGCTAATTACGAACTGTAATTAGAAAAGGATTAAATCAGAAAGCAGAAGGCCACCATACTTTTGTTTCTAATACTTGATATGAAATATAACCATCATAATCCAGTATTGTAGTTTGAATGACCTTGTTTTTATTAGTGTATAAGTTAATGTGTAGGATATATAATCAAATTACAATCCATGTCTTCAATGCACTAAATGATAGCTTCATAGTGCCAGGGCGTTGAAGATATAACTTCTGATTTGTTCTTCCAGTTTTTGCAAAAGAAAAGCCTCGATGTTGACTACAAGTTTCACCAGTGATATTAATTTGGAAGTCACAAACATAACAATATAAATCATTTGTTTTAGCTCTGAGGATCAACAGTTAGAACGTCTCATGTCGAGAAACAAACTGACAGAGGAGGAAGCCAGAGGCAGGATGGAAGCTCAAATGCCATTGGCACAGAAAGTGAAAGCTGCCACCTTTGTCATAGACAATAGTGGAAGTTTAATATCAACTGAAAAACAGGTGCGGGATTTACACAAGAAATTACAAAGTAGTAAAGCGCACTGGAGACTCAGACTAATCGTGACCTCAGTGTTTGCATTAACAGCTGGATTTATATTTTACCTGTTATATTAGACATTACATAATAGAGACCAGATGATCGTTACCACCTAACATATCATTTAAATCAATAACATTATAAAAAATTGCCATTCAGGTGTATGAGACCACATGGATGCTGAAGTTATATAGTTTTGTTATGACAGAGCTTTAAAGTGAACTAATCTTGACTCCCACCAATGGAACTCTGTTCATCGTATATATAATTATAAGGTCTTTGTTAGTAATATTAGCAGTAAAAGGACAAATAATTTGTAAAATTTCAAATTTCTTCTCCAAGATACAAAATTAAACATGTAAAACAAATATACATCATGTACAATAGGGTGCCATATAGGTAAAGTACAGACAATGAAAGATCCCTTCATTCAGTCGATATATAAATGTCTTGCATGTATATATACATGTATATCAATTCAAAAACGTCTTGCGGTTGTATAAAGATGGATATTGAAATGTTTAAGTGCTCCCTGTAGCAGGTATGTGTGATGCTGAGTGTATGACGTCAGTGTGACAAAACAATATTGTTGAAATTTTGACCAATTCTTTGTCCATACTGTTAATATAATAATTAAGAACACAGACCTTTTATCTATTGCTTGTTAGGTCATCTGACCCGAAGGGGGTCAGGATGACCTATAGTCGTCATGTTTCGTCCGTCGTTGTCCGCCGTGCGCCGTGCGTTAACTTTTCACATTTTGAACTTCTTCTCAAGTTCTACCGGTGCCATTTGGCTGAAACTTGCATGAAATGATCCTGACATGGTCCCGACAAAGTGTTGTTATTTTTCGGGTCAATCCGAAATCCAAGATGGCGGCCACAGCCGCCATCTTGAAAACACATCTTGAACTTCTCAAGTTCTACCAGTGCGATTTGGCCGAAACTTGCATGGAATGATCCTGACATGGTCCCCATAAAGTGTTAATATTTTTCGGGTCAATCCGAAGTCCAAGATGGCCGCCACAGCCGCCATCTTGAAAACACATTTTGAACTTCTTCTCAAGTTCTACTTAAAGGCCCCTACCTTTCCAAACTGGCTTTTGATTTTTAAAATGAGAATCTAAAACAAGATTGATAATTTTGTAGAGTCGCAGAAGTTATAAGTGTAAGGTAAATACTACACTTATCACCTTCTGAACAATTTAATTACAATGAATTAAATGTTAATTTTCATAATGCTGGTCGTCGTATGCTTCCCGCCCTCATCCTAATTACTAAGCGTTAGTTGATTATTACTGTGCCAAACAGCAACATGAATCTTCAATGGCACATTTAACATAGATTATGTATGGTGTTGTGATCTCATCTTAGAACATCCATATATATATTTTATATTATTGTTGTTTTTAAGCAACTTTAACTTTTTTGTTTCGGAGATGTATTGGAGTAACATGAATCCGGTTAGTATATTTATGATGTCATTGTAAATTATGATATTCATACTCATCAACGATTTTGTCATAATATCTTTTGTCATTTTTTATATTATTTTATACCAGAATGCATATTTTGAATATACAATCAAAGATAAAGCAAATGTAAAACGATAACTTTATTGTGTTTGTTTTGTGTACCACATCTGTCTATAGGTTATTTGTGACTATATAGTAAAACAAATGTCACCACATGTATTTCATAATGTGACATTAGCTTGTGTCATTCAGTCAGTGTTACCAACAATATATAATATCAAGGTGAACTTCAATAGGCAAAAATTGTATACATAAAGTGTCCGCTACAAAATTGAATTTCTAAACAAATTTCCAAAACCCTGTCAAGTGTTACACATGCCTGCTTGCAATTTTTTTAGCGATAAATCTTTCTCAAAATATAATTATTACATTTATATATCATGGTTTATAGATATGCACTAGGTATTTGGCCATTTAAAGATACATGCAAACATATCAAACAAATCAAAATATTATCAACGACAATTTTGATAAAAAAATTAGGTGGTATAGAATTATGTATACACATAATGGCACATTCTGTTTATTAATTAATTTCGTAATTAATTAAATACAACAAATCTTATGTCATCAAGATTAAAAAGTTTCATTAAATGAGCACACTAGGCGCAGAACAAAATAAAACATCAAAGGTCAAAATCATCCAAAAAAGGTCGCACTGAGCTAATTAGTGTACACCATACCAGTGCTCATTGCAACACCAAATGACTATTTTTTTTCATACTGAATCTCATTATCTGGCTTCATGATTGAATAATTCTTTTTTCCCCCTTCATATCTCTTTCTCTAAAAAATTGAAAAAATTACTTACATAAATAAAAATGTATAGTTATTATGAAACTATAACAAGATACTAACTGAATGCTGAAACGTAAAAATAAGAAGAAAAAAAAAGGAAAAAAACTAGACTTCTACCCCAAAATTATATGTGGTAAGGTATTTCATACACAAGTTTAACAAGAATCACCTATATGATATAAGATATACCAGTTAAATGGCTATAAAGAATGACAGCATACAAAATAAACCTTGTATACACTGCACAGAATTATAATACAATTTACTCCCTGATCTTTCCTATCTTGGAACCTAATAAAATGTTTCAACAGTCAATTACTTTAGGAAATATTACAGAAAACTACTATATTGCAGTTGTTATTGAAGGGAAGGAGCTCCTTCCTCTGCATCAGCAGCAAAATTTCATTTAATTTTGATTATTTTGATATAATTTCAGCACATTCATATTTGCAAATAAAAATACAATTTGATTTACACATCTTGTCAATATACATTATGTATCTTCTCCCTTTTGAACTATAAATTCAGTGAGGAGAATATTGTTTTTAAAATGCCACGAATAACATGCAAAACTAACATATTTTTTTATAATATATTTTTCAAGTTTCTAGATAAATTGTCTCCTTTGGTTACGCTTTGTATCTCTAAGATATGTTTTGTCTCCCTTGGTTACGTTTTGTCTCCCTTGGTTACGTTTCGTCTCCCTTGATTATGTTTTGTCTACATAACCCTTAAAGCTTGTAACACAATTTGTCTCCCTAAGATATGTCTCTGGTACATTGTATTTCTATTGTAGAATAAAAACCTGGCAATGGAGAGTGGAATCTCCTTAATATATTATGATTATTTACTATTTGTACTTAAGTTTTTGGTAGGAAATTCATAACCCATGTGGGACAGTATCCAGGTACTGACCATAAGTGTAGGTGCTATCACAGACATCTCCTAAATCGGACATGTCCAAATTTAAAACAGCCCTGGCTATCTAAAGATAATAGAATGTAAAACAAGCCGATGGTCATTATCACTGTTGGCTTTGTGTTGTGATCCATTTACTCATTCAGAAAAAAATAATTAAACAAACAGACAAAATGTTAACTGACCAATGACTGACCACATCCTCGATACTCCAGGGGTTCCGATCACTTACGATCTCTACACCCCTGGACTATCTCATCGTAAAACTGGAGGCAACAGAACAGAACAGGTAATTTAGTCATTTGATGTACATCAAAAGAACCGTATAACGGTACACTGTGGTTGACTGTGTGGCTTTGATGTTAGGCGTCACTCTCTCTGTAGTCTTCAAAGGAAATCTTTGCTGGTCTGTGATTGGTCAAATATTTTCAGCTGAGCTGCCTTCAATTTCACTATGAGATAGTCCAGGGGTGTAGAGATCGTAAGTGATCGGAAGCCCTGGAGTATCGAGGATGGACTGACCAATGAGATGCGCTAATTGAAAACCACAACCCGAACCATGTCGAATATATATTAATGATAATTATAAGAATATTGGTATTAGGTGCTACATATCTACAAATACACAGAACATAACATTTACATTAATAGAAACATGTACAAGACATGGCAGTCAAATGGAATGTATACAATAATAATGTGACTGCCAGTGGAACCTCGTATACTTACTAGGTTAAATCACAGGGATCTGGCACGATTTTTTTGAAACTAACAGTATACATATATATATGATACTATAATATATATATATGTATACTATTGGTTAAAAAATTTCGTGCCAGGTCCCTGTGGGTTAAATACAATGTGACAGTATAGAGAAGTATGTATGGTTACTACAGCATATGTGTGTGACTACATATCTAAGGGAATTAACATGACAGAAAAATATATGGATAAAAAAAGTTAAGATTACACAGTGAAAATTGACTTTATAATAAAAATGCTGTCAATGTGTCTAATATAAAAATATAATAAAGGCAGTGTATGTATATATATGTAATGGGGCTATCAGCCAGCTAGTTTATTCAATACAGTTATCTTAAACGTACAAATTATTTCACAAGTCAAAATGTTTGGAATGTTTCCTTTTTGAGACAGGAGGGGGTCCAGAGGGTTTTAATATTTTTGCCTTTAATTAATTAACATTCCACAGATAATCAACATGAAATTAAGTCAAATGTTTAAATGTCATAACATAATAATAATATGTATATCATATATATTATGAAAACATTCCAAAACAAAAAATAATGAAATTTAACATTATTTTTCAAAGACATGAACAAATAAAATATATGTATTTGTCAAAAATATAAAATCAAGAACAATTACGGTTAATTAATTATTGCATATCTTTAGAAAACATGGGTTGAGTAGTTTTAATGACACCTATATATATTTGCATATATATTTACATGTACATGTATACTGCTACATATAGATACTGTAACAAGTACTTCTGATAGACATGCCCCCAATTACCAAGATATGTAGCTCTCAAATTTCAACTTAATGGAAAATATACTCTGTTTAACTGCTGATGCTATTAGTAATACGTATTGGATTCAAAGTTAAAACAGAATAAATTTCAATGTATATCACTGATGAACAAGTAGATAGTATACAACACGATCTTGAATCATTAAATAGTACATGTATGATAATGTCTTGTTA